>NC_034181.2:45646400-45973586 GCF_002021735.2 Oncorhynchus kisutch | reverse complement strand
GATGAGGACCTACCTGTTGACTGCAGTGGACTCTCTGGCAGGGGGACAGTGGGAGGCTGTGGTGCTGGGGCAGGCTCCAGGGAGACTGGTGGAGAGGGGGAGCACTCAGGCTGGGACTGGGGAGGGGTATCTGGGGGAAATGGTGGCAGAACCTGAGCCTGGTTCTGGTTCTCTGGAATGGTGGGGGTCAGGGTGGCTAGGAAGCCTGGAGAGGCTGGGGGGGCAGAGGGCTGGGTTGGAGGCTGAGACTGGGGGCTGGGTGATGGGAGGGTAGGCCGGGCTGAGACAGCAGGGGCGGAGTGGAGGGGTGATGTGGGAGGGGACACCAGGGGGGCGCGGGGGCTCTGGGGAGAGGTGATTGGGCGGAAGCTGGTGCTGGGTGGAGACATGGTGCGGTGGAAGGGGGAGGAGGGGACACGGGAGAAGGGTGAAACCAATGTTGGACTGCGGGGGGAGGTCGGAGTGGGGCCGTCCCATTTCCCAAAGATGAATGCTGTGTCGGTCAGGCTGCGCTGGTACCGCCTTAATGGAGGTTTGCCTTTGTGGAGAGAGAGAGGGAGGGAAGAAAGACCCAAATTAAGAAATGCACTGCAACAAGACCGATAATGGTTGTTTAGGTTCATGCACGATTGACTGACTGGCTTCATAATCACACACTGCGTAGACAAGCCACACCTTGGTTTGCCAATGCTTATTAACAGACACACAGTGAATTTACCTGTACGGGGGGAGCCGGGGCTGGATGGGCTTTGGGACGATGATGATGACAGCTGTCTGAAGAACTCTCTGGGGTTCATGGAGCGCTGTGATACCAGCACTGCTGCCTCCTACGGGTAGGAAGAGGAATCACACCACACTGTTTTACCCAAATGATGTAAAGGAAACTACAGCCAGGTCTCAATAGTCTAAAGCCATCTCCTCTCCTCCTTCTTCTTCTCCTCCTTTCCTTTCCTTCATCTGCACTGGTGTGAAAGAAGTGGACAGGTTCCCATGATAGGCCATATTCCTTTTGACCTATCCTGTGTTTTCAGATCAGTGCAGATAAAGGACAGGAGACAAGGAGAGGAAGCCACTTCAGAGCGTTTGAACACACCATATGACATGAACAAGAGGTGAGGTGTTTAGGGAAGAGTAGTAAGGGAGTTTATTGGGATTAGAGAGGTCAGTAAGAGAGACACTCACTGCTGCTTTCTCGATGGACTCGCTGCGTCTCAAGCGAGCTCTCATGTCCTCCTCATGCTCTCTCTGCTGCAGCTCCTGTCACACACCAACAGAGAGGTCAGAGTTCAGACACACAGGCACAGAGTTCAGCGTAAAGATGCATGCAAAAACACAGAGTTCAGAAACACCTAGAGGTCGAGTCACCCAATAACTTTCTCACTCATTCGTTCTTTCTCTCACCCATCTTGATTTCTCCTGCTTCCTCACTTCTGCCTCCAGCTGGGCCTGCATTCTCCTGGGAGATACAGAGACATCAGAAACCTCAGAATATTAGCCTTAAGTAGCCTTTACTTTGACAACACATTCAAATACCTGATAGTGACACAAGAGAATACCCTTGAGATTGTGTTAGTAAGTCTTGAGTCAGTGTGTGTGTGTGTGTGTGTGTGCCCAACTTCCTGACCTCTGCCCTTCGATCATCTGTAGTTTCTCGTTCATTTTCCTCTCCCTCTCGTCAGCCTCTTTCCGTTCCTTCAGCACTCTCTCTTTCTCCCAACGGCGTCTCTCCTCCACTGCTCGCTTCCGCTCTTCCTCCTTCCTCTCTTCCTCCTCACGCTGAGAGAGAGCGAGAGAGAAAGAGGAAGATGGAACACAATAGATGAAGATTTATTACAGTTGACAATGTGAACATTAAAGATGTGAAGTGATGTGAACATTAAAGATGTGAAGTGATGTGAACATTAAAGATGTGACGTGATGTGAACATTAAAGATGTGACGTGAACATTAAAGATGTGAAGTGATGTAAACATTAAAGATGTGAAGTGATGTAAACATTAAAGATGTGAAGTGATGTAAACATTAAAGATGTGAAGTGATGTAAACATTAAAGATGTGAAGTGATGTAAACATTAAAGATGTGATGTGATGTAAACATTAAAGATGTGATGTGAACATTAAAGATGTGATGTGAACATTAAAGATGTGACGTGATGTAAACATTAAAGATGTGATGTGATGTAAACATTAAAGATGTGAAGTGATGTAAACATTAAAGATGTGAAGTGATGTAAACATTAAAGATGTGAAGTGATGTAAACATTAAAGATGTGAAGTGATGTAAACATTAAAGATGTGATGTGAACATTAAAGATGTGATGTGAACATTAAAGATGTGACGTGATGTAAACATTAAAGATGTGATGTGAACATTAAAGATGTGATGAACATTAAAGATGTGATGTGAATATGAAATATGTGACGTGAACATTAAAGATGTGACGTGAACATTAAAGATGTGACGTGAACATTAAAGATGTGATGTGAACATTAAAGATGTGATGTAAACATTAAAGATGTGACGTGATGTAAACATTAAATATGTGACGTGATGTAAACATTAAATATGTGACGTGATGTAAACATTAAATATGTGACGTGATGTGAACATTAAAGATGTGACGTGAACATTAAAGATGTGACGTGAACATTAAAGATGTGACGTGAACATTAAAGATGTGACGTGAACATTAAAGATGTGACGTGAACATTAAAGATGTGATGTGAACATTAAAGATGTGATGTGAACATTAAAGAGGACAACTACTTTTCTCCTGTTGCATTGACAAATTACTAGAAAAACTGTCTAAAACTATGAGGGTAACTGTGACTACGTTTCTGTGTAGGCTACCTCTGCACGTGCCCAGAAGGAGTCTCTGTTGGCCCGTCTCATCTCCATGGCAGCGTTAGTCTTCCTGTAGTTAGTGCCCTATCAACAGAGAGCGGCAGATGCAGAGGAAAGAGAGTGTGACTGGAGAACAACACCGTATGTACATATATCAAACCCAGTTTGTAACTCATGCTATTTGCATAAGTTTGGTTGTTTGTAACTGATAATTGCTAAAGTATGAAAAAATGTTCAAAACATACAGTAGGTATAGAGGAAGTACAATGCATGACAGAGATTCAAACTGAGAGAATCTAACTGTGTGGGATCCTCCTCCATGTAAAAGCACAGTTCCGGGTTTTGTCCAGGTGTTAAGCGCCCCCTCCTGTGGACAGAGATGGTATTGCAGGAGGAGCACTCACCACTGTCTCCTCCTTGTCCTTGGACCGACTGCTTCTTCTGACATGCTCTGTCTGGGGACGGACTTTACTGAGCTCAGTGCCTATCTTCTCCTCTGTGACATCCTCAGTACTCTCAGCACTGATAAACACATGAGCCTCCTGCAAAAAAAAAAAAAAAAGACAAGAAGAGAGAAAGGAGAGAGAGAAAGGAGAGAGAGAAAGGAGAGAGAGAAAGAGAGAGAAAGAAAGGAGAGGAAGAAGAGAGTTGCTGTTAATCTTTGTTACACAGTGCCATGACACTTGCTCCAAAGCGTGTAAGCATGACAGCTCGAGTCCCTTCAATAATCTGAGGTCCTGAACATCCTTTCAGTATTTTAGGTGAACATTCCAAGGAAGGACTTCAGCTGTCCAGCAAATTGGTGCATTTTTTTGGCCTGCACACATCAACTTTTCCACAGACACTTGATGTCACTTGATCCTTTCCAGAACTTTTGGGAACAAGAATGTCATTTTTATTGGCTGCTATGATCTACGGTATCAAACGTGTGAAACTTCAAACTCCAATACAATTCTGCTACAGCATTCCAGACGAGGGAAAGAGAAGGGGATATTTCCCCTCCTTTTTCATGTACCCACTGACCCTGTGAATACATATGTGCACAGACGCACAAACACCCAAACTCGCATGCACGCACACACACACTCTCTCTCCGAAAGTAGTTATTTGAAAGCTTTCCCCCCTCAGTGGTTCCTCTTGGCTGTGGCCTTTGGGCTGTAGCTAAACTATACAGTTGTGTATCAGCTTGTATCTAGTATCTGCCTTACACTAGAGAAGACAATAAGGAATCTATTGGTTTGGAAGAGATAGATGGGGGGTGGGGGTGGAAACAGGAAAGAGTGTAGTGGAGAGGAATGGAGAATTCACAGAGAGCACAAGGAAAGTGAAATGAGGTGAGGGGAGAGTGGAGAGAGCAGAGAGGATGCAGAGATTTCAACAATGACAAATGACCACAGAACAGTACACTGTGTTCCACTGCTAAACTGTCACTGTACTGATACACTTCAGATAGGCCTGTGTGTGTGTACGTGGGTACGTGTGTGTGCTTGCACCCAATTCTGTGTGTGTGTTGAGAAATATTAAAACACCCTCACAGGCCCAGGCCCAACTCTAAATCACACACACATGCACACACGCAGTGCGAGGTGCCACTGAGGGAGGATGGAGGGAGTTGTGGATGGTGAAGAGGATTTAAATGATCTCCTCTGTCTCTCCTAACTGTCTGCTATTATGCTTCAGACGATAGGCCTCTCCCTAATACTGTCTAACACGGCTAAGAGCGTGCTCATTAACCTTACACACACACACAGCTGCTACTCCTCCTCCCCTCTTTTCCCCTGTCCTCTCCCACACACCCACCCCTGTCCTTCCTTCCCCTGTACCTTCCTCCTCCTGTCTTGTTCCCTTCATTCTCATTTTCTCCTGAATAGCCCCCCCCCCTCCCGCCCAAACTCCTTCCACTGTCGCGTCATTTAGCTGATGCTCTTATCCAGAGCGACTTACAGGAGCAATTATAGTAAGTGCCTTGCTCAAGGACACATCGGCAGATTTTTCAACTAGTCGGCTCGGGTACTTTAACCAGCGACCTTTCGGTTACTGGCCAAAGGCCTACTGGTCTGTACAACATGATAGAATGTACACAGTCCACAATGCAGACGTCCTGCTCAATGCTAATCAATTACTCTCGTCGAGCAACAATGAGCCCATTTGCAAAAAGACTCCCACACTTAACTTCGGCATCACCAACTGATACAATAATATTGTTTCACATTAGGATACACATTCAGACACCGCTTGTGATTCGCCGTCTCTCACACGTCCCTCTGTTGCTAGTTGAGACTTGCAGAGGTAGATGGAGAGAATGAGAGACCAGAGAATAGAAGTGCCACGGGGGCATTCTGACTGTCGAAGCACGTCCTAATCCCGACTATTCATTCTGAGGTTTTTGGGACAAACAAACAATAACCGAGTTCTCATTACTCACTCAATCATTAATCCTTCAAAATCGACACAAGGATTATTACTAAGCTTCAATACAGAGCAGGATCAGGCTTGCTGGTGGTCCTGCAGTGTATACTGCACTCGTGCCATTTCCACCACACCACACATGGGAAATAAGACAGAACGAGGGCCTAACTCACCAAAGCAGGAGGTTAGGTGAGCTTTGTACTCATCCAATAACGCAGTACCACTGTAGGACACAGGTCTCATGTGGTTTTAGAGACCCTACAAAAGGCGATAAGAGAGAATAGGTTGACAAATATGTGTAGCATCAATGAGAGGCGCAAAGTCTCCCAGAATGGGGTCATCAAATATTGAGGACAGTAGGACTGCAATGTGAAGGGCTGTAAAATGCCACACAGATGCTTTCGTATTTGTTTTATCGCTTTGGGGCACTTTTCACAAGTATGTGGTCAACTTTCACAACTCTTAGTACAAAACTCAAAAGATGATCGTCAAAAAAGGCAGTTGGTTCAAAACTCTACGCACATTTTCAATTCACTAAGAACAACACAAAATCACAGTCAGTTTTTCACCAAACCTAATCAGTGTTTCATCTATTTGTGTGGCAGATAGCCTAGCGTTTAGAGCATTGGGCCACTAACTGGAAGGTTACTGGATTGAATAACCAGGCCGACAAGGTGCGAAATCTGTCAAAATGTGCCCTTGAGCAAGACACTTAAACCCCAATTTGCTCCAGGGGTGCCGTACTACTATGGCTGACCCTGTAAAACAACACATTTGACTGCACCTATCTGGTGCATGTGGCGGTCATAACATTTTGTTGGCCTGGTTATTGTCATGCAAAAGTCTGCCAATTAATATAAAACACGTTTAGCATCTCCAATCCTCCACATGTTCAGGCCACTGATTCGCACCTTTGGAACATCTGCATGTAAAAAAAGTAGTATACATTCATTTAATATATCATCACAAATGAATTATGTATTTGTCAGGTCTAAAGAAACATGATATGAAGAAAATATGAGTTGGCCTATTTTAGGGCTATGTTATGTGGCTATGCTCCATGCCATAGGCTGTAGGCTTCTTCATTTAGCTGACAAGATATCCTTTTAAATCCCATACCATTATTTTACTTTATGATTTTATAGTAAGAAGAATATATACTGGACAAAAATAAAAAACGCAACATGTAACATGAAATAAAAGATCCCTGAAATGTTCCATACGCACGAAAAGATTAGATCTCCAAAATGCACAATTGTTTCCATCCCTGTTAGTGAGCATTTCTCCTTTACCAAAATAATCCATCCACCTGACAGGTGTGGAATATCAAGAAGCTGATTAAACAGCATGGTCATTACAGAGGTGCACCTTGTGCTGGGAACAATAAAAGGCCACTCTAAAATGCGCAGTTTCGCCACACAACACAATGCCACATATATCTCAAGTTTTTGGGGAGCGTGCAATTGGCATGCTGACTGCAGAAATGTCCACCAGAGCGGTTGCCAGAGAATTGAATAATAATTTCTCCACCAACATCATTTTAGAGAATTTGGCAGTTTGTCCAACCAGTCTCACAATTGCAGACCACGTGTAACCATGCCAGCCCAGCACCACATCCAGCTTCTTCCCTTGTGGGATTGTCTAAAACCAGCAACCCAGAAAGCTGATGAAATTGAGGAGTATTTCTGTCTGCAATAAAGCCCTTTGGTGGTGAAAAACTCATTCTGATTGGCTGGGCCTGGCTCCCCAGTGGGTGGCCCTACCTCCCCAGTGGGTGGCCCTACCTCCCCAGTGGGTGGCCCTACCTCCCCAGTGGGTGCGCATGTTGCATTTATATTTTTGTTCAGTATAATTTAACTGAAATGTTTTTAATATATATATATATATTTTCCCCATTATGGAGCGAGTGTGCATATGAAGTGGCTATGTTGAGTGTAAAAGTGATCATTTGAAACAGGTCCTATATGGTAGATGTAGAGTTATTTGGCAACTTTAATTGTGAATAATACAAACCTTAGAATGTCTTAGAAAACAAAACATATAAATCGGTTGCATGGTGCGACTATAGGCTATTGATGATTTGAGAAAGTAGCCATGCCTCCGGCTGCACAGTTATTCTCTCATCAAGTGATCAATATATTCACCCATCAGACACTTCTCAATTTCATCTCGTCTTTACTAATATCACAAATTAGTTTTGATTTAGAATGACCCATTATCAAATGGGCAGGAACAGGGGCAAAAATACATGTCATCTGAGTGCTTTCCCACACGTTTTGTAGGCGAATTCGCTTTTATGGCTGAGCAGTGCTTAACACGAGCAGCTGAGAAATACATACAAGAACACGTATTTCACTCCAAGCATGAACCACTGCTTGCGGAGCATGCTCTCGCTGCCGACAGGTGATATCCCGCACAAACATGTTGCCCATGGGCTCTCCAACCTTGTTCATGCAGCTACCCAGTGCTTGATTTGGGAAGCTAAGTGAAATCTGTTCGGGAACATCGATAGTAGTTTTTTTTCAACAAAATATTGTCACGGCCCCTCCTCTGCAGTGCAGGGGCGGTTCCTCCTGCAGGCAGAGGAGGGTCGTTAGTGATGGAGTCACCTGGGCTCAAAGTATTTAAACTGTTTCTCTCTCTCTGCTCCTCCAGGTATGATCCTGTTTTGTTTGTTCCTTTGTAGTTTTGCATAGTTTTCACTCAGTCATTCACACACACAGATTCATGCATCCCTGCACTTTACATACACCTTACTTTCACACCTCATTCCCTTTTCTTTGTTTAAAGTTAATAGTTTTGGTTTATAATAAAGAACCTTTTTGATTGGCCTATACCTGTTGTTCGCGTCCCCTCATTTTTGCCACAGGCTATGAGCCAGCCTGTGACAATATAGTTCACTAAACTGTTGACAGCCCGTCTGCGCGCACGAGAAAGGAATAAAGTAGAGATAGGAGATGGAAACGCATGGCGGTGAGATATTCTGTATGGCTAAAGGTAATGTGTCACCCAATTAAATATGGAAATATAAAAACATGACCTATTGCTAGGCTATTCAAAATCAAATGCACACATTTTTGGCTAACTAAACCAATCTATTAAAACAACAGCATCACCTAGGGCTATACGTTCTCTCCGGGACTCATGGATATACATTTTGAAGGGTACAGTAGCACAAGGTAAGCAGTCCTTCCAGTATGCATAATAATACAGTACACACTCAAAGGCGATTACTCAAATTTGTTAATATTGGGAGTATAGGCTAGACCTATTAAGTGCCAAAGACAATCTTAAATCAGTTTGATGTGTAATATGCGGTAGGCTGAGTATTGTATAACAGCACAATCATACTTTTAATTACGTTTTTTATTTTTTATAAACCTATGCATAATCTCTAATATTCATGTGGGTGTTTTGAATTAATCATCTTCGAAAGCTACTGTGTTACGCTTTGTAGACATCCACAACAACCATGTTTTACAGTTTCAACCTGCTGTTTATCTTCTTTCTTGGTTACTCCATTACCTTTTCACTGGTACTGTGTATATATACACACACACACACACACACACGTTTCACATTGCAATACATGTTCATATGAAGTGATTGCCTTCCACAATGCTCACAGTACTTTTAATATGATTCTTTTCTGTTAAAAATACATTTTACTATTACCTTAATCCGACTGCTCTTAACTGACAATCACTAAAACGTTTGGTAAACTTATAGATTTGACATGTAAACCTGTTTGTCTACTACAGATTTGGTGAACTACATTATGAAAATGTATGTCTGTATTGTAAAAACATTTAAGTATGATATATCCTCGAATGTACTTCTATGACTAATATGATTAAAATAAAATCTGATAGACAATATTAGAGCTGTACTGTATGTAACAAATCAAATCTCAATGTATTGGTCGTGTACAACGATTAGCAGATGGTACAGCAGGTGTAGCGAAATGCTTGTGTTTCTAGCTTCTACAGTGCAGTAATACAATACCAATACCAATAAGCAAATATTCCAGAAGGTTCAAAACAATAAATAAATAGACCCCTATTAAAACAAGGATCTAAAATTAAATTGCTGGGGTTTTTTTTAATGGGGGGTGTCACACCCTGACCTTAGAGATCCCCGTTTATTCTCTAAAGTTTGGTTAGGTCAGGGTGTGACTAGGGTGGGTACTCTAGTTTTTGTATATCTATGTTTTCTTTTTCTTCGTTGGCCTAGTATGGTTCCCAATCAGAGGCAGCCGTCTATCGTTGTCTCTGATTGGGGATCATACTTAGGCAGCCCTTTTTCCCACCTTCAGTTGTGGGATCTTGTCTTTTTTTGGCTGCATGTATTTTTGCACGACGAAGCTTTTCGTTCGTTGTATTGTTTATAGTTTTTTTTTGCTGGCTCACATTTCAATAAAATAGGATGAATTCAAATCACGCTGCGCCTTAGTCTACCCTTAACGACAAACGTTACAGGGGGGTTTCACACTGCTTTACTAAAACGTCAGTGGCCAATACAGTACTGTAATACCGTAATATATGCCATTTATGTAACAGTCCACACATTTTGGTATGTGTTCCCAATGAGGATAGAACCCACAACTCTGGTGTAACAAGTGCCATGTTCTTATGAGCTCAGCCACGTACAGGACCACTACAATACATAAGTACAATGCAATACTAGAAAATACAATACACAATTTATTCACCACAGACTTGTGAAAATAACACCAAAGCGACAATTAAAAATGGTAATATGACATTAGTGCAGTCAAAATGCCATATTGTATCTGACGAAGAGAGAGTGTGTGTGTGTGCATGTGTGTATGTGTGTGTTTGGTTAGGGATCCTTCTCCTCCCACACTTCAGAGGGCTATTCCTACACAAATATGTGGGCTGTCGACTACAGTGTGTCACCATTAGTATTTTATCAAGGAATGACCCACAGTGCAACCCAGGGGCCAAGAACACATATAGAAACACACACATTCATATTACATAATAAACAAACACACACACAGTCTTGTATATCTGAGACTGGGGGGGTCACAGAGGTGCCTGGCCAAATACCTAATTGAGTGTTAAAAAAAAGAGACGAAAACTAACATCAAACATTCCAGGGATGCTTCTGGAGTTGACCGGGTGATGCCTTAATATGGAAACTAGTTCAAATGGGGTCTGACTATAGGCTGAATGGACGACCCATAAACTTCTCTGCAGTTAGATGGAAATGTTAAATAAACACCGTTTTAGGGGCACACATGGAGGGACACAGCAGACAGAGCTGCCAGCATCTGGCCACTTAACACACACTGTGGCGCACGCACACACGCAGACACCACACACACACGCATACACATCCGCTCACACACACTCCTCCTTCTCCCTGTATTCCCCCATTCCTTTCTCCGTTTCCTGCCAGGCTCTGTCACCACCAACCAGTAAGTGGTTGTTTGTGTTGTGCCTGTCGGTAGCCCATCTCCCCATCTTGGTGGCACCAGGAACAATAGGGTCAGGAAGAGTGGACCCCAGCCTGGGTATGGGCCCAGCCCACAACTGGACCAGACCAACCTATGCAGTAGGAAGTGCTCTGAGGACAGGAAGACATACAACAATGGAAGGTAAACTACTGTGTGTAAATATAGAGCGTGTGTGTGTGTGTGTGTGTGTATCTATGTTTGTATGTGTGAGAGACAGAGGGAAGTTGTGTGTGTGTGTGTGTGGGGGAGGGTTTTGTGTGTGTGCCTGCTGGTGCATATTTACTGATGTATGCGTGTGCACATAATGCACGTGCTGGTGTGGGTTTGATGTGTGTGTGTGACAACTTGACTCTTCATTCCCTCGGGCCTGGTCAGGCGAGTTCCACCCTTCCCACACTAGCATCATCCAGCTCTCTCTGTATCGCCTTGACAGTTACTACCGGAGCCCGTTTACCCATTATTCATCGTTAGAGAAACAGAGTGAAGAGACAAAACAGCCACCCACGGAGAGCTACATTCCACAACGGTACCGACACAGGATTGTAGGAGATGGATAGAGAAAGTGAGTGAAAGAGAGAAATCTGTATCATGCCTCTCCTGAATGCTATCAAATGCTGCAGCTGCAATAAGGCCCCTCAAACTGGCTGCATGACCAACAGACAAACTGGTAGCGCAGGGCAGGGATAGGAGTGGTGTGGGACCGTACCTTGAAGAAGGCCTTGATAGCGGGCACATGGCTGGCACATTCCGTCCTGCGGTATTCATCCACGTTTGGCCCGACCTGGAGACAAACACAGGAAACACACAGGGGTTGTTGAGCTCTTTTTAACCCAAGCCTCTGTTCACTATCAGAAAGTCTAGTTTCAGTCTTTTGTCATTAGGTACCTGCATGTACACCATTTGACAATGTTAGGGAGTAAGCATAACTTTATTAGCAAGTTACACATCTTATACGAGATAATTAAGGTACACTGACATTTTTTGAGGTACACAATTTTCAGATGTGTGTGTTTTGCTGCCTGACCGGTTACAGATGCACCCCTGACCCACACCACAACATTCCACAAGGTCGCCATAGAGACGGGACCAGCGAAGCACATTGTGAACATTCTAAGCATCTGCTCCCCTGCTTGTGTGTGTGTGCTCATCGGTCAAAATATTTGGTCTCAGTCAGAAGATAGGCCTGGCGTCCCGAGTCCGCAAGTTCACTGACACATGACACACGTTGACCCCTAACCAACGGGCCAAACATATCCAACAGTAGCTAGAACCAGTGGGAGACGACAGCTTGAAACAGCTTGCCTATAACCTGATACAGGGTCAGATATTTTTTCATCCTCCTAATGGTTAAGGTTAGGTTTGAGGGTAGATAATCTGATCTGTGGTTATGGGCAACTTCTACCTCAAGCATCATGTCATTGGAGTTCATCAGGTAACATACTGTATGGCATGTCCATACGACTGTATGAGAGGGCCATGCTGTAGTGGATGACACTCACCCAGCAGATCATGGCGACCCGAGGGCCTCCTGTCTCGGCTGAGCCAGCCCTGCAGAGCCCATACAAAGGCCTGGCTATGTGGAACTTCCCTGACAACTCCACCACTCCACCCGCTGTAGGACAGACAGGGGGGAGAGAGAGAGAAAGAGAGAGGAGAGAGAGAGCTTAATAAACACCACCAACTTTCCGTCTTTATCATTTAAAGGGGAAAAAGTCACAAAAAACAATGAAGTGGAAAGTTAGAACTGTCCAGTTAGCTTTAGTCATTTTCTGTCATTTCAGCAAGCCATGACACCCACCATCTCACATTGTTCTGAAATGGATTCTGTAGTGAGAAACAGGTAAGATTGACATTCCTGAAACATTATTTTATTGAAATATAATTTTATCTCAGATAAATTAAGCTAATTGACTGCACCCAAATGGGCTATTTTAATTTATAGGATTCAAATAACAATTAATAAATATATTACCCAACATCCAATTTGGACCAAAATTCTTGATGAGTAAGCCACCCACGGACTCCCCACACCCCGTGCCAATCCCACCCCAACAACCAACATACAGTATCAGCTATCTATGTTTGACAAGTAGTATGAAGCTGTGGCTTGGAGTATTGCTTCTCCATACTATGTAATGTATTCCCTGTGAATCTGGTGATTTTTCCCACCCCTTGTTCAGAGAAATGTGTAATTGATGTCCCTTGCATTATCTACCATAAAGTAATGTGAAAGTACCAGGTTCTGACAACTAGACACCGCTGTTACTGCTATACCACCACACTCTTTTATAAATGTTGCTGGTGTCATTAATTATTATTATTAAATACATTAACATTTCCTTTGAAACTTTGGGTAGAAAACCAATAGTTTCAGCTCATGATGAAAATAAATTGTGTGGTCATCCACACATTTCAAGCCAACCAGTTGTTAGGGTGGGATTGGCATGGGGTGTGGAGGGGGTCTGTGGGTGGCTATTGACACATTTTTGGGGATTCCTCATCTTACTCATTGCAAGGAAGAAGTTTGGTCCAAATCGGATTTTGGGTACTATATTTATTGTCTGAATCCTAAAAATCTAAATGGCCAATTTGGGTGCAATAAATTAGCTTCTCAGATATCAAATTATATTTCACCAAAATAATGTTTCAGGAATGCTAATCGTATCTGTTACTAACTACAGATGGAACTACCCTTTACCTCCAGAGTCAGCCAGTTTGAGGTTGTTGGTGACCCCATCGTAGGTAAATAGAGCCCTGTGGAGAGATAGAGAAAGACAGCTTAGGGACAGGAGCACAAACACACTACATCATCACAACCATGGATCCAGCGATTCAGTGAGCCAACATTTGGTTTGTTACAGCTTAGCACTAGTATCGCGTAGCAGGTAGCCTAGCAGTTAAAAGCATTGTGCCAGTAACAGAAAGGTCGCTGGTTTAAATCCCTGAGCCAAATACGTGAAAAATATGTTGATGTAAAGAGCAAGGCACTTAGAACCCTGCACAACTCGGCAGCTAGTGTAAAAGGCACTGCATCCAGTGGTGTAAAGTACTTAAGTAAAAATACTAGTACTACTTAAGTAGTTTTTTGGGGATATCTGTACTTTACTATTTATTTTACTACTTGTACTTTTACTTCACTACATTCCTTAAGAGAATAATGTACTTTTTACTCCATACATTTTCCTTGACACCCAAAAGTACTAGTTACATTTTGAATGCTTAGCAGGACAGAAAAATAGTCCAATTCACACACTTATCAACAGAACATCCCTGGTCATCCCTACGGCCTCTGATCTGGAAGACTCACTAAACACACATGCTTAATTTGGAAATGATGTCTGAGTGTTGGAGTGTGCCCCTGGCTTTTCATAAAGAAAAGAAAAAACAAGAAAATGGTGCCACCTGGTTCACTTAATAAGATATTTGAAATGATTTATACTTTTACTTTCGATACTTAAGTATATTTTAAACCAAATACTTTTAGACTTCTACTTAAGTAGAATTTCATTTCAACTTGAGTCATTTTCTATTAAGGTATCTAGACTTTTACTCAAGTATGACATTTGGGTACTTCTTCCACCACTGACTGCATCTCAGTGCTAGAGGTATCATTACAGACCCTGGTTTGATTCCAGGCTGTATCACAATCGGCGGTGATTGGGAGTCCCATAGAGCGGCACACAATTGGCCCATCGTCGTCCGGGTTAGGGTTGGGTCGGGGTAGGCCGTCATTGTAAACAAGAATTTGTTCTTAACTGACTTGCCTTGTTAAATAAAAGTAAATAAACCAAAATAAGCAGTTTGAAGAAGGTTGCTAAATATCTCTAGTGCAATTGCTAACTAGTGTTAGCGCAATGACTGGAAGTCTATGGGTATCTGCTAGCACCCAGATACCCATAGACTTCCAGTCAGTGTGCTAGATACACAAACTCCCAGTCATTGCGCTAACGCTAGTTAGCATTGGCTCATGAAAATTTCCCTAACATAATGGACATGCATACAAATGGTATCCACAAGTTCATCGGACTCTGGGGAGGTAGATAAAGGGCCTCATTGCCAAAATATCATTTTAAGTCGACAGTACACGCACACACGCTCATACGCACTCTCATATACGTGCACGTACAAACGCACGCATGCACACACACACACACACAGAGTTGGCATTGGTTGCGCATACTTTTGCCTAAATCCTAGCGAGCATTCCCAGAGAGTGATGCCTGTCCAAAATGTGCCAGCAGATGAGCTCTGTTCAAGCATGACTCTCTCCCTTTCCTCTCATTCCATCCCTCTCTCTTTCTTCTTCTCCATTATGCGTGTTCATTATTATTTTTTTACCCTTATTTGACCTTGTTGAAGGGCCCTGCGTAAGACAGTGAGGCACTTATTACACAACATCTGAACAATAGCACACAGTGACATTGTTCCCTCAGTCTCACCTGGAACCCATGTAAGCTATGCTCGGTGCACTGCAGGGTTTCCGTTCCACACAAGAAACCCTGGCCTGCTGCTCTCTGCTCACTCAAGTCACACACTCTCTCAAAAGAGGACGTTCGTACCGTAATGAGATCCCTGAAAATACGCAATACTACACACACACACACACACACACACACACACACGCACACGAGATGGCATATAGGCATAACAGTAGGTTCATTCACATGACCGAGGCTGGTAGCATAGCCAAACATAAGACTTTTGTTTGGCTGTCCCATCAGACCACTTCACCAGTATCATCATAATATAAAATATGTTTTGCTGTCCCATACACCTGATAGGTGCAGTGAAATGTGTTGTTTTACAGGGTGAGCATAGTAGTACAGCACACCTGGAGCAAATTAGGGTTAAGTGCCTTCCACTGAAAAATACTTACTTTCCACCATAATTTGCAAATAAATTCATAAAAAATCCTACAATGTGATTTTCTGGATTTTTCCCCCCTCATTTTGTCTGTCATAGTTGAAGTGTACCTATGATGAAAATTACAGGCCTCTCTCATCTTTTTAAGTGGGAGAACTTGCACAATTGGTGGCTGACTAAATACTTTTTTGCCCCACTGTATATAAATAAATACAAATAAGAGAGAGAGAGAATATGTGATCTCTATGCCCTACGAGCAAAACACCATGAACCATTCACCTCACTTTCAAGCCCATGAGAAACAGAGCAGAAACAGTTTACTGTTGAGACAGTGCCTGCCAACCTCTCTCCGACTCGGATTACTTTATGGAGTCATATATAGTGTAGAGCATGACAGGACAGGTAACATTGAATATCACATCATTTGTTCAAGTTTCTCCCATTGAGACGTTGATAGATTTCTTTTTTTTAAAGAGCCCTTTCAAATTTCACCAGTATCAGCACATTGACAAATTAGATTACATCACACATTTGACAGAGGCAATGACGTTTTGCTATATGAATCTCCTATACAAGGCATAATACAGTAGAGTACAGCAAAGTAGGGACCTCAACAAAGACAGAATAGAAGACGTTATAAGGAAGAGGTCACTGTGGCTAGTGCTGGCCAGAGGCAGGCCATTCTAAAAGACCCACACAGTAGCCCACATACACTGAGGACATTGATTGACCCTTAAACCTCACCTCTATAAAGACCTCAGCAGACAGGCTAACTGGGTAACCGTGTCTGAATTAGTGAATGATTGTGAAATCATTGTGCAAAATGAATAAGTCAGTGTGTGTGAGTGTGTGTGTGAGATGAGTGATGAGGTACAGTGTTGGGGAAATGGGATACAAAAGTAACATGTCACAAAAAGAACGATCTACAGTAATATATGACTTTTAGGAGTAACAGAGTAATTCAACGAGTTACTGTCTTCAAATATTGTTATATTATTACAGTTTAAGCAAATGTATCCATTACTTTCAGAATCATCTCTCTCAGCATGTTATGTGTTATATATATATATATATATATATATATATACACACACACACACACACACACACACACACACCACACAGTTGAAGTCGGAAGTTTATATACACTTAGGTTGCAGTCATTAAAACTTGTTTTCAACCCTCCACAAATTTCTTGTTAACAAACTATAGTTTACGCAATCTACTTTGTGCATGACAAGTAATTTTTCCAACAATTGGAAACAGACAGATTATTTCACTTTAATTCACTGTATCACAATTCCAGTGGGTCAGAAGTTTAAACACCAAGTTGACTGTGCCTTTAAACAGCTTGAAAAATTCCACAGAATGATGTCATGGCTTTCGAAGCTTCTGATAGGCTAATTGACATCATTAGTCAATTGGAGGTGTACCCGTGGATGCATTTCAAGGCCTACCTTCAAACTCAGTGCCTCTTTGCTTGACATTATGGGAAAATCAAAAGAAATCAGCCAAGACCTCAGAAAAACAAATTGTAGACTTCCACAAGTCTGGTTCATCCTTGTGAGCAATTTCCAAACGCCTGAAGGTACCACGTTCATCTGTACAAACAATAGTACGCAAGTATAAACACCATGGGACCTCACAGCCTTCATAAAGCTCAGGAAGGAAACGCGTTTTAGATTAACGTACTTTGGTGCGAAAAGTGCAAATCAATCCCAGAACAACAGCAAAGGACATTGTGAAGATGCTGGAGGAAACGGTTACAAAAGTATCTATATCCACTGTGAAACGAATCCTCTACCGACATAACCTGAAATGCCGCTCAGCAAGGAAGAAGCCACTGCTCCAAAACCGCTATTAAAAAGAAAGACAGGGTCATTTCTTTTTTTGCTGAGTTTATATATACACACTACCGTTCAAAAGTTTGGTGTCACTTAGAAATGTCCTTGATTTTGAAAGAAAAGTTCATTATTTGGCTATTAAAATAACATCAAATTGATCAGAAATACAGTGTAGACATTGTTAATGCTGTAAATGACTATTGTAGCTGGAAACGGCAGGTTTTTTTAATGGAATATCTGCATAGGCGTACAGAGGCCCATTATCAGCAACCATCACTCCTGTGTTCCAATGGCACATTGTGTTAGCTAATCCAAGTTTATACATTTTAAAAGGCTAATTGATCATTAGACAATATTTACCAAGTAGGCTAGAATAAAAAGTAAGAATGATGCTCCAGATACTCAACTAGTCTAAAATAGGCCCAGTTTTTTGCTTCTTTAAACAACGGTTTTCAGCTGTGCTCACATAACCCTTTTGCAATTTTCTAATGATCAATTAGCCTTTTAAAATGATAAACTTGGATTAGCCGTTTCCAGCTACAATAGTAATTTACAACATTAGCAATGTCTACACTCTATTTCTGATCAATTCAATGTCATTTTAAATCTTTCAAAAACAAGGACATTTCTAAGTGACCCCAAACTTTTGAAAGGTAGAGTATGTATATAAAACATGTTTAAATTATTATTTGGTTTGGGGCACCTCCGCCTTGCAGGTGTCTGCGGAGGTGTGTGGTATGCCACTGCTTATAACTGTAACAAATAATATCCAGCTCAGACCTCCAGCTATGCATTTGGTTTGCTAACCTGCTAGCTAAGTGGCTAGATGTCAAGGGCAAGCTTCTTGGTTACAGCAGAGAAGTTCAATCCCCTCAAGAGCCCTGTTGCCTTGTACGGTGCATTTGGATAGTAATCAGACCCCTATACTTTATCAAAATGGTGTTACGTTACAGCCTAATTCTAAAATGGATTTAAATAAAAATTCCCCCTCAATCTACAAACAGTGACCCATAATGACAAAGCAAAAACAGGTATTTAGACATTTTAGCAAATATATTCAAAATCAAACACTGAAATATCACATTTATGTAAGTATTCAGACCCTTTACTCAGTACTTTGTTGAAGCACCGTTGGCAGCGATTACAGCCTTGAGTAGTCTTGGGTATGAAACTACAAACTTGGTACACACCTGTATTTGGGGAGTTTCTCCCATTCTTCTCTGCAGATCCTCTCAAACTCTATCACGTTGGATGGAGAGTGTCGCTACCCAGGTATTTTCAGGTCTCTCCAGAGATGTTCAGTCGGGTTCAAGTCCGGGCTCTGGATCGGCCACTCGACATTCAGAGACTGA
The DNA here is from genome assembly GCF_002021735.2 of Oncorhynchus kisutch. Lineage (NCBI taxonomy): Eukaryota > Metazoa > Chordata > Actinopteri > Salmoniformes > Salmonidae > Oncorhynchus > Oncorhynchus kisutch. Next base: position 45,954,792 of record NC_034181.2, on the reverse strand, counting down.
AGCCACTCCTGCGTTGTCTTGGCTGTGTGCTTTGGGTCGTGGTCCTGTTGGAAGGTGAACCATTGCCCCAGTCTGAGGTCCTGAGAGCTGTGGAGTAGGTTTTCATCAAGGATCTCTCTGTAATTTGCTCCATTCATCTTTCCCTCTATCCTGGGTAGTCTTCCAGTCCCTGCTGCTGAAAAAACATCCCCACAGAACGATGCTGCCACCACCATGCTTCACCATAGGGATGGTGCCAGGTTTCCTCTAGACCAAAGAGTTCAATCTTGGTTTCTTCAGACCAGGGAATCTTGTTTCTCGTGATCTGAGAGTCCTTTAGGTGCCTTTTGGCAAACTCCAAGCGGGCTGTCAAGTGCCTTTTTCTGAGAAATGGCTTTCATCTGGCCACTCTACCATCCAGGCCTGATTCGTGGAGTGCTGCATAGATGGTTGTCCTTCTGGAAGGTTCTCCCATCTCCACAGAGGAACTCTGGAGCTCTGTCAGAGTGATCATCGAATTCTTGGTCACCTCCCTGACCAAGGTCCTTCTCCCCCGATTGCTCAGTTTGGCCGGGCGGCCAGCTCTAGGAAGAGTCTTGGTGGTTCCAAACGTCTTCCATTTAAGAATGATGGAGGCCACTGTGCTCTTGGGGACCTTCAATGCTGCAGACATTTTTGGTACCCTTCAACACAAGCCTGTCTTTGAGCTGTACAGACAATTCCTTCAACCTTATGGCTTGGTTTTTGCTCTGACATGCATTGTTAACTGTGGGACCTTTTGTAGACGGGTGTGTGCCTTTCCAAATCATGTCCAATCAATTGAATTGAAGGATGATCAATTGTAACAGGATGCAACTGAGCTCAATTTTGATTCTCATAGAAAAGGGTCTGAACACCTTTTTTCTTTCTAAAAACCTTGTTTTCGCTTTGTCATTATGGGGTATTGTGTGTAGATTGATGATACTGTTTTTTAATCAACTTTAGAATAAGGCTGTAACATAAGAAAATGTGGGAAAAGTCTAGGGGTCTGCAGACTTTCCAAATGCACTGAATCTCACTCCATATATATCCCTGGACTCATTTAGAAGCAGCTAGATTTCGGAGGTCCGGATTGGATGCATGTAGGAACTGTCCCATTACAGAGAATATCCTAGTTCCATACAAGAAATTAAGGAAATGCGTATCTGGAACATTTTTGTTCAGAATTGATAAAGATATCCCATGATATTGACCCTAACAGCCGCTGGATGAACAGACCGTAACAGCTTCTGGTTTGTCAGCATTTTGAACTTGCAAACTCGGAGATGTTTGTTCAGGGCACAGATGTCTAGAATGAGGTGTAAATCCCTGTCCCATTCCGGAACCAGGAAATAGCGACTGTACCAGCCGAACAGGGCATCCGGGAAAATCGCCATTGGTAACCCCAAGCTTCCTCAGGAATGCTTACACGTCTTTCCAGGGAGTTTGCATGCAGCATATGGCAATGCACACATGGACTGGTTTGAGCGAGGGCCGCCTGAGCGTGTGAATATCTCTCAAGAGAAATAGTATAACCACACGACTGGGGGCATGATCTCGACCTCGAACCCGGCTTAGCCATTGTCATCTCGGTTGCTTTCTTAGCCATCTTACTCATTGCTCCAGCAAATTGAAGAATAACTAAGTGTTTGTGATTAGGAAACTTGTGAGAACAAATACAAAAACTTCAGCACATAATGTCAAGGGGGTGAGCACGCTCTACCACTATGGGATAGTTTAGTTGGCGCAACGTAAGACAGTCTCGTTTTCCAATTGTTTGTTTTTGTACCACGAATCGTTCCTATTCAAACCGAGGTGAAGAACGTAATAATTGATAGAGTGAATCCAAGCCTCGCGCTTATTCGCCTGCGGAAGGTGGGGCTTCCAGCGAGGCGCAGATTTCATTGGCCTCGTCAGGCGTGATTGTAGATCATTCAACCAAAGTTGCGAGAGTGCGACTCCCAATAGTATGATGTACCGAAGTTGACTGACTGAAAAGGAAACCCCTGTTAGTGTTTGCAGTGTGCTGGCTCAGCGTGTGACAAGGCAGACTGACACAGCTCTCTCTGGGGGTTGCGGTGGGAACATGACCATACACAACACATTCAGTAGCCTGACTTAGATTCAGCTCATCTCTACCAAGCACAACCACCACAAAAGCCATGCACTCATCCATTGTGTCTGTCTGACTGAGCCTTGTGTCGGTCTGTCTAGCTTCATCATATGAGTGACCTAAGTCTCTGTTTCCCACTTGAGATCAATGTGAATAACTTTGGTGGAAGCCATGCCCTTGGCTGCTCCACTCTGATTAGTGCAAGAGGCATTCCCAAAGGTCAGAGGTCACCGTCTGCAACAGGGTCTGGTTCAAAGGTCACAGAGGCACGGAAGGAATTGTGATTGCATGCACAAATTCTCAACCCACAGGGAGTTAGCTGGCTGTGAGGGTCCACAGTGTTTAACAGGCTTGCTTTGTTAAGGTCTGTGGGAGTCAGGCTCTCACATATAGAGATGCAAATTCAGGCCACAGACATGCTTCCCAGATCAAAACGCCACAAGTGAATAAACAGATTTAACGATACAATCAATGTTGTACTTCACGTCGATAATAGGGTGTGGCTAAATAATACAGTGGATTCAACACATTTTTGCCATGGTGCTGAGAGAAAATGTTGCCGTTTTAAAGCTAATATCCTGCTATTCTACACTTTTTGCCATTGGGGCAGGGGAAGAAATATGGGATAGCTAATAGGATCCAGAGCAAGTTAGAGCTCTCTGTCTCTCTCTTGCTCGTTCTCTCCCCCTCTCTGGATTTACATGAGTAAAATACGTCTAGTGGGATCTCTCACACAAAATCAGATTTGCAACTTCCCTGGATGTGGTGTGGCCAAAGCCACAGTCCTACTTCATGTGTGGGTGCAGCTGTTAGCATACCGTAAATACCATCGTATATAGAGAAACAAAATAACGACCGCAATTCAATACAGGAGCTTCTCATCTAAACCATATTGCACATAGTGTTGCACACTTGATTAATGCAATGATTCACAAATGTGTGGGTATTTTAAAAGCCTTTAGTTTAAAATTTTGCTAACAGAGGGAAAAAAAAATACTGTCTGCTAGCATTAAGGTTTTTCTCGCAGGGACACGTGGGGTGGAAGAGCCGTCATCTTTACACTGTACCAAAGATAGATCAATTGAGCTTGTTCACTCAGGCCGTTTACCATATAAAAGTGTTCATTTAGGTCTACTTAACCATAGACTCCAATGCAATGCAATATCAGCTGGGTCTGGTCTACTTCGTTAATTCACTTTTCATTGAACAAGAAACAAAATGGGGGGGAAAAAACAGCGAGTGGGGTGTCTCACTTCCTTTTCAATGTCTGACTGTTCCACTCAGGGTTTGTGGTGTAGATGTCTCCCACACTACATCCGAAGGTAGTGTGAGAGACATCTCTTAAAGAGAGTGATCTGATTCTAGATGCGCCTCTTTACACGACGTACTGCGTCTCTCCTGGACCTAGTTGGTGTCGTCTACGCCGTGTAATGTAAAGGTGTCCTGTCTTTCTCTTCACACATGTGGGTTTCCTGCGTGTACAGGCTGATTGGAATAACAGACCAAGCTCTGTACAGCAGCCCACTTCTACGCCAGCCAACTATGAGCTCAGACAGAGAGGGAGGGATAGAAGAAGAAAAAAAGAGAAGGGAGGTAGACAGCGAAAAAGGGGGATGTTGGGAAGGAGAAAGAAGGAGGGGGGGGGGGGGACCATTACCAAGGTGGGCAGTGGAGACAAAGTGAGGATAGGGAGAACAAAAGAGAAGGATTTGAAAGGAAGAGAGAAGAGAACGAGAAAGATGCTGTCATAACTAGGAACTTTGTCAAATATTTTTGTGGAAGCAATTAACAATGGTAATTACATTATTGGAGCCGACCAAGCTAACCTCAATGCAGTCATAAACAAAAAGGCGAAGATTGAGCATGCACGTCGTCTTTTGCACACACACAAAGTGATTTCAATGGGTCTTTCTCTATTCTGATTGTTTTATACTGTTCAATTCAACCAAAAATAATTTTCTGCATTTTAAGCAATTTCTGCATTTCCTGCACTCATTCGAGATCCTTTCCACACTACCACGGCTACATTGAATGTTTTCTCTTAGCTACTTCATGTAGGCCTGATTACCAACAATGATGAGACAGCCTACAGGGAGGAGGTAAGGGCCCTGGCGGAGTGGTGCCTGGAAAATAACCTCTCCCTCAACGTCAACAAAATGAAGGAGATGATCGTGGACTTCAGGTCACAGAAGAGAGAGCACGCCCCTCTCCCCATCCACATGAAGGTGAAAATCTTCAAGTTCCTCGGCGTATACATCACTGACAATCTGAAATGGTCCACCCACGCAGACAGGGGCCTCGTCAACCTCAGGAGGCTGAATAAATTCGACTTGGCCCCTAAGACCCTCAAACTTTTACAGATGCACAATTGAAAGCATCCTGTCAGGCTGTATCACCACCTGGAATGGCAACTGCACCTCCCGCAAGCACAGGGCTCTCCAGAGGGTGGTGTGGTCTGCCTAACGCGTCACCAGGGGGCACACTGCCTACCCTCCAGGACACCTACAGCACCCGATGTCACAGGAAGGCCAAAAAGATCATCAAGGACATCAACCACCCTAGCCGAGGAATGTACACTTCACTATCATCCAGAAGACAAGGTCAGTGCATCACAGCTGGGACCGAGAGAGAGAAAAACAGCTTCTATCTCAAGGCCATCAGACTGTTAAATAGCCATCACTAGCCGGCTACCACCCGGTTAGTCAACATTGCACCTAGAAGCTGCTGCCCTACAGTATGTACATTGACATGGCATCACTAGTCACTTTAATAATGTTTACATACTGCTTTACTCATTTCATACAGTTGAAGTCGGAAGTTTACATACACTTAGGTTGGAGTCATTATAACTCGTTTTTCCACTCCACAAATGTCTTGTTAACAAACTTTAATTTTGGCAAGTCGGTTAAGACATCTACTTTGTGCATGACACAAGTACATTTGCCAACAATTGTTTACAGGCAGATTATTTCACTTATAATTCACTGTATCACAATTCCAGTGGGTCAGAAGTTCACATACACTAAGTTGACTGTGCCTTTAAACAGCTGGGAAAGTTCCAGAAAATGATGTCATGGATTTAGAAGCTTCTGATAGGCTAATTGACATCATTTGAGTCAATTGGAGGTGTACCTGTGGATGTATTTCAAGGCCTACCTTCAAACTCAATGCCTCTTTGCTTTACCTTCATTGTAGAAGGTAAAGTAAAAACCCATACTGGTCCGTGCATCAATTCCGGTACATCGTAAAACACTGTATACCGCCCAGCCCTAACACACACACAGGGAGAGAAAGAGAATGCCAGTAACCTCACCAATCGTTTATTTTGGACAGCAGCAGAGCCTGTAGTACCTCCAAACACGCTCTGCTCGACGAGTTCAAAGATGAACATGACATAAGCAGATGGTGCAGTACAGAGGAGAGGGCTAAGATTTTACTTAAAGACACACTCCAGGGGTTTTTGAGCGTTTCCTGCGGAAAAGTGATATCCCAAGTATAAATACAATAAAAGTACACACACTAAAGGGTCATTTGAAAACATTTTGAGCAGAATATATATAAAAAAAATTGACACGACTGCAAACTTCAAGGAGTAGAGCATGCATGGACTGAGGCTGATGGGAATTCGTGATGTCATCGGCCTCCCCCCTTGCTTGAGGAACAATGGAGGAAAAGACCCCCCCCCACCACATGTGCTTTGTCATGACATACCTGGTAAATCAGCTGTTAAATGAGGTGAAAAGACTGGAATGTCACTTAATAGTCAGGCTTTTACCATTCCCTAGTCCCTCTCAGCCATTTTACTGTCTGTGTGTGTGTGTGTGTGTGTGTGTGTGTGTACGCACGCACGCGCGCGACACACCACACTGAACAAAGGTATCTTCCTGTTCCGAACTCTAAACAGACTTGGATCCTAATGTACACTGTATTACCGTCTTTCCGCCAGTGGCTTATTGTCAGATCATTCCAGAATGTTTTGTGAAGTTTCTAAAATTCACATTTACATCCTTTACTTGAATGATGAGAACAGCAACCCCATGTCTTGCAAAATACTGCCGTTGTACAACAAACAGGTACATAACCCCCCAAAAAACAACCGTCATTAAAAAACATTTTTATCACCACCCTTTTTTTTGGTCTCACTCTCTACCCATCCTACACAAAAATGGCATATCTTTCCACTCTAACTCCCTTGTTTCCACGCTTTCCAGCCTACACCTCGCCTACAAAACAACAGTAACATCCCTAGTCACAGACAACCCCTCCATTGAAGACAGTGGAGAGTTGAGAGATTTGTAGGGTGCATACTCGGGTACATGATACAACTTCCTGTAGACACAGAGATAGTGGGGACCAGATGGTTCGGTTTCATGCCAAGATATACTACTTAGAGCAAACTCTTAACGGGATATCTAGGGGAAGCCATCTTGTTTTTATGGTATATCTGTGCTCTGGGTATGATAGAACGTCAGTCAAGAGCGCTCCATCCTTTTCCCCCAAAAGGTATCTCTTTGGTGATAACTATGGAGAGAGAGAATGAGAGGTTGTGTTGTGTCCTCCCAATCTTTTCAACCCCTACTTTCCTCTGTTCTTCTTTTCGTTGCTATCTATTGGTCTCTTCTCCCCCCCCCCCCCCCCCCGTTATTAATTTTTCCTCCTACATCTTCCCCTTCATGTTCATTTTCTCTTTCCTCCCACCATTCTTCCTCTCCCTCTTGGCTCCGTGTCGGAGTTGTGACCTGGGCTCAGGCTTCTATTTATAGCCATTAGCCAGTCAGTCAAGTCTGTGTGTCTGACTGTGTGTTGGAGTGGAGACAGACTGGAGCTGTGTGGAAGAACACGGAGACATCGCTCAGCTCAGTACTCGTTTCCTCTCTCCAAACACGGACAAAACCAGCCAGACCAGACCAGGCTTGGTGCCAGCACAGTGAACCTGTCGGTCAATGCCTCCGTCTGGGTGGAACGGCTGTACAGTATACAGGGGTAGCTATGGGCTGCTTCTGTTTCTCCTCCGTGTGAGGTGATGGGGTATCAGAATAAACATCCTGACCGACTTACCTGATGCGTTGGAGCGCCATGGGGCGGACACATTCCTCTAACAGTGGGTCGGGCGCAGACAAAAATACGTCTTAAAGACTTAAGTGCACTGTGAGCAGTGGAGGGAAAAAAAAAAAGTGGGGAAGAAAATATCAAATGCCTTCGTAAAAAAAAAGATATTCACTTGGACAATATTGCACTGAATGTGTCCACGTGGACACCATAACAACCAAGCCCTTTTCCCAATAGAGCTTCCGACATTGACCGAAGACCATCACAATAAGAAAGGCCGTTCGCTTCAGTAAGCGCTGACAGGTGGAAGTCAGGTCAGGAGATTTAGACTGTGGCTGAGTCACGGTGTTCATGAAAACCTCTCTGAGCTCATCGAAACCCAATAGGGGAAATGACCTGTGCATAGAGAGATGGAGAGATGAAGGGGGAGAGATAAAAAAAAGGGGGTAGAGAGCCCCGCTCCAGCTATAGTGAGTACAGTCATTCAGGTACACCGCAGACAGGGACGGACAGACACACACAGACAGAGATCCCCTCACAGAGCCAGCAGCCGTCCAATATAATGAGAGCTGGTTGGGGAATGCATGAGGAGGTACACACAGGGGGACAGGCACACAGGGACAAACGGGGGAATAAAGGAACACATACTGTAGCCAAGAAAGGAGCAGGCCAAACTGCCTCAGGCCAACACATTGTAATTGTCCTTTATTGTCATCTCAGCTGCTGGTTAGCATTTAGCATGCTAGTCTAACCCCTACAGAGTGGAGATGGACGACCAGGGAGGCCCACAGGAGATGTCGCTGTACTTGTTGGGAAGAGAATAAAAACGCAGCTGAGGTGCCATTTCCAGTGCCCGTAGTGTCAGAGAATGTGTTTGTCCATTAGTATTATACTCAAGTCTCATTCTGCTTCAGACAATAAACATGTTTTAATTGACTGCATTTTAACTGACTGTAAGTAAACTTCAAGCCGAGGAATGTTAGTTTGCCCAAACTATATACCCAAATTGTATGTGTATAACATGAATTCCACACGGGTTGTTCTTTAGTAAAGTCCCTTGTCCTTCCCTTGTCCTGGAAGAAGTTGTGTGTCGTCATAGAGGTTTCACTATAGAGACAACTTGGCACAGATATGACCTACACTGTAGGCATGTTACTGCCTGGCACAGTACAATGCCAAAGTCCCAATCAGCACAGTTTAAAAGTGGCCAAACACTCTGGTAGACTCTGAGACCGCTCTACTGGTCTGCTGCACACAAGCCATTTACATATAAATATCTAGTGTTGTATTTATCATTTGTATCATTGGGATATGATGTGCTTCATGTTTGGATTGAATATGACAGACGCCAAAGACAAGTCCCTATTGTTGCTCTGAACTTTTGACTTTTGAACACATTTCCTAATTCGTTGGGAAAAAATTTAATAATCATAACTCCACAGTTGAAATGGTGTGTGTTTCCTGCATATTTCCCACTGGTTGTAAATGCATACAGAGAGAACAGAAGGGGGACCTTGTGCCGCCCAATACGTGAGAGAGCAGTGGCTGCTGGGATCTGGCTGGGCGAAGAAGGACTCCCCCGAGTAGCCATTACAGGCCAGCAGAGCTATTTGCGGAGAAGGAAAAGGAACGATAGAAATACGAGAGAGGCTCCGTCAAGGGTAGAGAAGGAGGGAATGCAAAAGCAGGAGAGAGAGGCAATTGAGGAGAAAAGAAAGAAAACAGACCTGAAATGGAGAGAGAGGCAAGAGAGTGTCAAAAAGACATGCATGGGAAGGGAAAAGAGAGAAAAAGTTTCAAATAAAGAGAAAGGAATGGCTAGGGAGTGGGAGAGAGGGAAAGGGAGAGAGGGTTAGAGGGAGAGCAGATGGAATGTTGAGGGGAGGAATGGAAATGTCTGCCTTCAGCAAAAACCTAGAGCCAGAGAGCTTTAAAAAAATGACAAACCAAATAAACAAATAAATATATATATCTCTCTGCCAAGGATCTGCGAGACGTAACAGCTGTACTGAACCAGATTAGAAAAGAGGCTGGGGGGGGGGGGGGGGTCCCCTATCATGCCTCTGCTTTTTGACTGTCAGATCATCTAAATCTGGCTCAAAATATCACCTCTAATCACAAATGAAACCAAGATTATCAGGAAGAGTTGAGCTCTAGTTAAACCTGGACCAAACCGGTGAGTGGAGCATTCACTGTAAGGGCATGGACATGGCGCTCTGTCTGAAGGGAGTGGAGTCGAGCGTTGAGAGGACAACAGAAAGTCTGCTGTTACAGGGGGTGGCTACTAATCCCAAGATAACCTTATAGCTTCTAATTGTGTAAGTGTGTCACAGAACAGTCATTACTTAGTTACCACAGTCCTCACTCTGTAACCTCATCTATACGGTGTGTGTGAGTGTAATAAGAAATGGCCATGTGGAGGGCATGCAGTTTATCAGTATATTCCAGTCCGCCTCGAAAGCAACACCAGAAATATATTTCCTTGAAAGCATATAGGTCTTTTTCATGTTAAGGGGAAGTCGTCTAGGCCTCCCCTGGTGTCGTTATCAGTGTGTTAACGGAAGGTGATGACAGAGAGGGACCAGACCAGCTCCCATTTACACACACATGGCATGGCTATATGGAATCAATCAACACTAAAGTGACCACTATAGAGGGAATTCACTATACTGAATAACGAGCTATCATTTGGCAATTAGAATATCTCGATTTTTTGGGTGAAAAGCCTATGGATGTTGATATGAATTCACGGTCTACCGCATTCAATGGATCTAGAGTAAGATCCCTGAGTTCTACTGTTGAGTGTACAAATGTTCACACTAAATTCAAGAAAGCGCGTTTCCTGTGTGTACAGTACACCGATGCAGCCCTATTCTCCAGGCATTGATGATAAGAGTGTACTATTGTGTGCCCATACAGGGGTGTGTTGCTAAGAAGAGGGTGTGAAGGGGTGCCTTGACAGGGGTGCGTTAAGGCAAAGGGGGGCTAGACTACACACTGGGAGGGCTTAATGCTAAGGAGGTCTGGGAATTCAAACAAGCACTAAAGGCATAGGTTGAGAGGGGTGCATAGTGCATACAGGGGGTTGCATGCTGCTGTTTACACACAGGGAAGGCTATATGGGGTGGTCGCGGGATAGGGATAGGGTATGTGTGTTCAGAGGGGGGTACTGGTCCCGCTCTCTACAGATGATGGGACAGCTGAGGGGGACAGGTGAGGAAGGGGGGTGACTGATGGCCCAACCTGGTCTCAGAGCATTTCGTATTATTCTGTACGTAAATCAGTGTCATTCCATTTAGTATGATATGAGTTCATTTGTGGATGTCCATCACCCATTTCGTATAATACGTATGAATTACAATTCTTATTATTTGTTATGAATTTCCAAAACGTACAATATGTTACGAACTTGCAAAAAGTATAATAATATGTTATGAATTTACCAAATGTATGACATGTTTACGAATTCTAGCTAGCTGGCTAGTATTAGATAGGCAGGAGTTAGTGTTAAGGTTAACTTCAGGAGTGAAAAATTGCTAATTAGCTGAAATGCTAAAGTTATTTGTCAATGTCAAGATTCAAACTCACAACCTTTGGGTTGCTGGACGTTCACGTTGTACCCATCCACCCTGACTAACCTCCCTACTTTCGTTTTTGCTTTAAGTAACCATTCCATATTAATTTGAGTGTCCCGCATTTACATTTACTATGTTACGTCTAGTCTATGTGACCAGGCTGGATGGCCAGATGGGCCCCTCTAAATTAGCACTCCTCTGGGACAGCTCTGGCATTTCCTGCCCAGGCAGTCACACACACTCACGATTGCACGCACACGCCACATACTTCCCTATTACGCACAACGTTAAGAGCGAAATATACCGAAGCAAGAATCATTCCCTCACCCACAAAGTAGCACCTCTACTTCTCGCTTTCACAAAACCTCTCCTGCTCTGTTTTTGCTGCTCTTCTCTGTAGCGTACAGTTTCATCTCTTTCATCCTTTACTCTCCTCTTACTTACTCCTCCAATCTTTCCTCTACTACTCTATCACTCTGCTCATCTCCAACCTCTCACATTCTCCTCCTTTCTCCCCTCTATCTCTTCTGCTTCTTTTCGTAAAACACTGTCCTCTGCATTTCTTCACACAATGCCTCTTCTTCTCTTACTCTGTGCTCCTCATCTCTACCACTTCATCTCCCACTCTCCATGTCCCTCACTCCCCCTCTTCCCTTCTACTCACACAATCAACAACCTTGGACCTCCCGGCAAGGGTGATGAGCATGACAATGGTGCCCTGGAACTATTGTTCCAGTGTGAAGCCATGGCTACCACAGAAGCACACAACTAGCTCGCTAGCCTTCAAACTGTTATGGAATCACTGTCTGTTTTGTTACCACTCCAGCTCTAAATTAGTATGTTAGCATACTTAGCTTTGACGCTACTTAACACGTCAGACTGCTTGGAGCTGAGTGAAGGAAAGGAAAGGAGAGAGAGAGAGGGGGGGGGGGGTGAGGAAGAGGGTGAAGTAGAGGGATGTGCCTGATGATTTTATAACAGTAATTATTGAACATTATAACCCCGTTGAACATTGTGGAGAGATTTATTGCTGTCAAACGGTGCTAGGGCTGGTTTGGCACATGCACAAAGAACACTCCAGTCAAGCCAAACCAACACAAAACAAGACGGAGACCCTCCCAAGTTCCAGCATGCCTGGCCTCGGTTAGAATCCCTCGCATCACTCCTGTCAGTCTTCACCCTGGCTCATCATTTATCAAACAATGTTATGTAATGTGGTCTACCTCATTGACACGATCAAGAGATGCGTGTGCTGCCTCATGCAGCAACTGTCTAAACAAAAGGTAGAATTTGAGTTGAGCAGTGATCAACTTTTCGGGTCATATCTGGACTGTTATCATATTCGCTTAGAGTCAGAACAGTTGAAATGTCTCCAGAAGATGACCCTCTTCCAGAGCTCTGGCTGAGGCAAAGACTTTAGTAAGAGCATCATTTCCATAACCTCTTAGTTCCTCTGACATGAGCCATCTGTGTGGGAGCAGAACTGGAGAGCACAGTGGAGACGCTACAACAGAGTACATTGTGTTTCTGTCGCCTGGCCTCCACACTTAGCCTCAGCCCAGGCAGCAGCCCAGGCAGCAGCAGCAGAGTGGAATGGCACAGTCTGCTTTATGGCAGCGTACAGTGTTTCCAGTCCCACAAGAGAGGTGGATTGAGGCCCAATAGGGGGTATGGGAATTAATACAATGTGTGTGTGTGTGTGAGGCTGTGTGCATGTTGACTATCTTATGGGGTGGCAGGGTAGCCTAGTGGTTAGACTGTTGGACTAGTAACCGGAAGGTTGCAAGTTCAAACCCCCGAGCTGGCAAGGTACAAATCTGTCATTCTGCCCCTGAACAGGCTGTTCCTAGGCCATCATTGAAAATAAGAATTTGCTCTTAAGGTATAGGGGGCAGCATTTTCACTTTTGGATAAATAGCGTGCCCAATTTCAACTTCCTGCTACTCATGCCAAGAATATAAGATATGCATATTATTAGTATATTTGGATAGAAAACACTCTGAAGTTTCTAAAACTGTTTGAAGCATGTCTGTGAGTATAACAGAACTTATGTAGCAGTCAAAACCCCGAGGACTAACCGTTCAGGCTTTTTATTTTTAGGTATCTGTCTGTTCAGTGGGTTATCATTGGCAAACAATATTTCTTAGGAACTTGATTTCAGTTCCTACCGCTTCCACTGGATGTCACCAGTCTTTGGAATTTGGTTGAGGTTATTCATTTGTGCAATGAAGAAGTACGGCCATCTAGGAACTGCATAACACTTAAGAGTTGCGCAAGACTTGAAAAGTAGCTTGGTTTGTTGTCTTCCTGTATTGAACACAGATAGACCAGTCTTCAATTTGATTATTAACGTTTAAAAATACCTAAAGTTTATAGGCAACTTTTGAAATATTTTGTAGTGACGTTGCGCATTTTGGAAGCATTTTTTTTTTCTTGATCAAACGCGCCAAATAAAATGGACATTTTGGATATATATGGACGAATTAATCGAACAAAAGGACCAATTTATTTCTGTGTTTTGTGTAGCGCCTGCAGGGTTGAAATATGCTACCCTCTTTGTTTACTGTTGTTCTATCATCAGATAATAGCTTATTATGCTTTTTCCGAAAAGCCTTTTTAAAATCTGACATGTTGGCTGGATTCACAACGAGTGTAGCTTTAATTGAGTATCTTACATGTGTGATTTAATGAAAGTTTGATTTTTATATAATTTTCTTTGAATTTGCCGCGCTGCATTTTCCCTGGCTATTGGCCAAGTGGGATGCAAGCATCAACCATAAGAAGTTAATAAAGTGACTAGTGATACAATTATTTAACTTCTTCGATATAGGGGGCGCTCTTTGAATTTTTGGATAAAAAAAAACGTTCCCGTTTTAAACAAGATATTTTTTCACAAAAAGACTATGCATATAATTGACAGCTTTGGAAAGAAAACACTGACGTTTCCAAAACTGCAAAGATAATATCTGTGAGTGCCACAGAACTGATGCTACAGGCGAAACCAAGATGAAATTTCAAAACAGGAAGTGCCCCAGATTCTGAAGGCGCTGTGTTCCAATGTCTCCTTATATGGCTGTGAATGCGCCACTTTCTGTCATTTCCCCAAGGTGTCTGCAGCATTGTGACGTATTTGTAGGCATATCATTGGAAGATTGACCATTTTACACTACATCTACCAGGTGCCCGCTTGGTGTCCTGAGATGACAGTCTTGTTAACAAAAAGGCTAAGCTTGTGAGTGAGTATATTTCTTTCATTTCATTTGCGATTTTCATGAATAGTTAACGTTGCGTTATGGTAATGAGCTTGAGGCTATGATTACGCTCCCGGATACGGGATTGCTCGACGCAAGAAGTTAAGTGGCCAATGATTTCAAGTCTGTATGTAGGCAGCAACCTCTGTGTTAGTGATGGCTGTTTAACAGTCTGATGGCCTTGAGATAACTGACCACGCCTTCTGGATGGTAGCGGGGTGAATAAGCGGTGGCTCGGGTGGTGGTTGTCCTTGATGATCTTTTTGGCCTTCCTGTGACATCAGGTGCTGCAGGTGTCCTGGAGGGCAGGTAGTTTTCCCACGGTGATGCGTTGTGCAGACCTCACTACTCTTTGGAGATCCCTGCGGTTGTGGGCCGTACCAGGCGGTGATACAGCCTGACAGGATGCTCTCAATTGTGACACAGCCCAACAGGATGCTCTCATCTGTAAAAGTTTGAGGTTTTTAGGTGACAAGCCAAATTTCTTCAGCCTGCTGGAGGTTGAAGAGGCGCTGTTGCGCCTTCTTTCACCACACTGTCTGTGTGGGTGGACCATTTCAGTTTTTCGTGATGTGTACGCCGAGGGGGAAAAAAAATCCCCTTTGTGCATGTGCATAACTAAAGATAAATCCGATAAACTCTCCTGAGTGATGAAAGTTGGACAGAGGATCTCAAAATCTCTGAGCAAGAAACACTTGGACGAACATCAAAAAACTGTGAGGCTATTTTCAATTGTGCTGTTATTATGTGCCAGATGTCAAGACTACAAACCATTATAAAAATGGCCCATTTGCGAGATTGACTTGTCATTTCAATAGGCATAGGCTACAGACTCAAATCTGGGTTTACGATTGGAATTCAACATCCGAGCTAATTTATTTAATGCGCTCTAATTTATTTAATGCGCTCTAGTCCGCCCAAAGTTGTTTTCTAGTGTTTTGTCTCCATTATTTCTTGATGTGCATCAGTTCTAGCGTATTAAAATGTTTTACGAAAAACTGTTGGAAATATGTGTCTACATAATGACAATCTAAATAACTTTTTACCAGTTGTAGGTAGGCTATCAAAGTGCACGTGTGCTGCTCTCTCTCTCCTCTCGCTCACGTGCCTCAGCCAAAAACTGTAGTGCCCCCCCCCCCACCCTCCATCACTCAGCAGCAGGTCACAGTGAAATATATATTATTTAAAGAGAAACGCCATGGCGGCCGCAGTGAAACTTAGAAATAACCCAAAAACCCCGCAACCCGCGACCAATACATTTTCACCCGCGACATCGTCTTCAAAGTAGCCCAATTTAGCTGGAAAACCGCAAACATGGCAACACTGGCTGCATGAGCTCTGATAGGTTGGAGGACGTCCTCCGGGAAGTTGTCATAATAACAAATTATTGTGTAAGTGTCACACCCTGACCTTCGAGAGTCTGTTTATTTCTCTATTTGGTTAGGTCAGGGTGTGATTTGGGTGGGCATTCTAGTTTGTCTATTTCTTTGTTGGCCTAGTATGGTTCCCAATCAGAGGCAGCTGTTTATCGTGGTCTCCGTTTGGGGATCATACTTAGGCAGCCCTTTTTCCCACCTTCAGTTGTGGGATCTTGTGTGTAGTTGCCTTCTGCGCTGCATAGAGCTTTACATTCGTTTTTGCATTTTGTTGTTTTTGGTATCTTTGAAAATAAAAGTAATGTGTACGCCTACGACGCTGCACCTTGGTCTCCTTCCGACAGCAAATGTGACAGTAAGTCTGTGGAAGGAAGTGAGAACCATGAGCCTCCTAGATTTCACTATTTTCGTTTTATAAAATTCACTGAGGATGGTCCTCCCCTGAGGAGCCTCCACTGGTGTAAATTGTTAAAAGTAGTCCTTGTGCAGCCTCCCGGGTGGCGCAGTGGTTAAGGGCGCTGTACTGCAGCGCCCGCTGTGCCACCAGAGACCCTAGGTTCGCGCCCAGGCTCGAACCAGCCGTAACCAGCCGCGACCGGGAGGTCAGTGGGGCGACACACAATTGGCCTAGTGTCGTCCGGGTTAGGGAGGGCTTGGCTGGTAGGGATATCCTTGTCTCATCGTGCACCAGTGACTCCTGTGGCGGGCCGGGCGCAGTGCGCAGTGCGCGCTAACCAAAAATTTGGATACCACGAAATTGGGGAGAAGGGGTAAAATTAAATATATATATATTTTTTTTTTTAAGTAGTCCTTGTGCATAGAGTTGTATGGTTTGTTAAACTTTGAAATAGTCTTTGTCTAGCATATATTTTAAGTGAATAATCTCAGCGCAATATCATTACCGTAGAATTGCCCATATATTCTGTAGTTTGAAAACACACACACACACAGTTTGTATAAGAGTCATGTCTCATCATGCCAGACCTGAGATTACCCGACAGCCTCCACAACAACCCTACACACATAAACAGTGTTTAAGAGAGCAGTAGGCAGTTGTTTAAAGATTAACATCACTTCAGTTTCAAAGCTGACTTAAACAAGGGAGCCATGCCCTTTACAGCAACCCCCATCACTAGCATCATCATCAATCAACCTGCCACACACATATCTGGATGCCACCCTGCTAGGCCATCACCTGGGAAAGTGATGCCTAGAGAAAGAAAATAGAGAAATAATAAAAAGGTTACCATAAATACACAATAAATAACAATCATTTGGCTACATACACAGGGTACCAGTACCAAATCGATGTGCAGGGGTACAAGGTAATTGAAGTAGATATGTACATATAACTAGGAATAAAGTGACTAGGCAACAGCATAGATAATAAACAGTAGCAGCAGCGGATGTGATTGTGCAAAGTTAGAGCTGTGCACCTAACCTGCATACGGGATCCCCATCTCTTCCTGAATGTGTATTGATCAAGCCCCCATTCTCTTTAACCTCTATCCCACACTCCACCCAAACGTAAACACATCCGGTACTTTAAAAAGCCCTCACCCCCCACCACTTATGATCATTAGAGTGATAACTAACTACACAGGGAGTGAGGTCTGGGTCCCTGCCCATAAGGACAAATGTTGTCACGATACAATAATTTTGACACAAAAATTGTACAAAAACGATACCACTGCAAAAAAAATACAAGGAGTAGTCACAGAGTAATCTCTGGGTATCTTTTGAGTTTTGTTGTACTTTGTGTGAAGTTCTAGCATGAATATAATGGTAGGCTGACTCACGTTAGCTGATGGAGTGGTGGGACTTGACGTCTGTGTTTAAAATAAGAGAAACCAATAATGTATAAGGACAGACGCCGGGGGACAAGAAGCAGGTACAGGGAGTGAACATTTTATGAATAACGGACATGAAGCAGAACAGGAACAGAATACGGACAGCGTCTGGACGGGAAACAAAAATGCTGATACAGAGAACACACGGGGAAGCAGACAGAAATAGGGAAGGCAGTCAACACATTAAAGGAATCCAGGTGAGTCCAATGATGCGCTGCTGTGCGTGATGGTGACCGGTGATGAAGCGCAGATGTGCGTAATGATGGTGACAGGTGTGTGTAATGAAGGCGGTCTCGCGCCCTCGAGCTCCAGAGAGGGAGAGCGGGAGCAGGTGTGACAGTAGGGGCGCCACCCGGCATCCCACCTGGGCGAGCCTGACGGGCCGGCCAAAGCATGGGCGCTGGACAACCTGGCTGGGGCGTAGAAGCCCGATGAACCGGCAGAGGCGTGGGAGCCTGGCGAGCCGGCTCAGGCGTGGGAGCCTGACGATCTGGCTGAGGCATGACAGCCCTACGATCCCGCTGAGGCGAGGAGCCCGACGAACCGGCTGAGGCGTGGGATCCTGATGGCCGGCTGAAGCATGACTTGGGGTGGGCACCTGTCGAGCCAGCAAAAAGGTGTGTTGACGAGCTGACTGAGGCACCCCAGTTCCCTTGGCGATGGCACCCGGACCCGACTTCACCAAATAAAAAAAATAAAAAAATAAAAACTCCCTGATGCTTCCTTAGTGGCATCAGCATTCTGTAATGACAGACGCAAGGGAAGAGAAGCAGGTACAGGGTGTGAACATTTAATGAATAACGGGCTTGAAACAGAACAGGAACAGAATACGGACAGCGTCTGGACATGGGAAACGGAAACGACAACAACGCTGATACAGGGAACACACGGGGAATCAGACAGAAATAGGGAAGACAGTCAACACATTAAAGGAACAAAGTCCAGGTGAGTCCAATGATGCACTGCTGCGCGTGATGGTGACCGGTAATGAAGTGCAGGTGCACGTAACAATGGTGACATAATGAAGGCAGTCTGGCGCCCTCGAGGCGTGACAAATGAGATGCAGAAACGTAGCCTAAAACCCTTCTACAAAACTACACATGAGACTCAAGAGCAAACAAAATAATTGTGCAAATTAATGTAAAGGGTTTTAAAATGTAACTTGATACATATCAATATATATTTCAAAGTTCATTTTAAGATATCTCACATTTCGAAATAAGACGTTGCCCCTTTAAGATTGAATCTGATCTCCAGGATCCATTTCACCGTGGGAATCTGGTGTGTAACTGTGAATAAGCATAGCTAGAGAAACTCCATGGATACGTGTGTGTTTGTGTGCGTGTGCCTACGGACAGCGTCTGTCCGTGTGTGTGTGTGTGAGAGAGAGAGTCTGCAGCTGCGATAAGCAGCAACGACACTAGAAGATCTATGTGGCTCAGACATTGGGATAACTCTAAATAGCAGCCAGAAAGATAATGGATGTTTAGGTTCACGCATGTTTGACTGTGACCAGCGTCATAATCACACACTGCATAAGAACACACCTTGGCTTCTCAGTACCACACACACACACACACTGCAGTCACTCGCCCACACACATGCACGCACGCACAAACACACACAGTCGTTCCCCCCCCCCAGACACAGGTGTGTCCTCCACCAGGTAACCTTAAGACACCAGCACCCTAAAGGTCTCCCTTTATCATGCACCGACGGAAGGCCTCCCAAACACAAACACCTGGGATAAAAATCACCAAAACCATTTAAAATCAACAGGTAATTCCTCTCACACAAGATTGAAGGCCTTAATGTGACAGATAGGACAGGGAGGGGGGGGGGCTCAGTGGGTTGTTTGATGACTTAGATAAATATAATGCATTACAGCATTACATTCCCAAAGACTAATCCACCAGATTGGGATACACGGAATAACAAGGTATTCTAATTCAAACAGGTTAAGCAACATCATAGGGAAATAATATGGCAGAAAAAGGGAGGAAGAGAAGTGAGAATTGGAGGGCTGGGGACTTGTTCATTCAGGCCTTTCATGAAACTATAAGAAGTCGTACATAACATGCACTACTCGTTATATATCCAAAGACTGCATTTTGAGGTTTCTCCCTACTATGTACATGGTATGTGTGCCATCCTCTCGAAATTCCTACACTGTCAGATCCTTGAGGAGTTGTCCTTGCCTGTTGCTAACAAGATGTCATTTAAACAACATCTTCCTTGGAATAGGGAATGAGTGAGTGTGTCACGCCGGATTCAAACCAAAGAGTGTGTGAAAACTATGGCTGGCACAATTACAGTTTAACTGTGTAACCAATGGTTATGGTTGAAGACAGTCATGAAAATCATTTCCATGGTTATGTAATGTTCATCCAAATTATGTTGACTGATGTGGCTCATGCAATGGAATGTATTATTTGTAATGTCAGTTGAGTTGAATCAACAAATCACATCACAGTGGGTACACTTTAACTTCCTACTTTGTTCCTATGGGTACATTCACAATTGCCACCAGTCCGCCTGTTATGCCATAATTGACTTGAATGGGGATGCCCGTTCTATTCATTCTATTTCTATGGCAGCACATGCAGTTAGGAGCGGAGAAGAGAACATGTGCTATTTGAATGGCTATTACAGAGACCACAGTCATTTGGCTGGCCAATTACCATCTTCCAAATTTCCCAAGACCGTCACAGCCTTAGTGAGAACACCAAAGCCAAGAAATTATAGAAAACACTAAAACACAGATGGTCTTCGGTCAGCCTGTGACCCTTTTAACACAATATAATAACACATTCTACCAAATCATTGTGTCATGACTGTCCACGAGAATCCAAATAGGTCAGATCAGGTTTGCAATGAATAACTTCAACCAGACCCAGTCTCCCCCTAGGGGGAAGGAAAGAACTAGTCGGGATTAACAACTCACACCCTGTTGTAAATCAAGGGAGAAGATTCACCAAAGGAATGTGCATGTCTCAGACTTTTTCCGGCTGAAACTCTAACACATTCAAAAGCGAATACTGGGACAATATTTCTAACATAGAATATGGGGAATGGTGGTGAGGTGATCCACTCCAGAGGTGATCTATAGACCACTAATGTCATTTTGTGATGTCGTAAAAAAAATATATATATATATATATATATACTTTAACTACATATATGAAGTTTCCATACTCTGCGTTATGCATGTAATATGAAAAATGATTAAAGTAATTTTGTTAAGAGAGGGAAGCTATAAGAGAGAAGCTATAAGAGATAAGTTTACTTTGCACAGTGAGTAGTTACCGCCCGGAGTGAGGTCAGAGAGTGTGCCAGCCTGCCACCCCTTTCCAGCAAACTGTATGAATGGTGGGTTAAGAAAAAAACACGTTTAAAAGTGGTTTGACCTTTGAATCTCAACACGAGTTGGAGACAATAAACTCACCTCCAGGACAAATCACTGGTACTGCTGATTAGCTGTCCTAACTAAGTAAAGTATCTTCGAAAACTAATTTAGGTAGGACCATCCTGTTACTCTGCTCAAACCATTGATACGGCTGGCTAGCCTATCTTCAAAGAAGCATCTAACAAGAGCGAATGGAAGGAAAATAAATGATGTTGTTCTGTTCAGGACTACACAACAAGTCACTGGATACCGGAGCCCTACAAAAGGAGGACAAGTGGAATACTTGTTGGAACCATTTTGGACAATCAGAGCCTTACAAGCATGCCGTGAACAGGCCCAACCCACTTTCCAAGGCTGCCCTGTCCACCGAGAGATCCCCGGCAAACCCAGGCATTTCACGTAAATACAGTCATGATTTCTTATTCAAAGCAGGCGGCGGTTTGTATGCAAAGTATATGGTTACTGTACGTGAAAGTAGTTTCCGAATGTACCAATGTTAAGTGTCACTGTCCCGCTCTCTCTCTCCATCTCTTCATTAACTGAATCATAAGTAAGGCCCAGGTTCTTGCAGATGCAAGGAGGTTACGACCGTTAAGAATAATTATATGATACGAGGTTATGATTAGTACGTTGACTGTTTATAGATGTGATAAGTAAAGACCTTTCAGAATTTCATTCTGGAGATGGTAACTCTTTAAAGAACTGCTCTCGTGGTGCCCCAGATCCTAATGAGATAATTGTTACATGATTCATTTAATTGGGTAACAATTAAACATAGTTAGTTAGATAAATAACAGTTTTCAGATTAATGCTTAAATCAAGTCATGACAATTGCAACTGCTCACAAACTTCTCAGTTTAGCTTTGGAAGCGAACCCATCTCACTTCTCTTTTGAAAACACTATCACAAAAAAATGTAAAAGGTTGAATTGTTACTTTGGGCCGTTTGGGAAGTTATCGAATGTGTACCGTATCGCCATCCAAATCAGCAGTGGTTAGATCTTCGCAACTAGTCAAAACCAACTAATTGTGAAAATGCTCCCCCACCCACGCCCATCCACAGTCAACACATAGTCTGCCAAGAGCAAGTGGGAAGAACAAGGTGTGTTTGACAGTGTTCAAAGTCACCAGAGCCCACAGATGGTTAGATACAGCCCACACCCAAAGGTGATGAATAGGGGTCGCGCCCCCATTGAGCTCTAAATGAATTCCATGTGATAATGTGCAAACCAAGAGCTGTACACTTTCAGTTTGATGAAACATTCGTAGAGCATCACTCTGAAGTGAATTGCTTATGTTCCTATCCGTTTTCATTTGGTCTACTTAGGGTTGAAAAGGAGGGTATATTACAGGAAACCTAAGTTTACCAGTAAACTACCAGAATGTTGGTTTTTTTCAAGGATTTTATGTAACCTATCACAAGACATCTAGTGGCCCTTTTGGGTACTTCAGATGATCAGGTTATTATAATAATCTGTGGCTTTATCACATAATTGAATGAGACTATAAAACAAATTATAGAATGACAAATCTGTAAAACATCATCTTGAATATAAACCATATATTTAGTGAATACCATTTGGTGATTAATATGAGCGTTTCAGCATGAAATATCCTTCATATATATATATATATTTGTTTTTACAAAGATGTATTTATTTTACTATGTCAATATGTACAGTGCATTCAGAAAGTTCACACCCCTTGATTTTTTTCCCACATTTTGTTGTGTTATAGCCTGAATTGAAAATGTTTTAAATTGAGATTGTCACTGACCTAGACACAATACCCCATAATGTCAAAGTGGAATTTACTTTTTAGAATGTTGTTTTTCAAATTAATTTACAAAAAAATCAAAGCTGACATGTCTTGAGCACAATAAGTATTCAACCCCTTTGTTATGGAAAGCGTAAATAAGGGCAGGAGTAACAAAGAAAACTGTGTGATATAACATGTTTTAATGACTAACCCATCTCTGCACCAAACACAATTATCGGTAAGGTCCCTCAGTCGAGAAGTGAATTTAAAAGCACAGATTCAACCACAAAGACCAGGGAGGTTTTCCAATGCCACGCAAAGGAAGGCACCTATTGGTAGATAGGTGAAAATTTTAAAAAGCAGACACTGAATATCCCTTTGAGCATGGTGAAATAATCAATTACACTTTGGATGATGTATCAATACACCCAGTCACTACAAAGATAGAGGCGTCCTTCCTAACTCAGTTGCTGGAGGGGAAGGAAACCGCTCAGGGATTTCCCCACGAGGCCAATGGTGATTTTAAAACAGTTAGAGTTTAATGTCTGTGATAGGAAAAATGTTGGATGGATCAACAATAGAGCTATCCAACTAAAGAAAATATTGCTTGACCAAGAGTCATCTGTTCTTTCAACCAATCCATTTTACCATATACAGTGCCTTCGGAAAGTATTCAGACCCTTTGACTTTTCCACATTTTGTTATGTTACAGACATATTCTAAAATTGTTTAAATTGTATTTTTCCCAATCTACACACATTACCCAATAATGAAAAAGAAAAAGGTTTTTTAGAACATTTCGCACATTTATAAAAAACATCTAAAACTGAAATATCACATTTACATAAGTATTCAGACCCTTTACTCAGTACTTTGTTTGGCAATGATTACAGTAACGATTCTTCTTGGGTATTACGCTACAAGCTTGGCACACCTGTATTTGTGGACTTTCATTCTTCTCGGCAGTTCATCTCAAGCTCTGTCAGGTTGGGTTGGGGAGCATTGCTGCACAGCTATTTTCTGGTCTCTCCCAGAGATGTACGATCGGCTTCAAGTCCGGGTTCTGGCTTGGCCACTCAAGGATGTTCAAGATGGTGCCAACATACATGGCAGCTCTGCTTCTAGCTCCTAAGCAACTTTGCAGTATTTCATTTTTTGTGGTGTTATTTCTTAGATTATCAGCCCAGAAAGTTGTTTTTGTGTTATTACATACAGCCGCAAATAACTATTGGATATCAGAGCGGCGGTAACTCACCATCATTACAACCAGGAATACAACTTTCCCGAATTTGATCCTTTGTTCGTACGCCAGAGGCTGCTCCAAGACGCCATCGGCGGAGAAGAGGTATTCGGAGTGGACTTCTAGTCTGACTCAGGAGGCGTGCCATTCACTGCTTCTGAGAATATTACTCACTAATGTTCAATCTCTGGACAATAAAGTAGACAAGCTCAGGGTGAGGATCTCCTTGCAGAGAGACCTCAGGGACTGTAACATACTCTGTTTAATGGAATCATGGCTCTCTCCAGATATACTGGATAGACAGGAATAAAGAACTCTCCGGGAAGAAGAAAGGCGGTGGTGTATGTTTCATGATTAACGACTCATGGTGTGATTGTGATAATGTACAGAAACTCAAGTCCTTTTGTTCACCCGACCTAGAATGCCTCACAATCAAATGTTGACCGTATTACCTCCCAAGAGAATTCTCTTTGATTAGTCACAGCCGTGCATATTCCCACTCAAGCCGATACCACGACAGCCTTCAAGGAACTACACTGGACGTTGCGCAAACTGGAAACCACATATCCGGAGGCCGCATTTATTGTATCTGGGGATTTTAACAATGCAAATTTGAGGAAAACGCTAATGAAGTTCTATCAACACATTGACTGTAGTAATCGTGCTGCTAAAATACTTGACCACTGCTACTCCCCCTTCCGGGATGCCTACAAGGCCCTCTCCCACCCTCCCTTCGGCAAATCAGATCACGACGCCATCCTGCTCCTCCCTTCCTATAGGCAGAAACTCAAGTAGGAAGCACCCGTGCTAAGGTCTATTCAACGCTGGTCTGACCAATCATAATCCATGCTTCAAGCTTCTTTTGATCACGCGGACTGGGATATATTCCGGGTAGCCTCTGAAAATACCATTACAAAGGCAAAACCAGCCAAGTCGCGGACACAGACATCTGGCTCCTAGACAAGCTAAATACCTTCTTCGCCCGCTTTGAGGATAACACAGTGCCACTGACGAGGGCCACTCCCAAGGACTGTGGGCTCTCGTTGTCCATGGCTGACGTGAGTAAGACATCTAAGCGTGTTAACCCCGGCCCAGGTGGCATCCCTAGCCACGTCCTCAGAGCATGTGCAGAACAGTTGGCTGGAACTGTTTATGGACATATTCAAACCCTACCTATCCCAGTCTGCTGTCCCCACTTGGTTCAAGATGTCCACCATTGTTCCTGTACGCAAGAAAGCAAAAGTAACTGAAGTAAATGAATATCGCCCCATAGCACTCACTTCTGTCATCATAAAGTGCTTTGAGAGACTAGTTAAGGATAATTTCACCATTACCTTACCTGACAACCTAGACCCACTTCAATTTGCATACCTCCCCAATAGATCCACAGACGATGTAATCGCCATCGCACTGCACACTGCCCTATTTCATCTGGACAAGAGGAATATCTATGTAAGAATGTTGTTCATTGACTACAGCTCAGCCTTCAACACCATAGTACCCTCCAAGCTCATCATTACGTTTGTGGCCCTGGGTCTGAACACCGCCCTGTGCAACTGGGTCCTGGACTTCCTGGCAGGCCGCCCCCAGGTGGTGAAGGTAGGAAATAACACCTCCACTTCGAGGATCCTCAACAAAGGGGACCTACAATGGGGTGCATGCTCAGCTCCCTCCTGTACTCCTTGTTCACCCATGACTGCGTGGCCACGCATGCCTCCAACACGCCTCCAAAACAGTACTAGGCCTGATTACCAACAATGATGAGACAGCCTACAGGGAGGAGGTGAGGGCCCTGGTGGAGTGGTGCCAGAAAAATAACCTCTCCCTCAACGTCAACAAAATGAAGGAGCTGATCATGGACTTCAGGAAACAGCAGAGGGAGCACCCCCTATCCACATTGACGGGAATCCACAGTAGAGAAGGTGAAAAGCTTCAAGTTCCTTGGAGTACACATCACTGACAATCTGAAATGGTCCACCCACACAGACAGTGTGGTGAAGAAGACGGAACAGCGCCTCTTCATCCTCGGGCTGAAGAAATTCAGGCTTGGCCCCTAAGACCCTCAGAAACGTTTACAGATGCACAATTAAGAGCATCCTATTGGGCTGTATCACCACCTGGTACGGCAACTGCAGGGCTCTCCAGAGGGTAGTGCAGTCTGCCCAACGCATCACCAGGGGCACACTGCCTACCCTCCAGGACACCTACAGCACCCGATATCACAGGAAGGTCAAAAAGATCATCAAGGAAATCAACCTGGCCTTTTCACCCCGCTACCATCCAGAAGGCGAGGTCAGTACAGGTGCATCAAAACTGGGACCCGAGAGACTTTAAAATAGCTTCTATTTCAAGGCCATCAGACTGTTAAATAGCCATCACTAGCTGGCTACCACCCGGTTACTCAACCCTGCACCTTAAAGGCTGCTGCCCTATATACATAGACACGGGATCACTGGTCACTTTCAATTGGTTTACATTCTGCTTTACTCATTTAATATGTATATAATATTATATTCTACTGTATTTTAGTCAATGCCACTCCGACATTGCTCGTCCTAATATTTATATATTTCTTAATTCCATTATTTTCCATTTAGATGTGTGTCTATTGAATTGTTAGATAGTATTTGCATTGTTTGAGCTAGGAACACAAGCATTTCTCTACACCCTCAATAACATCTGCTAAATATGTGTATGTGACCAATCAAATTTGATTGATTTGAGACTTGTCCCGAAGCCACTCCTGCGTTGTACTTTGCGTGAAATTTGCGTGAAATTTGCTCCACCCTCAACTTCCGGACTTGTTTTCCGTCTTGTTGTGCTGTTTGTTGCTCCTTGGCTATCTGACAAACTTTTTGGTTCTGACTTTGAATACATTTACCTACGTCTTAGTTTTTTCCTCATGCTACTTTTTTCATTCAACTTTTTTACCCTGGACGATTTATCTGGACATGGTTCTACAGGACCTCCACCACCTGAAAAAGCTAAGTAGTAACATTAACACTATACCATCGAATTGCAGTCGCTGTACTCATAATATAAAGGAGAACTATCACCTTATGGTGAGGATAGCCGTGTTGCAAGCACAGCTTCAGACGCAATCGTTAGGCAAGGGTAATTTAAGCGTAGTAGGAAAGGATGAAACAGCGTTTGTGCCACCAGTAAGTCCAGATAGTAGTATAAATCCCCCCGCACAGTCCCCGCAGCCAGACAATTTCCTCAAGGCTTCTGGAAAGAAATGCTGTTGGCATGCTCAACCGGTCTCGCTCATTCAGCTGACAAACTTTCAACCGGTTCTTCCCATTAAAGCAGAGGCCGAGTCCTCTCAGGTCTCTCCTCCACCCGTTACGGGGTCTGAGCTGCCGAAGCCTCCCACCATTAGCTCTGACAAATTGAAAACCCTAATCATTGGCGACACCATTACCCACAATATTAGACTTAAAAAGAATCATCCAGCAATCATACACTGTTTACCAGGGGGCAGGGCTACCGATGTAATGGCTAATCTGAAGATGGTGCTGGCTGAGGCTAAAACTGGCGAGTGAAGAGAGTATAGGGATATTGTTACCCACGTCAGCACCAACGATGTTAGGATGAAACAGTCAGAGGTCACCAAGCGCAACATAGCTTCAACGTGTAAATCAGCTAGAAAGATGTGTCGGCATCGAGTAATTGTCTCTGGCCCCTTCCCAGTTTGGGGGAGTGATGAGTTCTACAGCAGAGTCTCATAACTCAATCACTGGTTGAAAACTGTTTTCTGCCCCTCCCAAAAGAGAGAATTTGTAGATCATTGGACCTCTCTGGGACTCCCCCACAAACAGGACCAAGCCTGGCCTACTGAGGAGTGACAGACTCCATCCTAGCTGGAAGGGTGCTCTCATGTTCTCTATGAACATAGACATGGCTCTAACTCCTTTAGCTCCACAATGAGACAGCAGGCTATCTGGCCTGCACCCTGTTAGCCAGCCTTCCAGCTTAGTGGAGTCTGCCAATAGCACAGTCAGTGTAGTCAGCTCAGCTATCCCCATTCACTCGATGTGAATGGCTTGACTGAGACATGGCTCAAGCCTGATGAATTTACTGTGTTAAATGAAGCCTCACCTCCTGGTTACACTAGTGACCATATACTCCGCAAAAGGTGGAGGTGTTGCTAACATTTATGACAGCAAATTTCAATTTACAATACTTTTTTTCACTGCATTTTGGTCTTTTGAACTTCTAGTCATGAAATCTATGCAGCCTACTCAATCACTTTTTTTATAGCTACTGTTTACAGGCCTCCTGATCCGTATACAGCATTCCTCATGGAGTTCCCTGAATTCCTATTGGACCTTGTGGTTATGGCAGATAATATTCACATTTTTGGTGACTTTAATATTCACATGGAAAAGTCCACAGACCCACTCCAAAAGGCTTTCGGAGCCATCATTGACTCAGTGGGTTTTGTCCAACATGTCTCCGGACCTACTCAATGCCACAGTCATACCCTGGATCTAGTTTTGTCCCATGGAATGGATCTAAATGTTTTTCCTCATAATCCTGGACAATTGCAACAAATAATCTGCTCAGACCCCAACCAAGGATCATCAAAAGCTGTGCTATAAATTCTCGGACAACCCAAAGATTCCTGGATGCCCTTACAGAGTCCCTCCACCTACCCAAGGACGTCGGAGTACAAAAATCGGTTAACCACCTAACTGATGATCTAAACGTAACCTTACGTAATACCCTAGATGCAGTTACACCCCTAAAAACAAAACAAATTTGTTACAAGAAATTTGCTCCCTGGTATACAGAAAATATCCGAGCCCTGAAGCAATCTTCCAGAAAATTGGAACGGAAATATCGCTCCACCAAACTAAAAGTCTTCCGACTAGCTTGAAAAGACAGTAACGTGCAATACCAAAGAGCCCTCACTGCTGCCCGATCATCCTATTTTTCCAACCAAATTAAGGAGAATAAGAACAATCCAAAGTGTATTTTTGACACTGTCGCAAAGCTAACTAAAAATAAGTATTCAACAAGAGAGGATAGCTTTCACTTCAGCAGTGATAAATTCATGAACTTGTTCAATGAAGAGATCATGATCCTTAGAAAGCAAATGACGGATTCTACTTTGAATCTGCAATTTCTCCAAAGCTCATTTTTTACGAGTCTGCACAGAACTGCCAGCATCAATGGAGACACTCACGTTTTTTAATCCTGTATCTCGTCACACATTCATGAAAATAGTTATGGCCTCTAAACCGTCAAGCTGCATACTGGACCCTATTCCAACTAAACTACTGAAAGAGCAGGAAGTATCCTGTGCTTGGCCCTCCTATGTTGAACATATAAATGGATCCCTATCCACCGGATGTGTACCAAACTCACTAAAAGTGTCAGTAATAAAGCCTCTCTTGAAAAAGCCAAACCTTGACCCGGAAAAAGTATTTTATTTTTCTAAAATCAGCCTATATCGAATCTCCCATCTCCCCCCCAAAAAGCTGTTATGCAGAAACTCACTGCCTTCCTGAAGACAAATAATGTATATGAAATGCTTCAGTCTGGTTTTAGACCCCATCATAGCACTGAGACAGCACTCATGAAGGTGGTAAATTACCTTTAAATGGCGTCAGACCAAGGCTCTCCGTCCTAGTGCTCTTAGACCTTAGTGCTACTTTTGACACCATCGAGCACCGCGTTCTTTTGGAGAGATTAGAAACCCTAATTGGTCTACACCAGGGGTGGGCAATTCCAGTCCTCAAGGGCCTGATTGGTATCCCAGTTTTGCCCCAGCCCCAGCTAGCACACCTGACTCCAATAATCACATAATCATGATCTTCAGTTTAGAATGCAATTTGATTAAAATCACCTGTGTTTGCTAGGGATGGAAAAGAAGTGTGACACCAATAAGGCCCTCGAGGACTGGAGTAGCCCACCCCTGGTCTACACAGAGAAGTTCTTGCCTGGTTTAGATCTTATCTGTCGGAACAATATCAGTTTGTCTCTGTGGATGGTTCGTCCGCTGACAAATCAATTGTACGTTTTGGCGTTCCTCAAGGTTCCGTTTTAGGACCACTATTGTTTTCACTATATATTCTACCTCTTGGTGATGTCATTTGGAAACACAATGCAACTTTCACTTCTATGAGGACGACACACAGCTGTACATTTCGATGAAACATGGTGAAGTCTCACAATTGTCTAACCTGGAAGCCTGTGTTTCAAACGAAAGGAAGTGGAATGGCCGGCAAATGTTTTACTTTTAAAAACTCGGACAAAACAGAGATGCTAGTTCTAGGTCCCAAGAAACAAAGATATCTGCTGTTAGATCTATCTATTAATCTTGATGGTTGTACAGTCGTGTCAAATATAAAACTGTGAAGGACCTCAGCGATACTCTGGACCCTGATCTCTCTTTTGATATCAAGAATATTTCAAGGACAGCTTTTTATCCATATTTGTAACTATTTGTCAAAATAATTATGCAGAAAAACTAATCCATGCTTTAGACAATTCTAGATTAGACTACTGCAATGCTCTACTCTCTGACTACCCCGATAAAGCACTAAATAAACTTCAGCTAGTGCTAAACACTGCTGCTAGAATCCTGACTAGAACCAAAACATTTGATCATATTACTTCTCTCTACATTGGCTTCCTGTTAAGGCTAGGGCTGTTTTCTAGGATTTACTGCCAACCTATAAAGCATGACATGGGCTTGCTCCTACCCATCTCTCCTATTTGGTCCAATCGTACATTCCTAAACGTACGCTACAGTCACAAGACGCAGGCCTTCTTATTGTCCTTTCAAATTCAGGTAGTGCTTTCTCCTGTAGAGCTACATTTTTATGGAATGGTCTGCCTATCGATGTGAGAGATGCAGAATTGGTATCATTGAGTGTAGTCTGGCCCAGGGGTGCGAACGTGAATGGCAAGGCACTGGCCGGTTCCCCTCTCTCCACTGGGATTCTCTGCCTCTGACCCTATTACTGTGGATGAGTCACTGGCTGACTAGTGCTGTTCCAGCCGTCCCTAGGAGGGGTGCGTCACTTGAGTCACAAACGTGATCTTCCTGTCTGGTTTTGCGCCTGTTTGGGATCGTGCGTTGGAGATCTTTGTGGGCTATACTCAGACTTGTCTCCGTGTAGTAAGTTGGTGGTCTGTTGATATCCCTCTAGTGGTATCGGGACTGTGCTTTAGCAAAGTGGGTGGGATTATATCCTGCCTGGTTGGCCCTGTCCGGGGGTATCGTCGGATGGGGCAACAATGTCCCCTGACTACCCCCGACTCCAGTATATATGCTGTAGTCTATGTGCTGGGGGGCTAGGGTCAGTCTGTTATATCTGGTGTAATTCTCCTGTTTTATATGGTGTCCTGTGTGAATTTAAGTATGTTCCCTCTAATTATCTCTCTCTCCCTTCTCTCCCCTCCCTGAGGACCTGAGCCCTAGGATCATGCATCAGGAATACCTGGCTTGATGACTCCTGGCTTTCCCCAGTCCACCTGATTGTGCTGCTACTCCAGTTTCAACTGTTCTGCCTGCGGCTAGGGAACACAGACCTATTCCCCCGGACATGCTACCCTGTCCCGGACCAGCTGTTTTTTTTACTTTCTCTCCCTCTACCGCACCTGCTGTCTCAACCACTGAATGCTCGGCTATGAAAATCCAGCTGACATTTACTCCTGAGGTACTGACCTGTTGCAACCTCTACAACCACTGATTATTATTTGGCCCTGCTGGTAATCTATGAACATCTCAAATACCAATCTGGCCTTAAATGGCCATGAACACTTGTAATCTCCACCCGGCACAGCAAGAAGAGGACTGGCCACCCCTCAGAGCCTAGGTACTCTAGTTTTTTTTCTAGGTTCCTGCCTTTCTAGGGAGTATTTCCTAGCTACCATGCTTCTACATCTGCATTGCTGGCTGTTTGGGGTTTTAGGCTGGGTTTCTGTTTAGCACTTTATGACATCTAGGGGATTTATAAAATACATGTGTTTGATTGATGATGATGATTCTGCCACCACCATGCTTCACCGTAGGGACGGTGCCAGGTTTCCTCCAGACGTGACACTTGGCATTCAGGCCAAAGAGTTCAATCTTGGTTTCATCAGACCAGAGAATCTTGTTTCTCATGGTCGGAGAGTCCTTTAGGTGCCTTTTGGCAAACTCATAGCGGGCTGTCATGTGCCTTTTACTGAGGAGAGGCTTCCGTCTGGCCACTCTACCATAAAGGCCTAATTGGGGGGAGCGCTGCGGAGATGGTTGTACTTCTGGAAGGTTCTCCCATCTCTACAGAGGAATTCTAGAGCTCTGTCAGAATAACCATTGGGTTCTTGGTCAAGGCCCTTCTCCCCCGATTGCTCAGTTTTGCCAGGCGGCCAGCTCCAGGAAAAGTCTTGGTGGTTCCAAACTTCTTCCATTTAAGAATAATGGAGGGCACAGGGACCTTCAATGCTGCAGAAATGTTTTGGTACCCTTCCCCAGATCTGTGCCTCGACACAATCCTGTCTCGGAGCTCTACGGACAATTCCTTCGACCTCATGGCTTGGTTTTTGCTTTGACATGCACTGTCAACTGTGGGACCTTATCTAGACAGGTGTGTGCCTTTACAAATCATGTCCAATCGATTGAATTTACCACAGATGGACTCCAATCAAGTTGTAGAAACATCAAGGATGTTCAGTGGAAACAGGATGCGCTTGAGCTCCATTTGGAGTCTAATAGCAAAGGGTCTGAATACTTACGTAAATAAGGTATTTCTGTTTTTTGCTAAATTTTTCGAAAAACCTGTTTTCGCTTTGTCATTATGGGGTATTGTGTGTATATTGCTGAGGAAATTGTTTTATTTAATCCATTTTAGAATAAGGTAACGTAACAAAATCTGGAAAAAGTCAAGGGGTCTGAATATTTTCCAAAAGCACTATTACTAGAGGGAGTCTGACTGCAATTGATTTGATTGCTGCGCTGTGTTAAAAAAATGACAGCAAGTGACTGTGACTAGCAGCTGTTGTCTCTCTTTCCTCCATTTTGCAGCAACCACTACAGAACTTCAACTGTGTTAATCGTGCAGTCCATGTTGCTGAAGCTGCAGCATGTACAGTGCCTTGCGAAAGTATTCGGGCCCCCTTGAACCTTGCAACCTTTTGCCACATTTCAGGCTTCAAACATAAAGATATAAAACTGTATTTTTTTGTGAAGAATCAACAAGAAGTGGGACACAATCATGAAGTGGAACGACATTTATTGGATATTTCAAACTTTTTTAACAAATCAAAAACTGAAAAATTGGGCGTGCCCCCTTAAGTTAATACTTTGTAGCGCCACCTTTTGCTGCGATTACAGCTGTAAGTCGCTTGGGGTATGTCTCTATCAGTTTTGCACATCGAGAGACTGAATTTGTTTTCCCATTCCTCCTTGCAAAACAGCTCGAGCTCAGTGAGGTTGGATGGAGAGCATTTGTGAACAGCAGTTTTCAGTTCTTTCCAGAGATTCTCGATTGGATTCAGGTCTGGACTTTGACTTGGCCATTCTAACACCTGGATATGTTCATTTTTGAACCATTCCATTGTAGATTTTGCTTTATGTTTTGGATCATTGTCTTGTTGGAAGACAAATCTCTGTCCCAGTCTCAGGTCTTTTGCAGACTCCATCAGGTTTTCTTCCAGAATGGTCCTGTATTTGGCTCCATCCATCTTCCCATCAATTTTAACCATCTTCCCTGTCCCTGCTGAAGAAAAGCAGGCCCAAACCATGATGCTGCCACCACCATGTTTGACAGTGTGGATGGTGTGTTCAGGGTGATGAGCTGTGTTGCTTTTACGCCAAACATAACGTTTTGCATTGTTGCCAAAAAGTTCAATTTTGGTTTCATCTGACCAGAGCACCTTCTTCCACATGTTTGGTGTGTCTCCCAGGTGGCTTGTGGCAAACTTTAAATCACACTTTTTATGGATATCTTTAAGAAATGGCTTTCTTCTTGCCACTCTTCCATAAAGGCCAGATTTGTGCAATATACGACTGATTGTTGTCCTATGGACAGAGTCTCCCACCTCAGCTGTAGATCTCTGCAGTTCATCCAGAGTGATCATGGGCCTCTTGGCTGCATCTCTGATCAGTCTTCTCCTTGTATGAGCTGAAAGTTTAGATGGACGGCCAGGTCTTGGTAGATTTGCAGTGGTCTGATACTCCTTCCATTTCAATATTATCGCTTGCACAGTGCTCCTTGGGATGTTTAAAGCTTGGGAAATCTTTTTGTATCCAAAACCGGCTTTAAACTTCTTCACAACAGTATCTCGGACCTGCCTGATGTGTTCCTTGTTCTTCATGATGCTCTCTGCGCTTTTAACGGACCTCTGAGACTATCACAGTGCAGGTGCATTTATGCGGAGACTTGATTACACACAGGTGGATTGTATTTATCATCATTAGTCATTTAGGTCAACATTGGATCATTCAGAGATCCTCACTGAACTTCTGGAGAGTTTGCTGCACTGAAAGTAAAGGGGCTGAATAATTTTGCACGCCCAATTTTTCAGTTTTTGATTTGTTAAAAAAGTTTGAAATATCCAATAAATGTCGTTCCACTTCATGATTGTGTCCCACTTCATGATTGTGTCCCACTTCTTGTTGATTCTTCAAAGAAATACAGTTTTATATCTTTATGTTTGAAGCCTGAAATGTGGCAAAAGGTTGCAAAGTTCAAGGGGGCCGAATACTTTCGCAAGGCACTGTAATTACAGCCATTTCTTACTGAAGTTCTGTTACCGAAATCCCTCATTTGTTTAGGAAAAACATCCCTATTCCCTCAACCCTTGCTCTCTTCACACTACACATGTATGCATCGCATGTAAGTGACCAATAGGGCCTGACCTATAGCATATTATAATCACAAACCAACTCTGAACATGTGACAGCAAAACGGATGCAGAGGACATGACAAATAAACTTGAAATGGGGGAATGTTTACTTGTTGCTCAGGAGGTAAAGGAGAAGTCAGATGTGAGGAATTAATTTGACTAGTTGTGGAAAATCCTGGAGATCAAGAAAAAGCAGGTAAGGCGCAAGCCTTGCGTGTGTCACGCCTGCTTCCGCTCTCCCTCCCTGGCACTCAAGGCCCTGCATTACACACACCTGCTTCCCTCGTTACGCGCATCAGCGATTCATTGCACTCACCTGGACTCAAATCGCCGTGTTATTACCTCCCCTTTATCTGTCTGTTCCCTAGCTCTGTTCCCCGCGTCTGCATTAATGTTTATATGTCTTGTATACCCAGTTAGGATGCTCTTCCTGTCTTGTTCATGTCTGTGCTAAATTAAATGTTCAACTCTCCGTACCTGCCCTCTCATCTCCAGTGTCTGTTCTTACAGCGTGCATATTATATGTGCCAAACAGGTGCTGTTAGATTACAATATCATTTTTCTGACCATCTGGAACAATGTACACAACACTAAATAAACGATAAGCGTACCAGAGAGTCTGTTGCAATGTTTAGTTAAAAATAAATAATTGTAAAGCCTTTATTACAGCAAACACTAAAAACAAATTGCATTCATTCGTGAACGCAATTTCCGACATGGAACAGTTTATTTATCGTCTACGCTAATTATTCAAGGGTAGCTTTATTTTATTTTCAAAGGAAAATGCTTGATTGCATTTCAAATCATAAATGACTCATATGCTGTGTGATGACATGAATGAATGAATGAATGAATGAATGAATGAAATGATACAGTAGCCTATATATGTTTTGAAATATATGTTTAAGTTACGGTATTAAAACTAAACAGTATGTACTCTTTGGCTTAGAGCACGATGGTGGTTCTACAAGGCTGCTATACTAAGCCTACTAATGATAACAATATTACTTATTATAAATGATGATCATCATCATAATAATAATAATATTAACAAGGAGATCAAGAAAAAGGAGGGTTATTATTATACGTTTTATTTTTCTGACAATTTGGAAGAGAGTAAACAACACTAAATAACTTAAGTAATACCAGAGAGGCTGTTCTAATATATAGAAAAGTGTAAAGCCTTTATTACAGCATTGCAAAGATTAAAAACAGACGAATTTGTGAAATTGTTTATCCCACATGTGGTTGCGTGAGGCTTGGTGCTCACAGAATCAGTAGGCTATTGATCAAGCACTCAAACAGAAGCAGGATCTGTCTTATTTCTCTAGATATACAGTATATGGATGATTAACAGTATAAAGCCAGGCACATTTAACAATTAGGCTATTGATTATAGACCTATTGCCGTTTGCGCTCTCCTCACTTTTCTTAGAAAAGTATGGCAAGTGCTGTTTTCTTGTCTCCTAACTCGGCTGCGGCCTCCGCCGCATTCTTCTCAACATCAATATGCTGGTTAACTTTGCTATTATGCACATAGCGTCATGGTCTAAGAAAAGACGGCAATTCAGTGCACTGATATTTCAGAACCACGGTCAGCAACCGCGATCCAATGCGAGAGAAAGCAACATGAATAAAAATAATATTACCAATGTTTTTACATAATATAACCATATACAATTTTAGTAGCACGTATTAGTGATGGACTGTGCCATCCCCACGGCCTCCACAATGGATTAGTCCACTCAGACAGGCGCGAATCAGAGAATCATAAAAAATTCCAAAACATGTATCCTGTTTGTAATGAGGCACTAAAGTAATACAACAAAAAAAAAGGAAAATAAATGTACTTTTTGTCCTGAATACAAAGTGTTAAGTTTGGGGCAAATCCAACAAAACACAATCACAGAGTACCACTTTTTACACTCTTTACATTTACAAGCATGGTGGTGGCTGCATCGTGTTATGGATATGCTTGTCATCGGCAAGGACTGGGGAGTTTTTTAGGATAAAAATTACAGTAATAGAGCTAAGCACAGGCAAAATCTTAAAGGAAAAACTGGTACAGTCTGCTTTCCAACAGACACTGGGAGACAAACCTCACCTTTCAGCAGGACAATAACCTAAAAAACAAGGACAACTATACACTGGAGTTGCTTATAAAGACGACATTGAATGTTCCTGAGTGGCCTAGTTACAGTTTTGAAAATCTATGGTAAAACTTGAAAATGGCTATCAATCAATGATCAACAACCAACGTGACAGAGCTTGAAGAAATGTTTAAAGAATAAATGGGCAAACATTGTACAATCCAGGTATGCAAAGCTCTTAGAGACTTACCCAAAAACACTCAGCTGTAATCGCTGCCAAATGTGATTTGAACATGTATCGACTCAGGTGGTTGAATACTTATCTAAGCAAGATATATTAGCATTTAACTTTTAAAAAAAAAAAAATTAAAAAAAAATTCGGAAAATTCTTCATCCACTTTGACATTGTTGTGGATCGTTGACAAAAAAGGACAATTAAATAAATGTTATTCCCACTTTGTAACACGGATTGTGTCAATGATTGTGAATACTTTCTGAAGGCACTTTATTTGTCGTCAATGTTCTGAATAATTTTTAAAAAAGTTATTCAAGTATAAATGACCAAAGTTACGATAGATTGGCATAGATTTTCTGTTAATTATCTAAATGATTGAAGATGCTGGTAACTTTGGTAAATTACTGGTAGCTTTGCAACCCCAGTTACACTGGATTGGTACAACAATACGCTGTCTATTTGGTATTCCAACAACACTGCTGCCCATATATGCAGTCTGCCTTACAAGAGTACACCCAAAAACGTCGGCAGAGAAATCACATTTAGATCGTGAAATTCTGGCATAAACATTCCTCAAGTCTACACAGTGCCCAGTCCTTTTGGATGGAAAGTAAATTAGTGTGTCTGCCTTTGATCAGCATTAGGAGCATGGCTACTGACTGAGGTATTTTATGGAGTCATGAAAAGTGAGAAAGGGGAATTTTTCAGCCCTTAGTGTGCTGTTGCTAAAATAAGCTGTACTTTTATGAGGGTTACAATCAGAATGAAGAAGTATGTGAGTTAATAGTGTGCGTGAGACAGCTTACAACCATTTCCATTTGCAGCCTTGTACATTGCCATATATGTCTCTTTGGACTTACAATAAGTATCTGGTTTACAAAGTTACAGTAGTAGGGTGTATGTTCATGTCATTTTGACTACTGCTTCAGACACTGACACACACACACACACAACACACACCAGTTTGGAGGCTGTGTGTGAAACAGTCTAGAGTCCACAGTCATTAAAGGGAACAAGGAGAGACCTCCGGAGCTGTGTTGTTGAATAGGCAGCCCCTCTATTCTTAGGTGCCTTCCCATACAGAGGCTGGTTCCCCATTCACAACACAAGGTCATTAGATAATACACAGTGGGACCTCAAGACCAACACGGTGGGGGTGGGAGGGCCACGCTACAAAACAACCTTTTCCCCAACTCAAACTCCCCCTTCTCGGTCTCTCTACACACAACACACACACACGAAGGATGATGTCATTATTACGCCCCCTTCTCAATTCAGTCCAGTGTTATTCAGCCTTTCAGTGTGGGTTTCCTCTCTCTCTGTGTCTGTTATTAGAGACAGGGCATCAATATACGCTTCTACACCTGCATTGCTTGCTGTTTGGGGTTTTAGGCTGGGTTTCTGTACAGCACTTTGAGATATCAGCTGATGTAAGAAGGGCTTTAGAAATAAATTTGATTTGATTTGATAATGTGACCTACAGTCACAAGAAAAGGGCAACCAGTGAAGAACAAACACCATTGTACAACCCACATTTATTTTCCCTTTTGTACTTTAACTATTTGCACATCGCTACAACACTGTATATAGATAGACATAAGACATATGACATTTGAAATGTCTTTATTATTTTGGAACTTCTGTGAGTGGAATATTTACTGTTGATTTTTATTGTTCATGATCTACTTCACTTGCATTGGCAATGTTAACATATGTTTCCCATGCCAATAAAGCCCCTTGAATTGAATTGAGAGATATCTACTGAGTGTTTGGCCTCACTGGTCTCTCTCAGCTCCCAGCATGCTCTATTTTGGTGATGACAATAACTAATGCTGAGGGAGCACTATGGCCTATTGATTTACACTGATGCTCAGCTCAGGAATGAGTGAGAGACACAGAGACAGACCAGGTTGGAGAAACAGAAACAGAGAGGAGTGTGAAAACCAGCAAGACAAAGATTTGTAGTAATTGAGCAAACAATTAGGCTTGCGCCCTGCTACAATCCACTAAAGCTGAAGCCTGTATTTTGTTTTATTGTACCTTTAGTTAACTAGGCAAGTCAGTTTATGAACAAATTCTTATTTTTAATGGTGGCCTAGGAACAGTGGGTTAACTGCCTTGTTCAGGGGCGGAACGACAGATTATTACCTTGTCAGCTCGGGGATTCGATCTTGCAACCTTTCGGTTACAAGTCCAACACTCTAACCACTAGGCTACCTGCCGCCCCAATTTTAATCCCACTCTGTAACATAAAAAGTCAAGGGTTGTGAATACATGTGTCATCAGTAGGGTATGTGGACACAGCATAGTGATGGTAACAGCCCAGTTCCTGTGGGGATAGCTTGGCAGCCAATGACGGTATGTCTGCCATTCCTAGCCAAACGCTGTTTGGCTAAGTCACCATGACGACAGAGCTGCCAAGCCTCATTTCAAAAACTCTAGTCTGTGCTCAACTCTGTGGATGAAATCATCATGGAGTTGAGGTACTTGGCAATGACACAATGTACTCCTGCACGCGCGTACATTTCTCTGTCAACCTTCTCTTTGTCGGAGGGAGACTTTCTTAGTTCACTGTTTGAGAAAACATACTTACTCTGGTTGAGTGTGTCAAGAGGTTTCTGAATCAATAGAGCAATTCATGAATCATCAACGTATTTTCTATGACGATCAACATCATACGACCTATAACAGTTTGTTGAAAAACACAGCCACACAACCTCGGATGGGTGATAGATGGGTGGTAAACCACAAAGCGGAGCCCACAGATCATTATGACATCACCATGGCAACACATCTCCATTATCTTTAATTGTGTGGGATCACAGTCAACATAACAGAGAGATCACCCACATTCAGAAGTTCATCAAAGGAACATGGCACTAATTGGGCATAATTGAAGGTGTCCTAAATGTGTGTCTCTGAGCTATCCGCCACAGGGTTCAAACATGTGGGGATGCAGATTATTTTTTGTCTGCCTGCACTACAGACGCCTATATCGGTCGCTAATACAAGACTAGTAAAGGCCCAGTGCACTACTTTTGTGTTTGTTTATTTAATTCCGATTTTTCAGGGGGTGCTGATCACACCCTCAGCCCTCGAACTTCTCGGAGCTTTGTGTTCAAAGGGAAAAATGGGTCCATTAAAGTAGATTTGCAAATATTTGCCCACTAATAGAATTCAGGAGGGGAAATAAATAGGCTATGTATTCTCCATTACAATGCATGGTATTTTATGCGTCAATGCTGTTCGTGTTTGTCTCTGTCTGTGGGTGAGTGTACTGTTTAGTACCTCTCCGTGTTGAATTACAGTCTATCTCAAAGATCGCCATGTAGGCAGACACCCGAGCTGTGCGCTGAGCACAAAGAATAAAGTCAAAGAGCCCTGGGAGAATAGCCGAGTCACTCCACGCGAGGCCGGAAAAAGCGCAGGCCAGGTGCTAGAAGCAAGACGTGCACGCCACATAGGTAGCCAACAGTTTGGCACGAGCACTAACCTCCGTTGGTTGTATGGTAAGGACACTCTGCAGACTACCTGCACTAACGCCGCACTAACGCCTCAATAATACCTACAGTGAATTTTGCTCAAAATGGTACGCAGCATCACCTGGATGTGTGCAACAAAAGTTCAACATTCACCTTCCGTTAATATTTCTGGCAAGCTGTCAACGTATACAATGTGATGCATAGCCTACGTTCGATAAATCCAAAGTTGCGCCACACAGAACGCACGGCAACTGCCTCTGCACTGCAATGTTGCACGTCAAACGCAGCGTACAGTTCCATTGGAAATGCATGTTCTTCTGGTGTACCAGGGTGCAAAAAAACACTATCGGTGTGATCGAGGCGTAACTGTACCACCTGAGTTGCCCTGACTATCACTATCACTTCCTCTATGCCTAGCCTATATCTAGACCTAGAGCACCGTTTTATGTTATCATTTGACTACCTCCATAACCTTTCCACTCCTGGAACCAATTCAATCAAGTTTGAATTACACAACACCCTTTCTTCTTGTAAACGAGAAAACAAGATCCAAATGCTGGGACCGTAGCTCTGAATGAAACCGGATATTTATGTAACGAACTATCAAATAAGTATTTAGAAACTTCCTTATGGGAGTTTAAAATGCGACTAAAATCTAAATAGCTATGCTTGGTATACTCAACTTGAGCTTGCAACTATATTCAGGCACTTAAGAGCAAATAAGGATGTTTAGGCCTACCAGTTGGTTGATGAGCGGGGGTTGAGAATGTCCTCTTTGGCCGTGAGCAGTGACAGGCTATAGGTATCGAGGTTAATCGCTCGCATCGTGATGGTGAAGTTTTCTACAATCCACTTCCGAAGATTTCTTCACTTCGCAAGTCACACTAGAAACGTACTAGAAACTGAACACGGCCACACTGACGCGCTTTCACGGCCGGGAGAACGATTAGTAAGTAGGCTTATCTCATGCAAAGTAATGGAAGTTTCAAGTGGAGAAGAAGGTGACAGTCCGCCAGCAAGCTATGCAGGCTGCAAACACACACACTGGGCGGTTGAGGCTGTTGC
Organism: Oncorhynchus kisutch; assembly: GCF_002021735.2. NCBI lineage: Eukaryota > Metazoa > Chordata > Actinopteri > Salmoniformes > Salmonidae > Oncorhynchus > Oncorhynchus kisutch. The sequence goes on along the minus strand of NC_034181.2, from coordinate 45,913,461 downwards.
AGACTTTCTGCAGTGAGATGGAAATACGTTTTCACTCAAAGCCCCACCTCCTCCTGACGAATGGGGGGGGGGGGGGAAGCTGAGTTACATTCTAGCTGGTCCTGGTCCAAACTTCAACTTCACACACCATTCTCTTCACCTCCATTCTGCACTTTAATAATAAGGTGGAATTGTGGAAAATATATATTTTTATAATTAAAGCTAGAATCCTTAAGTGAAACAATAGCAAAGCTGACACCACACCTCTGTTTTGGTATAAAGCAAAGGGATTGGCTTGGAGAAATGTAATCACTCTCAAATTCATAGACAGAGCTATGGATGCAAGGACTGACCATCCATGTTTTGAAGCTATACAGGGTTTGTTTACGTTCACATTGTTTACGAACATTGGAGTAAAACAAGCTGATATTTCTGGTGGGGTACAACAGTTGGACAAAGTTCATGAGGCATTTCTAAGTTCTATTCTTCAAGAATCAATCGGTATATACTGTATCATTAATTTATAGGTCCAAAATTGGAAGTAACTAAGGGTTCTAGCATTAACTTGCCTTAAAGAGACATTCTGAACTTTGCTGACTAGGGGTAAGTCATTTTTTTACCTCCCGTTTTGTGTCAATGTGTAGTTCATACTTGCATTATATATGAGCAGAATTACTGTCTTACCTCAACTAGCCACAAAATCTTGAGCTTGAAAGTGACTGTTTTCTGGAAGTTTTGTATCGCAATTTTGAGTACTGTGAACTTGGCCTTCTGGGCCAGCACCTAGCAATTTGAGTTCCAGCCAATGAGCTTCAGCCCCTGGCCATTTGAGTGAGAAGATGCACATGCACATTGGACGAGTTACACAGTGAAAGAAGAAGGCTGGGCCAGGCCTGCCCAGCATTATCAATTGAGGTTGCATAGCGGGCCCAATGGCTGAGTGACACAGCAGAGAAAGCGAGAGAGAGCAATGATGTACTGCAGCCAAGAGGCCCATGATCACTCTGGATGAACTGCAGAGATCTACAGCTGAGGTGGGAGACTCTGTCCATAGGACAACAATCAGTCGTATATTGCACAAATCTGGCCTTTATGGAAGAGTGGCAAGAAGAAAGCCATTTCTTAAAGATATCCATAAAAAGTGTAGTTTAAAGTTTGCCACAAACCACCTGGGAGACACACCAAACATATGGTGCTCTGGTCAGATGAAACCAAAATGGAACTTTTTGGCAACAATGCAAAACGTTATGTTTGGCGTAAAAGCAACACAGCTCATCACCCTGAACACACCATCCCCACTGTCAAACATGGTGGTGGCAGCATCATGGTTTGGGCCTGCTTTTCTTCAGCAGGGACAGGGAAGATGGTTAAAATTGATGGGAAGATGGATGGAGCCAAATACAGGACCATTCTGGAAGAAAACCTGATGGAGTCTGCAAAAGACCTGAGACTGGGACAGAGATTTGTCTTCCAACAAGACAATGATCCAAAACATAAAGCAAAATCTACAATGGAATGGTTCAAAAATAAACATATCCAGGTGTTAGAATGGCCAAGTTAAAGTCCAGACCTGAATCCAATCGAGAATCTGTGGAAAGAACTGAAAACTGCTGTTCACAAATGCTCTCCATCCAACCTCACTGAGCTCGAGCTGTTTTGCAAGGAGGAATTGGAAAATATTTCAGTCTCTCGATGTGCAAAACTGATAGAGACATACCCCAAGCGACATACAGCTGTAATCGCAGCAAAAGGTGGCACTACAAAGTATTAACTTAAGGGGGCTGAATAATTTTGCACGCCCAATTTTTCAGTTTTTGATTTGTTAAAAAAGTTTGAAATATCCAATAAATGTCGTTCCACTTCATGATTGTGTCCCACTTGTTGTTGATTCTTCACAAAAAATACAGTTTTATATCTTTATGTTTGAAGCCTGAAATGTGGCAAAAGGTCGCAAAGTTCAAGGGGGCCGAATACTTTCGCAAGGCACTGTATATGATGTAGTAGGACATTTTCGGGGACCAGTTTTGGTTCTTGAGCTTTACTTTCAGAACTACTGGCTAGAATGTTTGAAAATCATCCATAAAGTATCTTCAAGTGATGTGCATACAACCACAATTAACTATTTTGAGAGCCATTCATGTACATCATCTCTCACTTTCTGTGAGCTAACATTATCCAGAAAACAACGGCTACACAAGACAGCTGATGATGTCCCCATCAGCTATCCCCATTGAGACCGTGTCTGTGCCTCGACCTAGGTTGGGCAAAACAAAACATGGCGGTGTTCGCCTTAGCAATCTCACTAGAATAAAGACCTCCTCCATTCCTGCCATTATTGAAAGAGATTGTGATATCTCAAAATAGGGCTACTTAATGTTAAATCTCTCACTTCCAAGGCAGTCATAGTCAATGACCTAATCACTGATCATAACTTGATGTGATTGGCCTGACTGAAACATGGCTTAAGCCTGATGAATTTACTGTGTTAAATGAGGCCTCACCTCCTGGTTACACTAGTGACCATATCCCACGTGCATCCCGCAAAAGCAGAGGTGTTGCTAACATTTACGATAGCAAATTTAAATTTACAACAAAAAAACAAACGTTTTCGTCTTTTGAGCTTCTAGCCATGAAATCTATGCAGCCTACTCAATCACTTTTTATAGCTACTGTTTACAGGCCTCCTGGGCCATATACAGCGTTCCTCACTGAGTTCCCTGAATTCCTATCGGACCTTGTAGTCATAGCAGATAATATTCACATTTTTGGTGACTTTAATATTCACATGGAAAAGTTCACCCACTCCAAAAGGCTTTCGGAGCCATCATCGACTCAGTGGGTTTTGTCCAACATGTCTCTGGACCTACTCACTGTCACAGCCATACTCTGGACCTAGTTTTGTCCTATGGAATAAATATTGTGGATCTTAATGTTTTCCTCATAATCCTGGACAATCGGACCACCATTTGGACCACCATTTGGACCACCGTTTGCAATCGCAACTAATAATCTGCTCAGACCCCAACCAAGGAGCATCAAAAGTCGTGCTATAAATTCTCAGACAACCCAAAGATTCCTTGATGTCTTTCCAGACTCATTCTGCCTACCCAAGGACGTCAGAGGACAAAAATCAGTTAACCACCTAAACGAGGAACTCAATTTAACATTGCGCAATACCCTAGATGCAGTCACGCGCCTAAAAACTAAAAACATTTGTCATAAGAAACGAGCTCCCTAGTATACAGAAAATACCCGAGCTCTAAAGCAAGCTTCCAGAAAATTGGAACGGAAATGGCGCCACACCAAACTGGAAGTCTTCCGACTAGCTTGGAAAGACAGTACCTTGCAGTATCGAAGATCATCAAATCAAATCAAATCAAATTTATTTATATAGCCCTTCGTACATCAGCTGATATCTCAAAGTGCGGGATGCACGTGGGATATGGTCACTAATAAACCATGCCAGACAGATACACATCATCAAATCAAATGTATTTATATAGCCCTTCGTACATCAGCTGATATCTCAAAGTGCTGTACAGAAACCCAGCCTAAAACCCCAAACAGCAAGCAATGCAGGTGTAGAAGCACCTTGTAGAAAAAGATCATCCTCTTTTTCCAACTTAATTGAGAAAAATAAGAACAATCAGTAATTTCTTTTTGATACTGTCGCAAAGCTTACTAAAAAGCAGCATTCCCCAAGAGAGGATGGCTTTCACTTCAGCAGTAATACATTCATGAACTTCTTTGAGGAAAAGATCATAATCATTAGAAAGCAAATTACGGACTCCTCTTTAAATCTGTGTATTCCTCCAAAGCTCAGATGTCCTGAGTATGCACAACTCTTCCAGGACATAGGATCAAGAGAGACACTCAAGTGTTTTAGTACTATATCTCTTGACACAATGATGAAAATAATAATGGCCTCTAAACCTTCAAGCTGCATACTGGACCCTATTCCAACTAAACTACTGAAAGAGCTGCTTCCTCTGCTTGGCCCTCCTATGTTGAACATAATAAATGGCTCTCTATCCACCGGATGTGTACCAAACTCATTAAAAGTGGCAGTAATAAAAGCCTCTCTTGAAAAAGCCAAACCTTGACCCAGAAAATAAAAAAAACAATCGGCCTATATCGAATCTTCCATTCCTCTCTAAAATTTTAGAAAAGGCTGTTTCACAGCAACACACTGCCTTCCTGAAGACAAACAATGTATACGAAATGCTTCAGTCTGGTTTTAGACCCCATTATAGCACTGAGACTGCACTTGTGAAGGTGGTAAATGACCTTTTAATGGCGTCAGACCGAGGCTCTGCATCTGTCCTCGTGCTCCTAGACCTTAGTGCTGCTTTTGATACCATCAATCACCACATTCTTTTGGAGAGATTGGAAACCCAAATTGGTCTACACGGACAAGTTCTGGCCTGGTTTAGATCTTATCTGTTGGAAAGATATCAGTTTGTCTCTGTGAATAGTTTGTCCTCTGACAAATGAACTGTACATTTCGGTGTTCCTCAAAGTTCCGTTTTAGGACCACTATTGTTTTCACTATATAGTTTACCTCTTGGGGATGTCATCCGAAAACATAATGTAAACTTTCACTGCTATGCGGATGACACACAGCTGTACATTTCAATGAAACATGGTGAAGCCCCAAAATTGCCCTCGCTAGAAGCCTGTGTTTCAGACATAAGGACAAAACAGAGATGCTTGTTCTAGGTCCCAAGAAACAAAGAGATCTTCTGTTGAATCTGACAATTATTCTTGATGGTTGTACAGTCGTCTCAAATGAAACTGTGAAGGACCTCGGCGTTACTCTGGACTCTGATCTCTCTTTTGACGAACATATCAAGACTGTTTCAAGGACAGCTTTTTTCCATCAATGTAACATTGCAAAAATCAGATATTTTTTATTTTATCTATGCTTTTGTTACTTCTAGGTTAGACTACTGCAATGCTCTACTCTCCGGCTACCCGGATAAACCACTAAATAAACTTCAGTTAGTGCTAAATACGGCTGCTAGAATCCTGACTAGAACCAAAACATTTGATCATATTATTCCAGTGCTAGCCTCCCTACTCTGGCTTCCTGTTAAGGCAAGCGCTGATTTCAAGGTTTTACTGCTAACCTACAAAGCTCCAACCTATCTTTCCGATTTGGTCCTGCCGTACATACCTACACGTACGCTATGGTCACAAGACGCAGGCCTCCTAATTGTTCCTAGAATTTCTAAGCAAACATCTGGAGGCAGGGCTTTCTCCTATAGAGCTCCATTTTAATGGAATGGTCTGCTTACCCATGTGAGACACGCAGACTCGGTCTCAACCTTTAAGTCTTTACTGAAGACTCATCTCTTCAGTAGGTCATATGATTGAGTGTAGTCTGGCCCAGGAGTGTGAAGGTGAACGGAAAGGCTCTGGAGCAACGAACCGCCCTTGCTGTCTCTGCCTGGCCGGTTCCCCTCTCTCCACTGGGATTCTCTGCCTCTAACCCTATTACAGGGGCTGAGTCACTGGCTTACTAGTGCTCTTCCATGCCGTCCCTAGGAGGGGTGCGTCACTTGAGTGGGTTGAGTCACTGACGTGGTCTTCCTGTCTGGGTTGGCGCCCCCCCTGGGTTGTGCCGTGGCAGAGATCTTTGTGGGCTATACTCGGCCTTGTCTCAGGATAGTAAGTTGGTGGTTGAAGATATCCCTCTAGTGGTGTGGGGGCTGTGCTTTGGCAAAGTGGGTGGGGTTATATCCTGCCTGTTTGGCCCTGTCTGGGGGTATCATCGGATGGGGCCACAGTGTCTCCTGACCCCTCCTGTCTCTTTTTATGCTGCAGTAGTTTGTGTCGGGGGGCGAGGGTCAGTCTGCTATATCTGGAGTACTTCTCCTGTCTTATCCGGTGTCCTGTGTGAATTTAAGTATGCTCTCTCTAATTCTCTCTTTATTTCTTTCACTCTCTCTTGGAGGACCTGAGCCCAAGGACCATACCTCAGGACTACCTGGCATGATGACTCCTTGCTGTCCCCAGTCCACCTGACTGTGCTGCTGCTCCAGTTTCAACTGTTCTGCCTGCAGTTATGGAACCCTGACCTGTTCACCGGACGTGCTACCTGTCACAGACCTGCTGTTTTCAACTCTCTAGAGACAGCAAGAGTGGAAAAGATACTCTGAATGATCGGCTATGAAAAGCCAACTGACATTTACTCCTGAGGTGCTGACTTGTTGCACCCTTGACAACTACTGTGATTATTATTATTTGACCATGCTGGTCATTTCTGAACATTTGAACATCTTGGCCATGTTCTGTTATAATCTCCACCAGGCACAGCCAGAAGAGGACTGGCCACCCCTCTAGCCTGGTTCCTCTCTAGGTTTCTTCCTAGGTTTTGGCCTTTCTAGGGAGTTTTTCCTAGCCACCGTGCTTCTACACCTGCATTGCTTGCTGTTTGGGGTTTTAGGCTGGGTTTCTGTACAGCACTTTGAGATATCAGCTGATGTACGAAGGGCTATATAAATACATTTGATTTGATGATGTGTATCTGTCTGGCATGGTTTATTTCAGGTTCATGAAAAGCCGCAGGAAAACACACCACTTTATATTGGCATTCGGAGGGATGGGGAAAACGTCCGTGTGAGGAGTGCCAATGAAGGAGAGGTGGTGATGCTGCTGAGGTTTAGAGGGGGCATGGGGGTGGGGGTGTGGGGGCAGGTATGGAGCTGTCACTCTCTCTTTGTCCCCCCAGCCATTTGAGTAGGCCCCAAGCATCCCTTGGCAGCTGCCAGAGAAGCCATTCACAGTGAGGGCCATCTCCATCAAGATCCTTGAAGAAACAGAGGGACAAATTTCATGGGAACTGTGTCTGAGGTAGCCAGCATGTAAAAAAACAAAAAAGTACAGGGGCTTTTTTCTGTGTTCGAGAACAGCTGGGGGTCTGGACAATACATGCCCAGTGCCATAGACATGCACACACACACACACACACACACACACACACACACACACACACACACACACACACACACACACACACACACACACACACACACACACACACACACACACACACGCGCGCACACATACGCACACACACACTTTAATCACATTTTCAGACTCAGTTCTCTGTTATTTGAGTGTAGGGGAGGGGGTATGCATAGACCTTACATTTAGGAAGGTTTCTCAGCATTTTCTTCATTGTAATTTTGTGAAGATTCAGTGCAGATGTGTCATTTGATAGATGGTATTTTTGTTTCTGGTGTGCCAATCCAGAGTTTCCCCTTAGATCTTCAGAGATTCAGTGGACAGACAGAGAGTGACTAAGCTCCAGTGAATATCTGCTCATCAGACTCTGGCATATCAAACCATAACCACCTTAAAATAAAAAATACGGAACCATGCTTTCTCCATCTTCCTCTTTTTTTTGTACAATCACCAGGCTTTTGGGGACCCTAAGCACAATTTGGTTGGAGGGCCCCCTACCTCGCGGCCCCCCTCTTGACGGTGAAGAGAATATTTTTTGGGGGTGTTTTATATTTCTTATATTTCCACACTGAGGCTGAAATTAATAATGTGAAATTACTAACATGATGATAATGCTATTTTAGTTTAAAGAGCTATTTTGAAAAGACCACCTGAAATCTCTACCAGTTTTGGTGGGATGGAGTTTTGGCTTTCCATGGTGATATCCCCTTGCAATAAATGAGTTATCTGATCAATAAGAAGAGCATATATTTTTTACCATTTTAATTGAAAACAATCACAGTCAGGAACTTAATTGTTACCAAAAATATATTTGATATTGAAATAAATACAGCTACATTGAACAATTGAAGAATGTTTTCTGCAATTCTACACACTATGCCATGGGATGAAGAGAAAACGTTTAACAAATGTCAGGCATTTCTACTCATTTTGCCATGGGGCAGAGATTATTTAATTTCTCCAGTTTTACAGATCATTTCCTGCAATTCTACCCATTTTGACATGGAGTGGAGAGTTATTTTTGCAGTCTTAAAGTTAATTTAAACTCTACACATTTATGTCTGTCACGATCATCGTAAGAACATTCGGACCAAAGCGCAGCATGATATGGGTTCCCCCCCCACCCCCCAAGTTGCGGACTCTGGTGGGTCCGTATGGGCATCTAGCATCTGTGGCGGCTCCGGTGCGGGGCGAAGTACTCACTCAGCTCGCGGATCCACCAGCATCGGCGAGCCGAAGAACCTGCTCAACCCGCGGAATCCGCCAGCATCGGGGGCGGCTCTGGTGCGGAATGAAGAACCCGTTCAGCTCGCGGATCCACCAGCTTTCGTGACGGCTCTGGTGTGTGGTGAAGAACCCGCTCATCCCGCAGATCCAGCCATGGACCCGGGCTGAACACTGTGCCTGGACTGGACCTCGGTGTCAAGGAAGGCTCCTGCCATGGAGCGGGACTGGACACCAGCCCTGGCCTGGACATCGGTGCAGAGGAAGGCTCCTACCATGGAGCGGGACTGGACACCAGCCCTGGCCTGGACATCGGTGCAGAGGAAGGCTCCTGCCATGGAGCGGGACAGGACGCCGTATCTGGTCTGAGCAACGGCGCAGAAGAAGACTCCGGCCATGGAGCAGGACTGGACGCCGTGTTTGGACTGGACACCGGTGCAGAGGAAGGCTCCTGCCCTGGAGCAGGACTGGACGCCTTGCCTGGAAGCTCTGAACTGTGGACCATCGCTGGAGGTTCCGGACTGTGGACCACCGCTGGAGGTTCCGGACTGTGTACCGCCGCAGGAGGTTCCAGGCTGTGTACCGTCGCAGGAGGTTCCGGACTGTGGACCGTTGTAGGAGGTTCTGGACTGTGAACTGTCGCCGGAATCTCTGGACCTAGTGCGTGGAGCCGGTATAGGTGGCACCGAACTGGTGACACACACTTCAGGGCAAGTGAGTGGAGCTGGCACAGGACGTACCGAACTGGAGAGGCACACTGGAGGCCTGATGCGTGGAGCCGGCACAGGTGGTACCGGACTGGTGACACGCACTTCAGGGCGAGTGCGCAAAGCAGGCACAGGACGTACCGGACTGCGAAGGCGCACGGGAGGCCTAGTGCGTGGAGCTGGCACAGGACGTACTGGGCTGTGGAGGCGTACTGGAGACCTGTTGCGTATAACCGGCATCAATTGTACCGGAACGATGACACACTTCGCAAGGCAAGTGCGAGGAGCTGGCACAGGACATACTGGACTGTGAAGGCGCACTGGAGACATGGTGCATATAGCCGGCATCAATTGTACCGAAACGAAACTTGAAGTCAATGTATAGCTCACAGGCATATACACATAAACAAGATCCCACAAAACACAGTGGGGAAATGGTTGCCTAAATATGATCCCCAATCAGAGACAACGATAAACAGCTCCCTCTGATTGGGAACCATACAAGGCCAACATAGAAATAAACACACTAGATTACCCACCCTTGTCACACCCCGACCTAACCAAAATAGAGAATAACAAGGCTCTCTATGGTCAGGGCGTGACAATGTCACTTATGCCTGGAACCGGCCCTGTCAATCCCTTTACTCTGACAAGGCACTCTCTACACACTCTTTACTACTGCATGTATAGTAATGCTACCACAAACTCCTATCCACCTGTGCCACCTCTGCAGTCGATTTCACTGCATCGCTCCTTAAAAGGCTAAACCTCCACGGGAGCCCACCTACAACCCCCCCGCGCCTACCACCCCAGCCACCCCCTGCCTCCCCCTCCACTGGTTCATCGCCAAGGCTATAGGACAGAGGGCAAGACATCCCTATATCCCCATGCATCTATTATTCTTACAACTTCCTGTCATTAGGGGCTTCTCTCTGGCCTGTCTGGTGCCCCTGGCTGGATGTGAACTGTTGTGCTGTTACGCTTCACTTCAGACGGCTCTGGCATTTCCTCTGCTTGGGTGCGGTGGCAGGCAGTTTTTGTTGGATGTGGCTTTTAGTGAGAGAAGGGGGGGGGGGTGAGATTCGGAGGAGGGCTGTTTGGGGAGGCGGGGGGGGGGGGGGGGTATTCATTTGACTTTTTACTGAAACTATTTCTCTCTCTAAATTGGCTTAAGAGAATTTGCTGTTGGATGCTTTCCTGTGGCCTGAAATACCCACACTGAGTTTGTTCAGGCTAACAGAGTGTTGAGATGAGTATCCCAAAGGCAACATTCTGTCTCAGCTCTCTCGATTGTGTGTCTAGGCGGTTGTTATTGGTCACTATGTACAGTATATCCATTGCTAGAAATGGTAGGCTCATTCACGTTTATAAGCAGTGTTAATAGCATGGTTGATTGTACATTGGTTGATTACACAGTTGCACGGCGATGTATTTCCTTGTAGTATATAAGCAGAGGTTTTCAGCTATAGAAAGGTGTTCTATAATGAAGATGTTATTTTGTGAGTGAGGTGTAATGTGCACAGCTGCCCATACCTTACATGGCTAGGTCATTCTTCAGGAAGAGAATATCTTCTCAAAATTTACTTTAAAAACACTTGCGCAGTATGAGCTATGGCTGGTATACTTTACTGTCTGCTTATTGAACCGATAAGTACAGCCTTTCCCAGGACATTATCATGTTTAGTTGTCTCGTGAATTTACTACTTTCTGGAATGTGTCCTACCTTTGAAGGCTGTGTGCTGTGTTTTGGTCATTACCGTGCTACACAGCATTATCTATCCTCCAAGGAAAACACTGCCATAGGCAAATCAGCAGAGGGAATCATTCTCAGGCATTCAATGCCTACTGTAGTCTTTCCATCTATTCTGATCTATTAAGCTCACAGCCATGTTGAGGTTCAATTATGAATAACGATATGCAGGCTTAGCTGAAAAATATTCATCTTTACACATATCTCTCAAAGACATCAGCACATGATTTGTATGAAGTTCCAAGCAAAGTGATCATACACTATATGTAAAATTGCGCACACAGCCATGCAATCTCCATAGAAAAACATTGGCAGTAGAATGGCCTTACTGAAGAGCTCAGTGACTTTCAATGTGGCACCGGCATAGGATTTCCATCCAGTCAGTTCGTCACATTTCTGCCCTACTAGAGCTTCCCCGGTCAACTGTAAGTGCTGTTATTGTGAAGTGGAAACATTTAGGAGCAACAACGGCTCAGCCACGAAGTGGTAGGCCACACAAGCTCGCAGATTGGGACCACAGAGTGCTGAAGAGCGTACAAATCGTCTGTCCTCGGTTTACAACACTCACTACAGAGTTCCAAAATGCCTCTGGAAGCAACGTCAGCACAATAACTGTTCATCGGGAGCTTCATGAAATGGGTTTCCATGGTTGAGCAGCCGCACACAAGCCTAAGATCACCATGTGCAATGCCAAGCATCGGCTGGAGTGGTGTAAAGTTTGCCGCCATTGGACGCTGGAGCAGTGGAAACACGTTCTTTGGAGTGATGAATGACGCTTCACCATCTGGCAATCTGACGGACAAATGTGGGTTTGGCAAATGCCAGGACAACTGTAAAGTTTGGTGGAGGATAAATAATGGTCTGGGGCTGTTTTTCATGGTTCGGGCTAGGCCCCATAGTTCCAGTGAAGGGAAATGTTAACACTACAGCATGCAATGACATTCTAGACGCTTCTGTGCTTCCAACTTTGGGGAAGGTCCTTTCCTGTTTCAGCATGACTGCTCTGGACTGTGCTTCCTAACCCAGCTGGGATGAGCTAACACACTGGCAGCCTGATACTAGGGTGTGTTCTGGAAGCACCCTTCACCAGGGTGTGTGTATGTGTGTGCAGGAGAGAGAGAAAGGAGGGAGAGAGAGATATACTGCACAGATTCTGTCAGGCCTGGGCCCTGACAGTAAATGTCAGTAGGACAAAAATAGTTGTGTTCTAAAAAAGGTCCAGTTGCCAGGACCACAAATACTAATAATATCTAGACATCAGCGCCACAGGTAACTTCCACAAAGCTGTGAACGATCTGAGAGACAAGGCAAGAATAGTTTATTTAATTTGTATTTAACCTTTGTTCAACTAGGCATGTCAGAAGGTGAAGGGCCTTCTATGCCATCAAAGGGAACATAACATTTGACATACCAATTAGGATCTGGCTAAAAATACTTGAATCAGTTATAAAACCCATTGCCCTATATGGTTGTGAGGTCTGGGGTCCTCTCACCAATCCAAAATTCACAAAATGGGACAATTACCAAAATTGAGACCTTGCATGCAGAATTCTGCAAGAATATCCTCTGTGTACAACGTAAAACACCAAATAATTCATGCAGAGCAGAATTAGGCCGATACCTGCTAATTATCAAAATCCAGAAAAGAGCTGTTAAATTCTGCAACTTCCTAAAAGGAAGAGATTCCCAAACCTGGCTTAACAAAGCCATCACCCACAGAGAGATGAACCTGGAGAAGAGTCCCCTAAGCAAGCTGGGGCTGTTCACAAACACAAAAAGATCCCACAGAGCCCCAGGACAGCAACACAATTAGACCCAACCAAATTGGAAAGAATTAACAAAAAAAACTGAGCAAATTAGAATGCTATTTGGCCCTAAACAGAGAGTACACAGTGGCAGAATACCTGAAGGAAAGCTTTGACTATGTACAGACTCCGTGAGCATAGCCTTGCTATTGAGAAAGGCTGCCGTAGGCAGACCTGGCTCTCAAGAGAAGACAGGCTATGTGCACACTGCCCACAAAATGAGGTGGAAACTGAACTGCACTTCCTAACCTCCTGCCAAATATATGACCACATTAGAGACACACATTTCCCTCAGATTACATAAACCCACAAAGAATTCGAAAACAAATCCAAGTTTGATAAACTCCCATATCTATTGGGTGACATAACACAATGTGCATCAAATCAAAGCAGCAAGATTTGTGACCTATTGCCACAAGAAAAGGGCAACCAGTGAAGAACAAACACCATTGTAAATACAACCCATATTTACGTTTATTTATTTTCTCTTTTTTACTTGAACTATTTGCACATCGTTACAACACTGTATATAGACATAATATGACATTTGAAATGTCTTTATTCTTTTGGAACTTGTGTGAGTGTAATATTTACTGTTCATTTTTATTGTTCATTTCACTTTTGTTTGTCCATTTCACTTGCTTTGGCAATGTAAACATATGTTTCCCATGCCAATAAAGCCCCTTGATTTGAATTGAAGTGAGGGAGGGAGGGAGGGAGGGAGGGAGGGAGGGAGGGAGGGAGGGAGGGAGGAAGGAAGAGAGTGAGAGTGAGAGAGTGAGTGAGAGAGAGAGAGAGAGAGGAGAGAGAGAGAGAATGCAGGCCTGTAGTAGTATATATTATGTGTCTGCTCTCTGACAGGGTTGAAGCTCCTGGCCTCTCAGGTGAGGTCACCCCTCAGCTATGCGCCTCCCCAGCTACTCTGACTGACTTATCTTCCCCTGGAGCCCCAGTGTGTCTTACATACACACACATGCGCATGCACACACACTTTACACACACGCACTGGCAAAATACTTAGACTTACTAAACACATAACTCTCTCTCTTTCTCTCCACCTCTCTTTCTCTCTTCCGGTCCCTCTCTCTGTTTCACAAAGACTTTACTGAAGAATCTTTGCTACTGACCAATCACCAACGAAGGGGCGTAGACTTTGGAGCCAGAAATACATTTTGGTGCCTGGACAGCCCGAAAAAACCCTCACCGAAATCCAAACAAACAAAAACATCGCAAAATGTCATCATAATGTACGCACAAACTCTACTGAACTGTTTCGGCTGGGAAGCATGCGGACGCCTTTAGAGTCCCCCGTCCATCACAAAGTTGCCATTTCTCTGAGAGATGGGTTTCTTGAGTCGATTATCGATATTTTCATCGCAAGTTGACGTGATTGCTCTTGAAACGTCAGCTCAAATACATTTATTGTTAGCTGCACGGCAATATTCTCCCTCCTTTCTTCACAGATTCACATCCTCTCATCCTCTTCCTGGAGAAAGCTCTGAAACGAGAGCCACATGTGGTTGTGGTGATGTCACCGTGTGTCACTAGCTCTTAGACTGCGTTAAACGAGGCTGTGGCGGCGGTGCTCAGTGGGGAAGCTGAACACATCCCTGATAAAGCAGCGGACCCAGGGTTAAGGCCTGTAATCACTGCCTCACTGACGTCTCTGGGCAGGCGACACACAGCAACCCAGTGGTCACCGCCACACACACACACACACGTTTGTAAATCCCCCCCATTTACTACAATATGAGGAGAAATGACGTCAGTTATAAAGAAGTTTGGGTGGCAGTCGGTTACTGGTGATGCAGGGGTGTTGTCAACATTGTGGCACATGTGAGGGTTGTTATTGCCATCAAACAATTTTGCATGCACGCAGACACAATTACACACTCACGGGGGCACACACACACATTCACACACACACAGACCCGGATTGAGATGGCGTGGGTACAAGAACTCCATGACCTGTAACCACCCACCCACCCCCACTGCCCTTCTAATATTACCCATAAGCCACATCACTACAAGTAACCATGGCAACCCAGCAATCCCTAGCCCAGTTTGCGTGGCGTTTACTAAACTCTTACCAGACTTCCTCTATTAAAACACAAAACTCTGACGGTTGGAAAGACTATATCTTAATGATTCATGTCTGCTATGAATAGACCAGTGAGCAAAATGGCAAAGATTTGCGCTTACTCAGTATACAGTCTGTCTGTCTGACTTCCAGAACCTTTCAGGAAACTTAGAAAGTAGAATACCATCATGGATACAGGCAGAATACGAGATGTTTTGTCAGAAAGCCATTACATGTTGGAGGGAACAAGTAGAGCAAGCTGGGGAATGGCATTTCAAAATGAGGTAACGGTTTGGTTTGTGTGGAAATTGTTATTAGACAGTCCACAACCATTATGGGGATATACAGTCACATCCAAAATTATTGACACCCTTGCAAAAGATGAGCAAAAAGGATTTTATAAAAATTACATTATTTTATACTAATAAAATTGCTCAGCATAAGAAAAAGGTAAGTGTCAGAAATGTTGTCACTCCTAAAGATTCAAATAAATAAAATCAAACAAAAATGTTATCTGCATTGACATTCTACTTTTTTCTCAATTTAAGGAACTGTATTGTGGCCTTCCATGTCTTCCTGTTTCACTGGGGTATGAAAATGAGGTACACAAATGTGAAATCCCTATGTCATCCATTACCATGGAAAAAGGCAAAGAACTCACAAACGAAAAGATTGGTAAAAAAATAAATATATACCACTTACTCCCTATTAGGGCAACAATTAAGAAGTTTAAATCCACTGGAACAGTGGTAAACTGTTCTGGTATTGGACTCAAGTGTATCTTGACATACAGTGAGGAAGATGGTTTGTGATGCAAAGAAAAATCTAAGGGCCAATATATGAGAATTACAGGACTCGGTCACATCTTCGGGTCAACAAGTATCCAAATCTACAATTAGACTCAACCTCCATGCCAATAGACTCTGTGGAAAAAAAGCCTTTATTGAGAGTGACCAAAAAATGTGAACGCCTGGAATTTTCTAAATGGCATTGGCACTTGGATTGGAACCAGTACTATGGTCAGATGAGACAAAAATAGAGCTCTTATGCCACACACACTAGTGGGTTTTTGGCATTGAAAGAAGGTTACATATGCAGAAAACACCTACTGTAAAATATGTTGGTGGATCTTTGATGTTATGGGGCTGTTTCGCTTCCACTGGTGCTGGGGCCCTTGTTATTAAGGTCAATGGCATCATGAACTCTAGCATGTACCAGGACAATTTAGCCAATAACCTGGTTGACTCTGCCGGGAGGTTGAAACGTGGCTTTAAGTGGATCTTCCACGAAGACAATAACCCCAAGCACACATCAACAAAATCAACATTTTGCAATGGCCATCTCAGTCCCAGACTCGAAACCCCATTGAAAAGCTATGGTTTGAATTGAATAGGGCAGTCCATCTTGGCAGACCGAAGGACATACATGATAACTTATTAAACAAAATGGTTAAATATAGCTCAGTATTTGTGTTATTTATTTTATAGTCTTATTTGCTCATCTTTATCAAGGGTGATTATTTTGGACGCGACTGTATAGGTAAACGGGCTATAGTCTACTGATCAGTTCACTGAGTAGATGATCAATATCAATGGGTTGTGTTGATGATCTCCCACATTTCATCTTGCTCAAATGAGGAACTTCACTGGAGTTCTCGCTCTTTTCTTCTTCTTCCGCCTTCTCTCCACTCAACAATCTGTCTCCTTTATGACAATAACAGCAGCAATAATAACACAGCTTGAGGTGACTTGCTCAGTGTGCATGTTGTGGCGCTAGAGACAGAGACCCAGTGTGTGTGTGTGTGTGTGTGTGTGTGTGTGTGTGTGTGTGTGTGGTGCTACAGCTTCACACTCCATTCCCTCTGTATAGGCCAAGGCTGGGATCGTTCCAATAGGTCCACAGGCTGACTGAGACTCTGGCGTTGTTCCTCACTCCAAGGGAAAACCGGTAGAGCATGGAGATCACATGAGCTTATGTGAAGGAAGGAGAGCAGGGTACTGCTGTGGATCAGGTGTAGGTAGGCCCCACTTTTATAGACTGTAGCTAGGACCTAGAGTTTTTCCAGGTCAGGTTACAGGATAGGCCAGTTCTTATTCAAAACCACTGGTGGAAAAAGTACCCAGTTGTCATACTTGAATAAAAGATACCTTTATTGAAAATGACTCAAGTAAAAGTGAGTCACCCAGTAAAATACTACTTGAGTAAAAGTCTAAAAGTGTTTAGTTTTAAATATATTTAAATATCAAAAGTAAATGTAATTTCTCAAATATACTTAAGTATCAAAAGTAAAAGTTAAAGTATAAATCATTTCAAATTCCTTATATTAAGCAAACCAGACTGCACCATTTTCTTGTTATTTTAATGTACGGTTAGCCCTGTGGCACACTCCAACACTCCAACACATAATTTACAAACTAAGCATGTGTGTTCAGTGAGTCTACCAGATCAGAGGCAGTAGGGTTTACCAGGGATGTTCCTCTTGATAAGTGCTTTAAATTGACAATTTTCCTGTCCTGCTAATCATTCAAAATGTAACTTTTGAGTACTTTTGAGTGCCAGGGAAAATGTCTGGAGTAAAAAGTACATTATTTTCTTCAGGAATGTAGTGAAGTAAATGTAAAAGTAGTCAAAAATAGTAAAGTAAAGTACAGATACCCCTAAAAAACAACTTAAGTAAAAATACTTTAAAGTACTACTTAAGTACTTTACACCACTGTTCAAAACCAATAAAATGTCGTGATGTTAGGGCTATGCTTGACCCTTTAAATTCAATCCAGTATATCTACAATGATGTGATGGTTGACTGTGGTTGATGTGGTTATGCAGTGTCCTATAAAACTATACACTATACACCTTACCTAAACAGGTCTAAGTTTCAATACATCAAACTTGAATTCTCAAAAGGATCTTGATTTGTTGTGATGATTGAGGCATTATTATGTCATAAACTGAGGCAGGAACTATGAGGAAGAAAGAGCAGGAGGCAACGTTGATCTCTAGCCCCATCTACTGGTTACATAGATGAGTCTCCTGACACAGACACAGACCAATGACTGTATATATGAACGCACAAAGCCATTGATCACATGACACCATTCATTCCTTTGTGAAGACTCAATAGCCATTGAAGCCAAAAAGTTGGTTAAGATGGCATCTCATTGAGATAGAACATGAGCAGTTTGAGCTACTCCAGGAAGTGACGTTGAAGGCTAGCTCAGTGCTGCCCCCTCTCACTGAGTAACTCAAATTGAAGGCCACCTGGGCTACTGCAGGCTGCCATAAATCAAATCAAATCAAATGTAATTGTCACACACTTTCGTAAACAACAGGTGTAAACTAACAGTGAAACGCTTACTTATGGGCCCTTCCCAACAATGCAGAACACAATAAATAATAATGATAGAAAAAAATAGTAACACAAGGAATACATACACAATGAGCAATGATAGCTTGGCTATATAAAGTGCCTTCAGAAAGTATTCAGACCCTAAGACTTTTTAAACATTTTGTTACACTACAGCCTTATTCGTAATTGATTAAATAAAAATAAAATCCTCAGAGCAATGTACACATAATAACCCATAATGACAAAGCATAAACATGTTTTTAGAAATGTACAAATCAAAAACAGAAATACCATATTAACATAATTATTCAGACCTTTTGCTATTAGATTCGAAATTGAGCTCAGATGCATCCTGTTTCCCCTGATCATCCTTGAGATTTTTCTACAATGTGTGTTAAATTCAATTGACTGGACATGATTATATAAGGTCCCACAGTTGACAGTGCATGTAAGATTAAACACCAAGCCATGAGGTGGAAGGAATTGTCCGTAGAGCTCCGAGACAGGATTGCGTCGAGGCACAGATCTGGGGAAGGGAACCAAAAATTGTGTGCAGCATTGAAGGTCCCCAAGAACACAGTGTCCTCCATCATTCTTAAATGGAAGAAGTTTGCAACCACCGAGACTCTTCCTAGAGATGGCCCAATGGCCAAACTGAGCAATCGATGGAGAAGGGCCTTGGTCAGGGAGGTGACAAAGAACCCAATGGTCACTCTGACAGAGCTCTAGAGTTCCTCTGTGGAGATTGGAGAACCTTACAGAAGTACAATCTCTGCAGCAGTCCACCAATTAGGCCTTTATGGTAGAGTGGCCAAACAGAAACCACTCCTCAGTAAAAGGCACATAACAGCCCAAAGGCACCTAAAGACTCTCAGACCATGAGAAACAAGATTCTCTCCTCTGATGAAACCAAGATTGAACACTTTGGCCTGAATGCCAAGCATCACGTCTGGAGGAAATCTGGCACCATCCCTACAGCGAAGCATGGTGGTGGCAGCATCATGCTGTGGGGATGTTTTTCAGTGTCAGGGACTGGGAGACTGGTCAGAATCGAGGCAAAGATGAACGGAGCAAAGTACAGAGATCCTTGATGAAAACCTGCTCCAGAGTGCTCAGGACCTCAGACTGGGGTGAAGGTTCACCTTCAAACAGGAAAACGACCCTAAGCACACAACTACGACAACGCAGGAGTGGCTTCTGGACAAGTCTCTGAATGTCCTTGAGTGGCCCAGCCAGAGCCTGGACTTGGAACCCGATCGAACATCTCCGGAGAGACCTGAAAATAGCTGTGCAGCAACGCTCCCTATCCAACCTGACAGAGCTTGACAGGATCTGCAGAGAAGAATGGTAGAAACTCCCCAAATACAGTCTGCCAAGCTTGTGGTCATACCCAAGATGAATTTATGCTGTAATTGCTGCCAAAGGTGCTTCAACAAAGTACAGAGTAAAGGGTCTGAATATTTAAGTAAGTAAAATGTTTGTTGTTTTCTTTGTATAAATTAGCAAACATTTGTAAAAACCTATTTTTGCTTTGTCATTATGGGGTATTGTGTGTAGATTGATCAGAATAAAAACAATTTAATCACATTTACAACAAGGCCGTAACGTAACAAAATGTAACAAGAAGTCAAGGGGTCTGAAAACTTTCCGGGGTACCACTATTTGGGGTACCAGTACCGAGTCGATGTGCAGGGCTATTAGGAATTTGAGGTAGATATGTACATTTAGTTAGGGGTAAAGTGACTAAGCAACAGGATAGATAATAAACAGTAGCAGCAGAATGTGTTGGAGTGTCAGTGTAAGTACTGTATGTGTGAGCAGAGTCCAGTATGTGTGCATACGGTCTGAGTTATTGCAAAAAGGGTAAACTATTTAGCAGTCTTATGACTTGGGCGAAGAAGTGTTCAGGAGCCTTTTTCTCCTAGACTTAGCGCTCTGGTACCACTTGCTGTGCGGTAGCAGAGAGAACAGTCTGTGACTTGGGTGACTGCAGTCTGACAATTTTTAGGGCCTTACTATGACACCGCCTGGTATAGAGGTCCTGGATGGCAGGGAGTTCGGTCCCCGTGATGTACAGGACTGTATGCACTACCCTGTGCAGCGCCTTGCGGTCATCTGCTAAGCAGTTGCCATACCAAGCAGTGATGCAGCCAGTTAAGATGTACTCAATGGTGCAGCTGTAGAACTTTTTGAGGATCTGAGAGCCCATCTTTTCAGCCTCCTGGGGGGGAAGTGGCATTGTTGTGCCCTCGTCATGACTGTGTTGGTGTGTGTGGACCATGAAAGGACAATGATCTGCAAACTTGATGATGGTGTTGGAGTTGTGCGCAGTCACTCAGTCGTGTGTGAACAGGGAGTACAGGAGGGGACTAAGCACACACCCATGAAAGGCCCCCGTGTTGAGGGTCAGTGTGGCGGATGTGTTGTTGCCTACCCTCACCACTTGGGGTCATCCCTTCAGGAAATACAGGATCCAGTTGCAGGGAGGTGTTCAGTCCCAGGAACCTTAGTTTGGTGATGAGCTTGGAGGGCACTATGGTGTTGTAAGCTGAGCTGTAGTTTACGAACAGCATTCTCACGTAGGTGTTCCTTTTGTCCAGGTGGGAAATAGAGATTGCGTTATCTGTGGATCTGTTTGGGCGGTATGTGAATTGGACTGGGTCCAGGGTTTCTGGGATGATGGTGTTGATATGAACCATGACCAGCCTTTCAAAGCATTTTGGCTACAGATGTGAGTGCAAGGGGCAATAGTCATTTAAACAGGTTACCTTGGTGTTCTTCAGCACAGGGACTATGATGGTCTGCTTAAAACATGTAGGTATTACAGGGAAAGGTTGAACATGTCAGTGAAGAAAGACACTTGCCAGCTGGTCAGGGCATGATCTGAGTACGCATCCTTTTAATCCGTCTGGCCCTGCGGCCTTGTGGATGTTAACCTGTTTAAAGATCTTACTCACATCGGCTACAGAGAGCGTGATCAGACAGTCGTACAGAACAGCTGGTGCTCTCACATATGGTTCAGTGTTGCTTGCCTCGATGCGAGTATAGAAAGCATTTCCCTCGTCTGCTAAGCTCGCCTCACTGGGCATCTTTCAGCTTGTTTTCTCTTTGTAATCTGTGATGGTTTGCAAGTTCTGCCACATCCGACGAGCATCAGACGGTATAATAGGATTCAATCTTATTCTTGTAGTGACACTTTGCCTGTTTGATCGTTAGTCGGAGGGCGTAGCAGGATTTTTTTTACAAGTGTCCGGATTAGTGTTCCTCTCTTTGAAAGCGGCAGCTCTAGCCTTTAGCTCAGTGCGGATGTTGCCTGAAATCCATGGCTTCTGGTTGGGATATGCAATTATTAATGAGGCTGGTGACTGATGTGGTAAAGTCCTCAATGCCATCGGATGAATCCCGGAACATATTCCAGTCTGTGCTAGCGAAACAGTCCTGTACCTTAGCATCAGCTTCATCGGACCACTTCCGTATTGGGGCGTCACTTGTACTTCCTGTTTGAGTTTTTACTTGCAAGCAGCAATCTGGATGATAAGAGGTATAGTCAGATTTGCAAATGTGGGGTGAGTGAGAGCTTGTATGCATCTCTGTGTGTGTAGTAAAGATGATCTACAGCCCCCACACCCCATCTAGTTGCACAGGTGACATGCTGGTAGAAATGAGGTAAAACACTTTTTTCCCCTGCATTAAAATCACTGGCCACTGGAAGCGCTGCCTGTGGAAAAGCATTTTCTTGTTCACTTATGGCCCTATACAGCTCGTTGAGTGTGGTCTTAGTACCAGCATCGGTTTGTGGTGGTAAATAGACATCTACGAAAAATATAGATATACTCTCTTGGTAAACAGCATGGTCTAACTCAGGTGAGCAGAACCTTGAGACTTCCTTAATATTAGAGATTGTGCACGAGTCTTTGTTGACAATGAGACACACCCCACCCCCGCGGATCTTCCCGGACGCTACTGTTCTGTCCTGCCGATGCATGACAAACCCTGTCCATGTCCTTGTTCAGCCATGACTCCGAAAAGCAAAGTTTATTATAGTTCTTAATGTCTCGTTGATAGGATAGTCGTGCAGCTTGTTCTCCAGTGATTGCACATTCGCCAATAGAACAAAATGGTAGGGGCAGTTTATTCACTCACCACCGTAGTCTTGTCAATGTGCCTGTCCGGCGACCTCGATAACAACGTGTTTTCCTCTTCCGAGTGTCGGGATTAGGGTCTGCTCTGAGGTGAGCGCAGTATGTCCTGTGCCGAAGACTAATTTATTTAACCTTTATTCAACTAGGCAAATCAGTTAAGAACAAATTCTTATTTAGAATGACAGCCTACCCCGGCCGTACCTGGACGACGCTGGGCCAACTGTGAGCCGCCCTATGGGACTCCCAATCACGGCCGGATGTGATTCAGCCTGGAATCAAACCAGGGACTGCCTCTTGCACTTAAATGCAGTGCCTTAGACCGCTGCACCACTCATTGAAGTAGAAGTCTTCGTCCAGATTGAGGTGAGTGATTGCTGTTCTGATGTCCAGAATCTTTTTTCAGTCATAGGAAATGGCAGAAACCTCATGAACAAAAAAATGTAAGACTTAATAACAAAATTGGTTAGGAGCCCGATAATTGCGGCTATGCATCCAAGCACCATCTTTATACAACAATTAGCAACTCAATTAGCGGGTTAGCATTTATTGAGATGACTCATGTACTGGATGCAGCTATGCAGAGTGGTCACAAGCTGCATAGCCACAAAGTCATAAAATCTGATTTTAAACCTAACCATAACCTTAACCACAGTGCTAACCCTAATGTCTAACACTTACAGGACCTTAAATTAAGTTCAGAAAGAACATTTTCGTTTTCATTAAGTTTTACAATATAGCCATTTTTGACTTAGCAGCTGGTCCGTCGAGTAGAAACCGCTCATTTCTGCCTCCAGGGCAAGACTCATGACAATAAATGTCAAACTGAACTAAATGATTCCTTCTTTGTGTGATTTTAAAATAATAAATTCAAGGACATACATTTGGTGCATTAAAAGCAACTTTTGGTAACATGATTGTCTTTCAAAGATTGACCACGAAGATCACCTTTTTTAATTCACTATAATAGGGGATCCTGTTTTGTTCTAAAGATGCCTGCAGTACCTGCGGTTGGTCTTGAACCTTCGTGGTTTCAATGAGAGGGCAGTCGCTTTCCCCTGACACAGACACGACACACACACACACACATTTTACTATCCTAGTGAGGACTAAACAACTGATTCACATTCAAAATCCTATTTTCCCTAATCCCTAACCATAATCCTAATCCTAGCTCCTAAACCTAATTCTAACCCTAACTCCTAAGCCTAAAATAGCCTGTTTCCTTGTGGGTACCAGTGAAATGTTCCCAGTTGTCACACACACACTCAGTTTCTAAAACATTTCTGTGCACAAGAAGCATCATGGAGAATTGACATAGAACAATAGGCTCAAAAGACAAAAGGACAAATAGATAATATTTACTTAGGGTTTAATTAAAAGCCAGGTGAAACATTAAAATACTGAAACGGCAAAAAAAGTATATTTTGTTTCCTTTTCTTTTCCTTTTTACAAATCAGTGGTTAAAAAAATATTACAAAGGATTATTCAAAACATTTTTGCAAAAGCAGCAAAACATTCTGATTGTTGTCTTTTAAAAAAGCCCTTAATATGGTATGTACGTTGTGTGTGTCTGTGTGCTTTTTCAGTTTCAGAAACATATGAACACAAGCAGTTAAGACCAATATTCATTTGAAATGAGAAGAGGGAAACAAAAGTGCATATTAATATTATGTATAAGTCACACTGAAAATGTCACAGAGCAGAGATACACCTACAACCTACCAAGGCTTCTGTCCCTCCCAGCTCTCTCCGTCCTGGACGAATGACGCATTCATGTGCTAATTGGAACTATTAAAACTCAAAAAAATGTGTGACTTGCTAACTGCCTGTGGTTATACACGTGCCCTGTTGAACAAGTTAGCAAGTCGGAAATTTTGGAGTTTCCGAGTTCCTGACTAGCGAGTGAACACGGCGTAACACACAGTTTTGGGTCAAACAAGTGGAGATCAGGTTTACAAAATTAACTGGATAGTATCGTTGCAGCAGAGGAGCAGTTGTGACATTTTGTGGTACTGTCTCCCTTCTTTATTGGTGGGACTCCCCGCCCCTACACCGTGGGACGGTTCACTACATCTCTAATGAATAGCCCAGTTCTACACTAGTGCCATCTCTGCCACAAGGAAGGAAGGAAGGAAGGAAGGAAAGAAAGAAAGAAAGAAAGAAAGAAAGAAAGAAAGAAAGAAAGAAAGAAAGAAAGAAAGAAAGAAAGAAAGAAAGAAAGAAAGAAAGAAAGAAAGAGAGAGAGAGAGAGAGAGAGAGAGAGAGAGAGAGAGAGAGAGAGAGAGAGAGAGAGAGAGAGAGAGAGAGAGAGAGAGAGAGAGAGAGAGAGAGAGAGAGAGAGAGAGAGAGAGAGAGAGAGAGAGAGAAGGAGCCAGAGTTGGGTTGAAGCCATTTGTGACTGCCGAGGCAAGCTGGTAAAACTGGGTTTAATAATCCATTAGTACACACATGGTGTAAACTTAAGGCTACATAATAGACAGAAAGGACATGCCTTGACAGACTGCCAAGTGCAAAAGATCAGTTTGTTCATGAATCTGAAATCTGTTGGTTCTCAATGTCTTCTCAACAATTTTGTATCTACAGCCTAGCTTGGTTTGGATGATGTGACGACAAGGTTTGGGTGACATATTTGTAAAGCTCCAAGTCAGGGGCCTTATGCACTGTGTACCCCACAGCTACTGTAGACTACTGTAGGCCTCAACAACATAGCCCCTTTGGTACACAGCATAGGATGGCGGAATCATTGGTCAATCCACAGGCACTAAGAGACAAGGAGGAAACCCGCCTGGTCCAATGTGTGTGCACATGTGTTTTTAGCCTGCATGGTGGGTGCCAACCTGAACCCAGAAGGCATTGGTTTAGAGGCCCCTGCTCAGATTCATCATCGTTTTTCCACCATTCATTTTTACCATAGGAGATTTTAGAAACACCTCAGATATAGGCTGTGTTTCGTGTAAAATATCTCTAGGACAAGGTGACTTTTATCAAAATATTTGCCTGTATTTACCCCCCCCCC
Source organism: Oncorhynchus kisutch (assembly GCF_002021735.2). Classification (NCBI taxonomy): domain Eukaryota; kingdom Metazoa; phylum Chordata; class Actinopteri; order Salmoniformes; family Salmonidae; genus Oncorhynchus; species Oncorhynchus kisutch. The sequence goes on along the minus strand of NC_034181.2, from coordinate 45,888,443 downwards.
AAAAAAAATGAAATGCTAATGTGGCTATCATAAAGAACTACAAATGCTTTGATGATCTGGGCGAGACTGCCGAATCGAGGCAAAAGGTAAGAATATCTGGATTAAATATCTAATGTTAGCTAAATGTAGTTATGAAAAGCGTCAACATTTATATAAATTGACAATTATGTAAACTGTCTTGTGCATGTTTTAAATTGACACAAAACCAGTTAGCAAAGGTGTCAGTTACAGATGACGTGCATGAGCTTGCAGGGATTTGTAGTCTTTCATGATGTCTACTTTGATGCTAATTAGAATGTTCAAATCTGAAAGTAAATAGAGCTAAATATAGTGATACAATTTATTTTAAGTGTTTCTAAAATTCCCTAAGAGAAAATTTAATGGTGGAAAAAATGATCGGAACCATTTCCCTGTTTGACCGCTAGAGGCTCGACAAGAGGGCGCCAGCATGAGGTCATCTCAAAAGGCACAGGAGACGCCAGACCAGGGGCAAACAAACAACAACAAGGGGTTCTCTGTCAATAAGCGGCATGGTCGAAAATATTATTCAAATTCTCAGCAATACTCATGTTTTCTTTGGACAATACTACACTGTTGAGCTGATGCAAATTAAGGTGATGTGAAAGTGACATCAAAAGAGTATGGATTTAATGTGACTTTTCAAATGACAGGTACAGAAATAGGCCAATAGGGGGCAATGTGGGTCAACTATTGACGGCTGTTCAAAGCCAAAGATCCACTTCGTAATTTGTTTCCCAGTGTATATGCATTTCAGCCCAATCAAAACATTCCTCTCACTGTAGCTCCCAAGGCTGCCCGATGTATAAATAGGACATTCCCAAGGTGTATGAATTCATATAGCGTTAGAACGTGAGCACAACCTACGTACTGTACCAGCACCCGAGATGTCAAATCCTGGGGAAACCATGGTCCCAGACCTGGTAAAATACTGCTTTTAACCCTGTACAAGAAGCAACACATCTTGCTAACGTCAATAACCATTGTCATTAGTTACTGACATGCACACACATTCCTGTGTACCCTCAATGTCATGATGAGATCCCCAATGATGTTACATTTAGGCTGTACTCAAGCCAACTGAACTTTTGAGGATAATATTATATACAATTACAATAGTATGACTGACTTGAGAGGCTTCACACATAATGGACAGAGGCTTTCATTTCAGTCACTAATACTACGATACTACAGCTGAGCCCGGGTTGCCTTTGTATGTGAGCATGACGAGATAGATACACACTCAGTCCAAGCTTTAGAAAGCCACATGGACAGTTGAAGGGAGAAAGGAAGATCCCATGCTACAAAAGATCACATTTTTAAAACAACCTTGTTTAAGAATTGTCCATGCCAAGCACAAAAAAGGCAGAGCTAAAAAGACAACAAAAGGAAGGAAAGTGCAACCCGATACTGAAAAACTGAGAAAAGTGCATTTACAAAACCAAAATTAGGCCATGATGCAAAAATAATAACCACATCCCACAAGTGTTGAACAGCATTCACACAAGGCAACCAGTATTCTCATAGTAAGCGTTCGCATCCCCTAGATCACAGGTGTCTAAACCTTGGTCTCTAGGGCATTACAGAGGGTAATCGGCTAGTTTGTAGTGGCAGACTAAATCAGTTTCCCAAACCGAAACCGACTAAGAGAACTTACAATACTAACAGCCCCTTCGCCTACTAACTTAAGGCCTGTGTTTCCACTGACCACCCGAAGACCCAGAAACTCTCCGGGAGTAGCGCTGGGACCTGCAGCCCCAGAGGGAGACTCAGACGTGGGAGGAAGGCGAGGGAGAGGCCTGCCTCTCTGGCCTGGTTGAGTGGGTGAGACTGGGTGTGAGTCATTAACCAGAGACTGAATCAATCAGCTCTACTATTATCCTTTGTAGAACCTGTCTGCAACTGTATACCACTACCTTACACTGTACATTTTGAGTATACTCCGATTCCTAATCGTGGATGTGCACTTCCATGAGGGAAGGCTTTGTAGGGCATGTCTACCATTAGTAAGACAACTTTAATAGCTCATCCTTGGGGCACTGAAAGGGGACATGGAAGTCAAATAGCTCTATGTTCCTATGTCAACTCCAGATTAATGTTCCAATATCCTAGTCCGAAATAGGGGCGCAAGGACTATTTCAGTGTTCCAATTCCAAATATGCAGGTTTGCAGTTTTTTTGGGGGGGTAAAAATCAGCCCAATTCTCACTTGGGTCTCGTGAGATCCTATCGCATAGCTATTTCAGTAGCTGTTGATGACTAGAACACGCATCCTGTGAAGAAAAGCTCAAAATAAAAATAAACACGTTTCACGCCATCCATCTATCTCCCACAGTCACCTGGGTAAAGGCGGGGTGGAAATCTCAAACCCACAAATAGAACGAAGGTGGTAAAGAGAAACATGTTACAAAGTCTTCTTTTTTTCCACATAACTACCACTTTTGTGCAAAAAGAAGGCGATTCAAATACACTAATAATGCTGTTAGTTATTGTTTTCTTCTTCTTCCAACATGCCTGTTGTAATACAATGTCTTGGATTCATTAAGATCTTGACGGTGCCGTGGGTTATTAAGATGTTCTCGGCAGCCCAAAATCCAACTCCATAGCACTCAACTAAAAGACAGTACTACACATTCCCTTTGTTAACAAAATGATTGAAGCAGCACACTCCCTCACAACGAAAACAGAACTGCACTCTGCAGCGCAAGAAATCTAAAAAAGCAAGTGAAATATTTGGTCTAGCGCGGCATTGAAAACGTCAGAATGTCGTTAAATAAATGGAAAGATTCAACTTCAAAGCGTAGCTCTGCTCATACTGAAAAGACCAACATTGAAATTCATAATACTATGAATATATTCACTAACATTAATGTCTATTAGACACCTTTTAATAAGAAAAAAGTGCAGCACATCTGAATGTAACACTATATGGGTAGATTGAAAGGTTTCCGTATATTAACACTGATGAAGGGCTGAGCAGACATAAACCCCCCAAAATAGTGGACCGACAAGACAGGTACAAGTGTAAATGTGAGTGTGTATGTATGTATGTTTAAGTGTGTGTGTGTGTCATAAACATACTGTCTTTTTAGTGGACATCCTGAGCGCCATTTTCAATTCCAGCTAAAGGAGTGGAAGTCGTGCAGTGGCACCTGGGTTTTACCTGACATTGCAGCTTTATAAAGACATACTGAGAGGGGGGGGGATCAAAAAGTTTATCTTCCTCTATTCCTTATTCCCTTCCTCCCCACATTTGCCATGTTATGGAGGAGGCAAGGAGAGGAAGGCAAGGAGACAGGAGGGAGGGAACATGTCACAGCCTCATTTTTTTTGGTATAATACATGTGCTTTCAACACTCAGTGAGGACAAAAGACTACAGTTGACTTTCAAATACAGCTGTAATAAAATAAAGTTAAAAGACACTAGAATTAAGGATATATGCAGGCAGTTTGCTCCCGGTGAGGGTTGATGATGGAACCCTGAGCAGTGCTTCCCCCTGTGGTACGGGGGAGTTAAGGCAGGCTGGCTGAGGGGCACCCTAGTGGTCAATTAAGACAGAGCAAGAAGAAATCTGTTCAGTTCGGCTTCTTACTCCCTCCCATGGCAGTGGTATAAAACAGCCCTCTGATCCAGAAATGCTATCAAGTGTTCACTTTGAATGTCATTGAGGGGGATTTGTTCAGCACTGTTGGCCTCTCCTCTTGGTGTTATGTGGGGGATCACGATGGGTGCTTGAATCACAAACCACCTCCTTTGCTTGAGCAGGTACCTCAACCCAGACTAACCACCTCTACTGCCTCTCTCTTGCACAGCTGATTCTAGAACAGAACCTCCAACACGGAGCTTCACTGGGATGAAACCCGGGAGAAAACAAAATGGTGTCAAACCTGTCTAAAGTGGATGACAAAGTCTGTGGAAGAGAAGTCAGACAGGCATAGGTGGTGGTCAGAGACTCTGAGGCAAAACACCCAACTCTGGGATGGGCTCTACTCTAATTTCAAATCCCTAAGCGAAATAAAACCAAACAAAGCATCCTTCCATGTGTGTTGAAGCAGAGCTGGCGCCCCCTGGCTTCTGGTCTTGTCCAGTGTGCTAACAGTCTAATAGACGTGAAGGCAGAGGTAACCTCCCCATAGGGGAGTCTTAGCAGTGGTCTGTGGAATGGTCTTTAGCTTCTGTGTGACTGAGGGGCAGAGAGAGAGAAGCCTTTTGTTCCCAGTCTCGTCACCCCCAGGCTGGTGGGTGGATCTCAGGGGGAGGAGGCAGGACTGGACTGGTCACTGAGGCCCAGCTAGGTGAGACCATCTTGGGCACAGAGAACTGGACTGGTCACTGAGCCCCCCCCCCCCATACACAATCGTACAGAAGGGAGACTCGGCTCTCCCGTCATGGAGAGGTGGTAGACTCATAGCTGGCTCCCTCAGTCTGGGGTGAGAGGTCAGAAGCAGGAAGGGTCATGGAGGGGTGACAGCCTCAGGAGACATGGGGCGAGGAGGACGGGTGTCTCGAGAAGCACCAGCCTCTCTTGGTGCGCAGCTTGCGTAGGATCTCCTCCTCGCGCTCGCGCTCCTTCTGAGAGCGCAGGTAGCGGTCCTCCTCCTTCAGGAACCACACCGGAGGCCACCGCTGCTTCTCAAAGTGCCTCTGGTTCTCTACAAGCAGAGAGAGGGGGGGGGGGGGAGAGAACATAAGAGATGCATAAACAGACATAGAAAGAGAAAGAAAGCGTGAATACAAGGGACCAAAAAGTAACGTTAGAAACAAGTGAGAGATGGGGAGCGAAGTTGGGGATCGGAGGTGGGACTGGAGGTACAAAAGAGATGAAAAATGTAGAACAGAGCGGACGAGGAGACACACAGACGTAGAGAAGAGAGAGGGAATGCGGTCTGTACCTGGAGACATGACCTTCATGTCTTTAGGGAACTTGCGACAGACGCTGTTGTAGTTGGTGCAGATGTGATGGAGACACCAGGCAGACAGCTGCTTGGCATTGTGGAACTGCAAGGGATGAATGAATAGGTGATCAGTCCATCAAAAAGGTCCAATGGAAAAAAAAGACCTCAAACTTTCTTACTTTACAAATAAGAAAGATGAACTTGAATGGGAAGTGGACAAATGACTTTTAAAGATGAATGTCACCTGTCATTGTAGAACAAAGTTTTCTATAGTTGGGTATCTGATATAGGCCTGAGCTATAAGGTGGTCCGATCCTTCTTGGATATCAATTAGAATGTTCTCTCCAGTGAAATAGTATTTTCCTAACAACAGAATGTAGTATGTGTATTATGTATATTGCAGTAACAGTGTCATCAGTACAACTGTCATTCAGAGTATACGGTACGTGTAAAGACTCACCTGAGCCAACTCCAGGTAAGCCAGCACCTGTCCGTCGATGTCCACTCCCTTCATCGCCCACTGGAGCAGCTCATTCACAGCATGCTGCTCTGTGAGGGCAACAAGGCGTGGCAGACACAGCCGGTTGGATAGGACGATAAGCTCAATAGGCTCCAGGTCATGACAGGGCGAAAGCAGCCCACAGTACATGAACTCCAACACTGCACGCATACAGGAGCTACTGGTGTCAGGGATGGACACCTGGAGGAAGGGGAGAGGGGGAGAGAAAGTTGGATAGAGAGATTCAAATTTTGTGAATTAGAAAATAATAATACTATGTCTTCTAAACTCAGCAAAAAAAGAAACGTCCTCTCACCATAAACTGAACAAGTTCCACAGACATGTGACTGAAATGTAATAATGTGTCCCTGAACAAAGGGGGGTCAAAATCAAAAGTAACAGTCAGTATCTGGTGTGGCCACCAGCTGTATTAAGTACTGTAGTGCATCTCCTCCTCATGGACTGCACCAGATTTGCTAGTTCTTGCTGCGAGATGTTACCCCACTCTTCCTCCAAGGCACCTGCAAGTTCCCTGACTTTTCTGGGGTGAATGGCCCTAGTCCTCACCCTCCGATCCAAATGGTCCCAGACGTGCTTAATGGGATTGAGATCGGGGCTCTTCGCTGGCCATGGCAGATCACTGACATTCCTGACCAGCATTATGGCTGGTGGCATTGTCATGCTGGAGGGTCATGTCAGGATGAGCCTGCAGGAAGGGTACCACATGAGGGAGGAGGATGTCTTCCCTGTAACGCACAGCGTTGAGATTGCCTGCAATGATAACAAGCTCAATCTGGTGATACTGTGACACACCGCCCCAGACCATGAAGGACCCTCCACCTACAAATCACGCCTCGTGAGACAAAACCGCAACTTGTCAGTGAAGAGCACCTTTGCCAGTTCTGTCTGGTCCAGCGACGGTGGGTTTGTGCCCAAAGGCGACGTTGTTGCCGGTGATGTCTGGTGAGGACCTGCCTTACAACAGGCCTACAAGCCAAGCCCTCAGTCCAGCCTCTCTCCGTCTACTATGGACAGTCTGAGCACTTATGGAGGGATTGTACGTTCCTGGTGTAACTCGGGCAGTTGTTGTTGCCATCCTGTAGCTGTCCCTCAGGTGTGATGTTCGGATGCACCGATCCTATGCAGGTGGTGTTACACGTGGTCTGCCACTGCGAGGACGATCATCTGTCCTTCCTGTCTCCCTGTAGCGCTATCTTAGGCGTCTCACAGTACGGACATTGAAATGTATTGCCCTGGCCACATATGCAGTCCTCACAGTCCTCATGTTCATGCAGATGAGCAGGGACCCTGGGCATCTTTCGTTTGGTGTTTTTCAGTGTCAGTAGAAAGGCCTCTTTAGTGTCCTAAGATTTCATAACTGTGACCTTAATTGCCTACTATCTGTAAGCTGTTAGTGTCTTAACGAGCGTTCCACTGGTGCATGTTCATTAATTGTTTATGGTTCATTGAACAAGCATGGGAAACAGTGTTTAAACCCTTCAAAATCATTTTAATTTACCACAGGTGGACTCCAATCAAGAAACATCTCAAGGATGATCAACGGAAACAGGATGCACCTGAACTCAATTTTAAGTCTCATAGCAAAGGGTCTGATTACTTATGTAAATAAGATATGTTTAAACATTTTAATACATTTGCAAAAATGTCTACAAACCTGTTTTTGATTATGGGGAATTATGTGTGGGCTCTGTACTGCATTTGGTATTTTTTGGGCTTGGGCTCATTAAAGGTCATTAATGTAGGGCTCATAAAATGTCTCATCAGGCTCAGGTAGCATCAGGTTAGATTTTTTTAATGCTCTAATCAAATCCAGACATATTTACATGCTTTAATACTTTTGAATGACACTTCCTGTTTTGGCGGGAAATACCGGGTTCCCTGGGAGAAACGTGATTTATTCTCCGGATGGAACATTTGTAAAATACCGGGAAAATATTCAACTCTAACACCAACCTTCAATGTAAGGGCATGGGTGGGTGGATCACGTAAGTAAAGTGATGTCAGAGTGATGTCACAGGAAGTAGCGTGGGGGAATGGGGTTGTGCAAGTTGAAGGGCAGTCCGTCTCCAGTCGAGTAGAACCTTTTGATCCTGCCAGAGATGAAAGCTCCGGGCCCGCCAGGGAGGTGTTGACGCTAGCTAGCACTGTGGCTAAGGGTAACAACCTCAAAGCACCCCAGAATAACCCCACTCGGCCAGTCGCTGCACGTGTCACAGAAGGCTTGGATGTCATTGTGGGACAGAGCTTGAAGCAGAGCTGTGGGATGGACCGAGGAGAAAACACCTCTGACTGGACCATTTACGTAAGCACATCCAAAACGGAGCAGTACACACAAAAAGAAAAGCTAATGCGTCCCCATATTACGGATAAAACAAGTACAAAAGTACAGCTACAGAAAATAAGGTAATATTCGCTCACTGTTTGCTTCTCACTGTGTCCTGCTCCAATAAGATTGTCTGTTGTTGGAGCAGTAGCACACAGGCTGACCAGAGCTACCCATACAGGCAGAATGGGTTGGGCTTGAGGTGCAATAGACATGTGGCTGTGTGGTTCTTTGAAGAGTTCGGTTCAGGAAAACAGTTAACCTCCCAGGAACACTGGATCAGTGTTCATTTTGTCAACAATAACCATGGTGAAAAATACTCTTCAACAACCTTTTTCCTGACTAAAACTATGGCGATAATCAGTCGAAATGCCCTGCAAAAAAAACGATTACAAATCCCTTCTCATTTTAGTTGACCAACATCTAACGAGACGAGAATTCCATGTGAGATCAATGGACCTATAATTTGACATGAAGCTGCTTTTCAACAGTTATGTCCAATCCTAAACATGCATGCAGCATATCATCTCATTGGCAGAATTGACATCTTTCAGTTGCACGGTCAGATTGAGCTGATCTTCCCAGCCCTCCTACACAGCCCCCAGGTGGTCACTTAAGTCACTCGTCAATCTTTTGAACTGATGCGAAGCCAGGTCCTTTGACTTGTAACTAACCTCAACTATACTTAAAAATATGAACGCAACATGTAAAGGGTTGGTCCCATGTTTCATGAGCTGAAATAAAAAGACCCCAGTAATTTTACATATACACAAAAAGTATATTTCTCTCAAATTTTGTGGACAAATTTACTTACATCCCTGTTAGTGAGCATTTCTGGTTTGCCAAGATAATCCATCCGTCATTGAAATTGATGCATGTTGCGTTTATATTTTTGTTCAGTATAGAAGCGATGTTAAACCTCTCACTTTCATGTAGGCTATTTTTGCTTTTATCACATCTGAAGTTCTACTTTTCCATGTGCATTTCTATTCATTAATCTGTGTTTCCTGCTCTCATGCCGCGGTCCTCGAATACGAGTTGCGGTTGTTTAATTCTACTGGGGAAATGAATGCTATTTGTTGAATATTAGGAGGACAGTAATAGTATTGGGGATTTTTGGAAAGCTCAAATTCTACCCTTTAAGGAAACCAACTTATTTACCCCATTGTTTGTTATGACGGGGAGAAAATCAAAGCTGTTAATTGTACAACCTGTAGCCAAGGCTTTAAGCCTATATGGTTAATTATGGCTGGCATTAGTTACAATCAGCTACAATATAGATGTTGCCAGCCAATCTATACGAGGGGAAAGTAGGCCTAATTGGACAAGGCCATCTGCCTAAATATTCATTATTTAATAGAAAAAAAATACACGGACTATTATGTGACTAAAATGGTTGTGACTAAAACTAGCCAAACATTGCCAAGAGTTTTAGTCGACTGATAATGACTAAAACAAAGGATGAAATGACTAAAATGTGACTAAGACTAAAAAGGTATTTTAAGACTAAAACTAAAATAGCTGCCAAAATTATCACTGCCCCACTGAAGAAAATTGACAGAGGAGAAGTTCTGTTAAGAAAAAGAAAATACCAGATTCATGAAGACTACTCTATCCTTAGTGCAGTGTATGAGTTGACGGTAGGCCAACCCCCCCCCCCCCCCCCCCCCCCATCTTGAAACTCGTTCAGAACCTGGAGAGGAACCAAGTGTGCTTCTCTCCTGAGAGGAGAGCAAACAAAGGCACACTTATTCCCACAGCCACAGTGACGGCCAAGGAGTTTTACAGGGGGCGATTTTGGGAGGGATAGAAACAAAACTGCTGAGACTGCAGATTGCACCATCGGACCATGGTAACCCCCTTCTCTTCATCTTCTCCCACCCGCCCTCACACACAGAGTATATATTTCTAAAAACGTCAGGGAAAATGTATGGAGTGAAAAGTACATTATTTTCTTTAGGAATGTAGTGGAGTAAAAGTAAAAGTTGTCAAAAATATAAATAGTAAAGTACAGATATATAAAAAAGAAACTACATGAGTATTTTTTATGTTTTATTTGATTTAACTAGGCAAGTCAGTTAAGAACAAATTCTTATTTACAATGACGGCCTACCCCGGCCAAACCTGAAAGACGCTGGGCCAAATGTGTACCACCCTAAGGGACTCCCAATCTCAGCTGGATGTGATGCAGCCTGGATTCGAACCAGGGAAGCAGTGACGCCTCATGCACGGAGATACAGTGCCTTAGACCGCTGCGCCACTCATGAGTTTACTTTAAAGTACTTACAACCTCTGATACCAACAACCCCTCGAAGTGCCTTATTACTATTAAAAACTGGTTATCAACGTAATTAGAGCAGCAAAAATAAACGTTTATAATACATTATAACTGTGCTTAGCATCATGTAAGTTCTGATCAAGGTACAATTACATGTTTTGTTTTACATGTCATCCTTTCAGCCCAATATGTTGGTCAAACGGTTGTATTAAAAGAACATGACATTTAAAAAAAGTCTCAGAGCAGTCTCAACACCACTATTGAGCAATGCCATGTGGTCTAGCCAGGAGAGGGTTAGAGGTGGGTAGAGCTATGGGAACCACATGGGTCCTTCCTCAGTCCCAGGGGTGCCCCTCACCTGCCTGTTTCTGTGCCAATTAGGAGAATGTCAGCATGGCAGTGACCCTTTATTATGGAGGAAATATCGAGGTAGAAACACAGGTGGACGCTCCTGTTCAAAGTTCTCTTGCCCAGACAGAGGAGCGGGGGAATGTATGGACACAGCGCTAGGTCACCAGAGACAGGGAGACATAGGGAACGTTATGGGGGCCCAGGGAAATGTAGGGATTTTCCTGTCATTCAGCATCCTTTCCCAACTCACCCTCGTTGGTTTAGGAAGTGATTGGTTGACAGAAAAAAAGGAGATGGAGACAAGTAACTTTAGACAAGTAACTTTAGACAAGTAACTTTAGACAAGTAACTTTAGAGAACACGACAGAGAAAAGGTAGCCGTGGTGGAAAAAAGTTGAAGTAAGCGGTGTCAAAAATGTCAAACGGCACGTCGTCAGAAACCAAACCGCCGTTACCACCATGAGAAAGATTATGAAAGAGAAAGAGAGGAGAGAGAGGAGCTGGAGAGTGGTGGCAGTAACACCTCCTACCATTATACTTCTGTTGCAAACGTACACTGTCCCTCCCTCCCTCCCTTCACCCCTTCCATCGTGTCTCCTGTCACCGTTAGTCTTGTGTGAGAGGAATGTGACAGGCTTTCACACTCAACTAGTCAGAGATAAGCCACTGGGGCACACACACTCACATGGAAAACCACAGCGGTTATTATAGTTTTGTGATTTTTCTATTAGCTTTCATTTCTATTCGTTTTTTAGATTGTTATTTTAAATTCTGTTGAGTTTCAGTTAGTTTTCAAACTTGATTCACTCATTTTTATTTAGTTTGAGTTTAATAAAATAATTTCTATTTCGTTTTGATATTTATACTGTTATGGACAGAAAGTAACCTTGCGTGTGGGAGGCTAGGAGTCATTTATGTGTCGTAGGCCTATAGTTTGTGTTGTTTGGGATGTCACTTCTTGCCACTGGGTGATGGGTCAAGTCATACGTTTGGTTAGTAAAATATACTAAGAGCTGATCCGGGAGGACCATGAACAATGAGCAGTAGGTACCAGTGTATATGGTTCCACTGGCACAGGTCTGTCCAGCAAGAACAAGTCCAGATGTAGTTAGAAAAGGTTTATTACAGATAATGGTTCTTTAATGGATGACTCATCCTTATTCTGACTGGACATTCTGTAGTGGTTGCTACCAGCCTTAAGCCAGCAACTAAGGTTTCTTATTCCATTTATGGCCCTTCGACTCTCTACAACCTACCCCTATTTTCCAGTTAGGTTTAAATTATAAATCAATCTTAAAGTGACTTGGATTTAAAAGGATAATCGTCATTGTCCAACTCAGACATTTCTGCCGCGCCATTCAAAGCTATGGCCAGCTCTGGAGGTTGAGCAACGCATGCTGTCCCTTGTTGGAGAAGGGGTGATAGAAGCAGGCTGATATGCCCATAAGCGAAACAGTCAGTCCTTTCTTGATCCATCGGTCTACACACAGGGTTATTTTTCATGGCTCTTTCAAGAATCTCATTAACTTCCTGAGTTGCTGTATCCATTTGCAAAACAATCAACTCGTTTACTCTAGCAGTGACAGGACTTTTACATTTGGGATCAAGTGTTTGGTAGAATCTTCTGAAGGCTGGCTAATCTTGTGGACTTGCCAGACTGGAAGAATAAATTAACCAGTGCTTCTTCTCTTTTTTTAAACTCATTTGAATTAGGTTGTCATGTTTCTGCTCTTTTAATGCAAACTGCTAACGTTGCTTGTCCTGACATGTCTTTATCCTGAAATTGTTTGGATGATTCTTTGAGTGCTGTTCAGATGAACTTTGATGAACTCCTTACTCATCATCAGAAGGGCATTCAAACCAAACTATCCAATCAGGGAGGGGCTTATTGAGTTGATTGTTGGCAGGACCAGAATAGCAGTGTTTTCACAGCACCGCATGAACACGAAGAGTGAGTCTAAAAATATGTGTGAAGGAAGTGAGAGTGGAGTGTGGCGAGTCAACTCAAAGGGAAAGGTGTTAAAGAAGGCACTGTGCTGGCTGATGGCAGACAGATAGAAATCCAGTCTCGCTCAAACGGTGGACAATTTTTTTGTTTGTTGCTTTGCTTAGCAGCAAGGCCGTGGAATGACCGTTTTTTTCAGGCTCCTCTCTATTCAGGAGGAAAATAACTCTGAGAGGTGGTCAGGGTTGAAAAGAAGAAAGAAGAAGTGAAACTCCACACACTTTGAAACAGAGGCGCAAGATGAGTCATGGTACAGTACACGGTTTGGTCAGAGACTCCAAAGACGCACGCTTCTCCACGCGCACCCATCGCTCTGACAAAGACACACGCTTCTCCACGCGCACCCATCACTCTGACAAAGACACACGCTTCTCCACGCGCACCCATCACTCTGACAAAGACACATGCTTCTCCATGCGCACCCATCACTCTGACAAAGATGCACGCTTCTCACCCATCGCTCTGACAAGTGCTCTCGCCTCCCACGCCCTTTTTCAGAAGTCTCTTTTCAACCTTTCTCTCATTTTGTTTTCCTTTCACTAGTCGAGTTTCACTTCTACTTTCTTCTTTTCAACCCTGACCACCTCTCTGAGTTATTTTCCTCCTGAATAGAGAGGAGCCAGAAAAACGGTCATTCCAGGGCCTTGCTGCTAAGCAAAGCAACAACAAAGAATTGAACTCCGTTTGAGCGTCTGTGTTAAGTGCTACATCAAGTGTCTTGCCTCTGCTCCATTGAGGCTGGCTCAGAAAATAGCCAGACATTCACCAGGCAGATTTTTATTTTTTATTTCACCTTTATTTAACCAGGTAGGCTAGTTGAGAACAAGTTCTCATTTACAACTGTGACCTAGCCAAGATAAAGCAAAGCAGTGCGACACAAACAACAACACAGAGTTACACATGGAATAAACAAACATACAATAGAAAAAAATCCATATACAGTGTGTGCAAATGAGGTAAGATTAGAGAGGTAAGACAGCGGCAGTGTAGCCTAGTGGTTAGAGCATTGGACTAGTAACCGAAAGGTTGCAAGTTCAAATCCCCGAGCTGACAAGGTACAAAATCTGTTGTTCTGCCCTTGAACAGGCAGTTAACCCACTGTTCCTAGGCCATCATTGAAAATAAGAATTTGTTCTTAACTGACTTGCCTAGTAAAATAAAAAATAAAAATAGGCCATGGTGGCAAAGTAATTACAATTTAGCAATTCAACACTGGAGTGAAAGACGTGCAGGAGATGAATGTGCAAGTAGAGATACTGGGGTGCAAAGGAGCAAAAAAAAAAATCGCTATTTGGGAATGAGGTAGTTGGATGAGCTATTTACAGGTGCAATGATCTGTGAGCTGCTCTGACAGCTGATGCTGAAAGTTAGTGAGGGAGATATGAGTCTCCAGCTTCAGTGATTTTTGCAATTCGTTCCAGTAATTGGCAGCAGAGAACTGGAAGGAAATGAGGCCAAAGGACAAATTGGCTTTGGGGGTAACCAGTGAAATATACCTGTTTGAGCGCGTGCTATGGGTGGGTGCTGCTATGGTGACCAGTGAGTTGAGATATGGAGCCAGTGGGTTTGGCAATGAATTTGAAGCGAGGGCAAGCCAACGAGAGCATACAGGTCGCAGTGGTGGGTAGTATATGGGGCTTTGGTGACAAAGTGGATGGCACTGTGATAGACTAAATCCAATTTGCTGAGTAGAGTGTTGAGGGTATTTTGTAAATGACATCGCCGATGTCAAGAATCAGTAGGATAGTCAGTTTCACGAGGGTGTTTGGCAGCATGAGTGCACAATGCTTTGTTGCAAAATAGGTGCCAATTCTAGATTTCATTTTGGATTGGAGATGCTTAATGTCTGGAAGGAGAGATTACAGTCTAACCAGACACCTATGTATTTGTAGTTGTCCACATATTCTAAGTCAGAACCGTCCAGAGTAGTAATGCTGGACGAGCAGGCAGGTGCGGGCAGAGATCGGTTGAAGAGCATGCATTTAGTTTTACTTGCATTTAAGAGCAGTTGGAGGCCACGGAAGGAGAGTTGTACACTGAAGCTTGTCTGGAGGTTAGTTAACACAGTGTCCAAAGAAGGGCCAGAAGTATACAGAATGGTGTCGTCTGCGTAGAGATGGATCAGCAGCAAGAGCAACATTATTGATGTATACAGAGAAAAGAGTTGGCCCGAGAATTGAACCCTGTGACACCCCCATAGAGACCGCCAGAGGTCCGGACAACAGGCCCTCCGATTTGACACACTGAACTCTATCAGAGAAGTAGTTGGTGAACTAGGCGAGGCAGTCATTTGAGAAACCAAGGCTGTTGAGTCTGCCGATAAGAATGTGGTGATTGACAGAGTCGAAAGCTTTGGCCAGGTCGATGAATACGGCTGCACAGTATTGTCTCTTATCAATGGCGGTTATGATATCGTTTAGGACCTTGAGAGTGGCTGAGATGCACCTATGACCAGCTCGGAAACCAGATTGCATAGCGGAGAAGGTACGGTGAAATTCAAAATGGTTGGTGATCTGTTTGTTAACTAAGCTTTCAAAAGACCTTAGAAAGGCAGGGTGGGATAGAAATAGGTCTGTAACAGTTTGGGTCTAGAGTGTCTCCCTCTTTGAAGAGGGGGATGACCACGGCAGCTTTCCAATCTTTGGGGATCTCAGACGATACGAAAGAGAGGTTGAACAGGCTAGTAATAGGGGTTGCAACAATTGCAGCGGATAATTTTAGAAAGAGGGTCCAGATTGTCTAGCCCAGCTGATTTGTAGGGGTCCAGATTTCACAACTCTTTCAGAACATCAGCTATCTGGATTTGGGTGAAGGAGAAATGGGGAGGCTTGGGCAAGTTGCTGTGGGGCGTGCAGGGCTGTTGACCGGGGTAGGGGTAGCCAGGTGGAAAGCATGGCCAGCCGTAGAAAATTGCATATTGAAATTCTCAATTATCACTGATTTATCAGTGGTGACAGTGTTTCCTAGCCTCAGTGCAGTGGGCAGCTGGGAGGAGGTGCTCTTATTCTCCATGGACTTTACAGTGTCCCAGAACTTTTTGGAGTCAGTGCTACAGGATGCAAATTTCTGTTTGAAAAAGCTAGCCTTTGCTTTCCTAACTGCCTGTGTATATTGGTTCCTAACTTCCCTGAAAAGTTGCATATCGCGGGGGCTATTCGATGATAATGCAGTACGCCACAGGATGTTTTTGTGCTGTTCAAGGACAGTCTTATCTGGAGTGAACCAAGAGCTATATCTGTGCCTGGTTCTACATTTTTTGAATGGGGCACCCTTACTTAAGGAGGTGAGGAAAGCACTTTTAATGAATAACCATGCATCCTCTACTGACGGAATGAGGTCAATACTAGAGGTCGACCAATTAATCGGAATGGCCGATAAATTAGGGCCGATTTCAAGTTTTCATAACAATCGGAAATCGGTTTGGCCAATTTTTTTTTTTTACACCTTTATTTAACCAGGCTAGTCGGTGTAGAACACATTCTTATTTTCAATGACGGCCCTAGAAACGGTGGGTTAACTGCCTTGTTCAGGGGCAGAATGACAGATTTTTACCTTGTCAGCTCAGGGATTCAATCTTGCAACCTTACAGTTAACTAGTCCAACGCCCTAACCACCTGCCTCTCATTGCACTCCAAGTTGCTAGCTAGCATTAAACTTATCTAATAAAAAAACAATCAATCAATCATAATCACTAGTTAACAACACATTGGTTGATGATATTACAAGTTTATCTAGCGTGTCCTGCATTGCATATAATCAATGCAACGCAGGGGGATGATTTAACAAAAGCGCATTTGCAAAAAAAGCACAATCGTTGTACCTAACCATAAACACCAATCTATTTCTAGAAATCAATACACAGAAGTATATATTTTTAAACCTGCATATTTAGCTAAAAGAAATCCAGGTTAGCAGGCAATATTAACCAGGTGAAATTGTGTCACTTCTCTTGCATTCATTGCACGCAGAGTCAGGGTATATGCAACAGTTTGGGCAGCCTGGCTCATTGCGAACTAATTTGCCAGAATTTTACGTAATTATGACATAACCTTGAAGGTTGTACAATGTAACAGGAATATTTAGACTTAGGGATGCAACCCGTTAGATAAAATCCCGAACGGTTCCGTATTTCACTGAAATAATAAACGTTTTGTTTTCAAAATGATAGTTTCCGGATTCGACCATATTAATGACCAAAGGCTCGTATTTCTGTGTGTCATTATGTTATAATTAAGTCTATGATTTGATAGAGCAGTCTGACTGAGCGATGGTAGGCAGCAGCAGGCTATTAAGCATTCATTCAAAACAGCACTTTCGTGCGTTTTGCCAGCAGCTCTTTGCAATTCTTCAAGCATTGAGCTGTTTATGACGTCAAGCCTATCAACTCCCGAGATTAGGCTGGTGTAAACGATGTGAAATGGCTAGCTAGTTAGCAGGGTGCGCGCTAATAGCGTTTCAAACGTCACTCGCTCTGAGACTTGGAGTGGTTGTTCCCCTTGCTCTGCATGGGTAACGCAGCTTCGAGGGTGGCTGTTGTCGATGTGTTCCTGGTTCGAGCCCAGGAAGGGGCGAGGAGAGGGACGGAAGCTATACTGTTACACTGGCAATACTAAATTGCATATAAGAACATCCAATAGTCAAAGGTATATGAAATACAAATGGTATAGAGAGAAATAGTCCTATAAATACTATATTAACTACAGCATAAAACCTCTTACCTTGGAATATTGAAGTCTCATGTTAAAAGGAACCACCAACTTTAATATGCTCTCATGTTCTGAGCAAGGAACATAAACGTTAGCTTTCTTACATGGCACATATTGCACTTTTACTCTCTTCTCCAACACTTTGTTTTTGCATTATTTAAACCAAATTGAACATGTTTCATTATTTATTTGAGGCTAAATTGATTTTTATTGATGTATTATATTAAGTTAAAATAAGTGTTCATTCAGTATTGTTGTAATTGTCATTATTACAAATAAATAAATAAAAATCGTCCGATTAATCGGTATCGGCTTTCTTTGGGGTCCTCCAATAATCGGAATCGGTGTTGAAAAATCATAAATCGGTCGACCTCTAGTCAACACCCTTCCAGGATACCGGGCCACTTCGATAAGAAAGGCCTGTTCGCTGAAGTGTTTTAGGGAGTGTTTGACATTGAGGAGTGGCGGTCGTTTGACCTCAGACCCATTACGGACGCAGGCAATGAGGCAGAGGTGTATTTAGAGGGTTATTTCGAGGGTTCTACCTGGTAGGTTCATTGATCATTTGTGTGAGATTGAGGGCATCTAGCTTAGATTGTAGGACGGCCGGGGTGTTAAGCATGTCCCAGTTTAGGTCACCAAACAGTACGAGCGCTGGAGATAGATGGGGGGCAATCAATTCCCATATGGTGTTCAGTGCACAGCTGGGGAAGAAGTTGGTCGAGAACAAGCGGCAATGGTGAGAGACTTGTTTCTAGAAAGGTGGATTTTTAGAAGTAGAAGCTCAAATTGTTTGGGCACAGACCTGGATAGTATGACAGAACTCTGCAGGCCATCTCTGCAGTAGATTGCAACTCCACCCCCTTTGGTAGGTCTATCTTGTCGGAAAAGGTTATAGTTAGGGATGGACATTTCTGGATTTTTTGTGGCCTTCCGAAGCCAGGATTCAGACACGTCTAGGACACCCGGGTTGGCAGAGTGTGCTAAAACACTGAATAAAACAAACTTAGGGAGGAGGCTTCTAATTTTAACATGCATGAAACCAAGGCTTTTACGGATACAGAAGTCAGCAAATGAGAGCGCCTGGGGAATGGGAGTGGAGCTAGGTGCTGCAGGGCCTGGATTAACCTCTACATCACCAGAGGAGGAGTAGGGCTAAAGGCTATAAGAACGGGTCGTCTAGTGCGTTAGGAAGAGAGAGTAAAAGGAGCAGGTTTCTGGGTGCGGAAGAATAGATTCAAGGCATAATGTACAGACAAGACTATGGTAGGATGTGAATACAGTGGAGGTAAACCTAGGCATTGAGTGATGATCAGAGAGGTTTTGTCCCTAGGGACACCCTTTAAACCATATGAGGTCACCGCATTGTGGGAGGTCGAACAAAAGGGCTAGCTAAGGCATATTGAGCAGGGCTGGAGGCTCTATAGTGAAATAAGACAATAGTCACAAACCAAAACAGCAATGGACAAGGCATACTGACATTAGGGAGAGGCATGCGTAACCAAGTGATCATAGAGACCAGTGAGTAGCTAGGCGAGCTGGAGACACGGCGATTCAGACAGCTAGCATGCCGAGGCTAGCAGAAGGGCCTTAGGAGGACGTCGCGACGGAAGAGTCTGTTGTGGCCCCCTCGGAAGGTTACGTCGGCAGACCAGTCGTGATGGATCGGCAGGGCTCCGTGTAGGCAGTAAAAGGGTCCAGGCCAATTGCCAAAATAGGTATTTTAGCCCAAGAAATTAACTGATGGACCTCTTCAGCTAACAGTCCAATATGCTCTAGACAGCTAGCGGGCCGTGGCTAGCAGGCTAGCGGATGGGCCTTCAGGGGATGTTGCAACAGAGGAGCCTGTTGAAACCCCCTCGGGCGGATTACGTAGGTTGACCAGTCATGATGGATCGACGAGGCTCTGTGTCGGCAGTAAAAGGGATACAGGCCAATTGTCAAAATAGACATTGTAGCCTAAGGAGTATCTGATGGACCTCTTCAGCTAACCGGGAGATGGGCCTAGCACGAGGCTAGTTCCAGGCTAACTGGTGCTTGCTTCGGGAGATGTGTCTCAGACAGCACGTGGAAATGCATTAGTGACAAGGGGACCCATCTGCCTGCATCAGGCACAATGGCACTGCTCACAACCACAGCCACATTGGTGCCACTCCAACAGAGGCTTTGTCCATGCACCGCAGGGCCTGCCAGCTAAGCAGTGAAAAAGAGGGATGTGTGAGGGTTTTTGTGCCTGAGATTTCAAACTGAGGTGAGTGTGCAACAGTAAGCATCTAGGACTCTATCCCACTATCCTGGCTGCTCCACTATATAAATCTCACATGCACACACAATGACGGCTTCACATTGTCCAGTTTCTCAGTCTTTGTTAGATGTGCACCTGGCCACTGCACTTTGCCAGCGAAACGCCATAAAGAGTGCCACAATGGGACAAACATGAAGCTTTCAGGGTTACCATGGATACTGGCAAGCATCCCGGTAGCCTCCACTGTCGACCCCAACCCTCACTGCTTTTAGTGTTTTACAAATGTCCTTATAGACAAAATGACCCCCACCCTGCACCATGACCCTGTCCACTCCACCTTAACCCCCAACCCTCCCTCCCTGTAGATTCTGGCTATAAGAGCATCTATCGGACCATACCAGCGTCCTGGGGCTGCCGGCTTCCTGGAAGGGCTGTAACCAAAAGCCTGTAACCATACCTGGGGGATCTAGTTCATCAGAAGGACACAGGCAGCAGACACCCACAGCCCCCAGAGACAGGCGTTCCCCTCCCTGGGTGGGTTGGCCCGGTTCGTAGCCCTGTCCTGGAGGAGTAGTGTTTCTAGAAACCAAGCCGTCAGAGAGAAACTGGGGGTAACCGGACACCCTGTACAGGGAATACTGACCTGGGTATGGGGCTCGGAGAATCCGGAACCACCCGGGCCACAGTTCCTGATAAGAGAATTCTGTTCTCCTTTTCATTACCCAATTCAATTATATTACTCTGTCTGTTATATCAGGATTTGTAAGATACGGATGGAAATGAAAACAGACAGAGGTCCAGCTAAATGGTCAAAAAGGTTTATTCATGAAACGTTCTAAAGTCAAGGATACAAAACAATTCATTTTATACTGACTTCTCACACCCACACATACACACAAACATACGCACACACATACACACAAACATACGCACACACGTCCTGCTACGCACACAATGTCTGTCTCACTACCCAGCCAACAGAGATAGTGACCTTGTCCTTGAGACGTACTCCCCGTCCTCTCCCAAATCTCTAGTCAGGTCGGCACCAAGCTCAGACAGTCTGTGTTTAAAATACCATAAAGACGTATTGTTTTACCCTAATTCTGACTAGGACTACACATTTATTGATTATGATTTTATACATTCTAATCAATTCCATACAATTATATGTTTCAGGGTGGAATATTCTAATCTCACCTATCAGTTCCACAATATCCTGTGTCATGACGTTGGCCTGTTTTTTTTTTATGACAATCATAAATACCTCTTCCCCCCTTTTTCCTCTCTCTACCCTACTGATGTTACATTTGCAAACACCTTGGTTAACATAGAGATTCTGGGAACATCAGAAGGTGTGGGGAAATTAACTATATTCTGGTAATCCGACCAATTGAACATATGCGGTGGTACTTAATGAATATGATGTCAGTTCGGTTGTCATCTGAGACATTCTCATCAATGATAAGATGACCTAAACTCTACAGTGGAAAGTCTACACATCAGAGTTATCGGATTCACATGGAATTGTTGTTCAATTTAAATGTTTGAATATGAAATTATTCGTGATGGGATGAAATGTGATTTTTGCTTCTAAAATGTGAGATTTGGGTTTTCATAAGGTAGGGCTCTGCTCAATCAGTGGCCCGCCCCTGTGAAGGGACATGGGCTGTAAAACTTTTCAAACACGCCCTCCTCTCCCTTCCTATATAAAGCCTTGACGACAATATAACCTCCTGTTCCGAGGATGTGAGGACGACGGTCCGATGTCAGAATGGTTCAGATTTTATCTACAGAACGAAGCCAACATCAGCGTGAGCTTTGGTTGCGAATGATATGAACGTTGAACTCTTATTCACTACAGAAGTGATACCTCCTAGCCGTTGAGTTAGCAACAGCAGCTGCAAACGCAGGTTAGGAAGGAACAGACAGAGTATTCCGACTACCACACAACGACGTTACTACAACGTATCTAATTTACCAGCAGAGACATTCTTCAAAGGACTCGGTTGGGCAACACGGCGTTGCATCTACCAAAAATCTACGGAAGCGCAGCTCAGAGTAAATATTTATTGCATTTCCCTTTTCCAAATGGGCGGTAATTTAGAATGCATAAGATTCTGTACTTACGATTGCACAGATTCACCCTTTGTTCCTCAGTCTTCCCGCTCTTTCACTCAAACCCAGCCCTTTTCTTTTGTGTAACCTGCTGTCATATCTGTTCCGCCCGCTAGGGACGTTTTCCTTTATGACGTAATTTGTAATCAAGTTATGATCAATTATGTGTATGTGTAATTCTTTGTTATTAGTTAGGTAGTAAATAAATAATTAAACCCAATTTTGTATTGCTGATTCAACTTTACAACTTTCAGATGAGACTGAATTAAGATGACGATTAATATTGACTGCTATTGATGTAAAATATTACTAGGTCTTTAAGAGTTTATTCGGAAGATAACAGCTCTATAAATATTATTTTGTGGTGCCCCGACTCTCTAGTTAATTACATTTACATTATTAGCTCAATCAGGTAATATTAATTACGGAGAAATTACTTTATAGAATAGCATGTCATATCACTTAATCCGGCATAGCCAAAGACACGACACCTGTGTTCTAGCTGTTCTAGTGTTCTACTATATATAGCCTGTTGTGTGTTCCTGGATTGTTTCTCAAGTACTGCTCATGGGTAGCTCTCTAAAGTGAATGCATGTCATGTTACACCGTTGTCTTGGGGGCAAATGTCAAAGGAAAAAGAGCTCCCTTTGCGATACATACCGTCTGGTACTCTACCATCTCTCTCAGCCTCCCTCAATAGCCTCTTCTTGATCAGTATGTTGATACCAGGCAGGAATGCAGGCGGTATGTGTGGTTAGTGCTGTGATATGATATTCTCACGATTCCTCTTGTCCAGCAAGTATGTGTAGACAGGAAATGAAACAGGACGTCCCGAGGTGAGTCTGCTCAGACGCGGAATCCTGTCTGCCTGCAGCTTTAAGCCACTCATCTGGCTGTACTCCAGGCCAGTACTCTATGTATTGTCAGTTAGCGTGGCAGCTAACTCTATGAGCCCTTAGAGGTGAAATAGGTTAATAGATTGGAGTGCAGAATAAGGCTGTTACGGTGACCGTATTACCGCCATAACGTTTAGTCACGGTAATTAGGCTTCTCCAAGCTCTGATGCTGCTGATGGTCATTAGTAGCCTACCAAACTTGCTAACTGCCTGGAACTCCGCACTCTATTGTCCCTCTAATCACTCTGACATCAATGCAAATGTAATCAAACACTTCTATAGGCTATGTAATTGTGTGAGAAAACAGAGTTTTGATGGCCTCTATTAAAAAGAGGAGGTTCCCATCAGCTTTCTATAGGCTAGGTTTACAAAATATTATTCATCAACTTTTCTAATATTAAGCACATTGATTCACTTTAACACAGGAACACAGCGTACCTGGCTGGCATGAAAACGAACCATGGGAAAAGCGTCCTCTATTCGCTATTTAAGTGCATAGATGACATGTATTTTTTTCTCATGTCCCTGTTCCGAGACAGGTGCATGATAATGGTTCATTCTAAATCAAAACAAATTTCACACATATTATTGTGAATTAAATTAAATTAAGAAGTTTGATGGGTGACAATATTAGCCTATCACTTGTGAATGGTGTATTATCACTTGTGAGTGATGCCCTGCTTGCGCATTATTAAGGCACGAAACAGCGCATACCTCTTTTTGTGCAACTTTTTCAAATCATACTCGCACACCTCATGTATCCTAGCCCATAGGCCTATATGTTTTATATCACAACTAAATGGCCAAAAAACGTCTTAAAATTAAGCACATTAATCTGCTTTATAACCAGTGTAAAGTTTAACTGGCTGAGTTTCAAATTTGGACAAGATAATTTTCACCATAAAAATGCACCTTTATAATAAAGCATTAAATGCATAATCGCATTTGCAATCACTTTGAGAACAGTGTTTTCCCGCTAATTGATAGTATTTTGGAACATTAGCCCATTTAGCCTACTTTAGCCTAGTGCATATTGCTGCGCTTATAAAGTGGGAAAAAATTGGCTAATAATACATCAACATTTTAAGCTAAACAATCAACCTCATTGCTTTTAAATGTTTTTGGGATGCGAGTGGTTGTATTAATTTGGCATCTATCACATCCCACAACTGTCCCAGAGTATGTTTGGAGTATTTATTTCTTGCACAGAAGTTGACCAGTAGAAAAATAAGCAAATAATGGCACGGAATTCTAAGCAAATCTTGTCTGCTAAATGTAGCCCGCAGCCAGATGGCATCGACATATCAGGACCTAACATAAGACCTAACATAAGGCCAACTCAGAGTATGCTATTCTGTTATTTTTTTATTTTTTTTATTTTACCTTTATTTAACTAGGCAAGTCAGTTAAGAACAGATTCTTATTTTCAATGACGGCCTTGTGGGCCGGCCTTGGGTTAACTGCCTGTTCAGGGGCAGAACGACAGATTTGTACCTTGTCAGCTCGGGGGTTTGAACTTGCAACCTTCCGGTTACTAGTCCAACGCTCTAACCACTAGGCTACCCTGCCGCCCCTGTCTTCCCGTCTTTCTGAAATAGACTACATTTTCTTCATGCCATGTTTCTTTAGACCTGTCTAAAATAAATAATGGATTTCTTGTGATGGTGTAGGCTATATCAAATGGATTTATTCAAATGTTTAAAAAGTAGATGTTCCAAAGGTCTGGATCAGTAGCTTGTAGGCTATGTGTGGAAGCCCGGAGATGCTAAACATGTTTAAGCTAATTGACAGGTCAATTACCGTGAGACCGGCAGTTATTTGCTTGACAATCACCAGCTCATGTGTCCAACACAATAATAAGTTCCACACACATTTAGCTTTAGCTAACACTTTGATATTTCTCCAACTGCTAGGTTCAACTGGGAAATGTGTGTCTGGTTTGACATTGTAACCCCAGCATCTCGCTCTCTTAAGGGCAAAAAAATCTAATTGCGATTTCATTTAACCAAATATTGCGATTGGACTTGAACTGTGTTGCTCGAGTGACAGGGGGCAAGGCTTGGTGTGTGTGGGAAGCAGCCGCAAGAGGAGAGAGGGAGACGTCGAAAAGAGCAAACCATAAAAATGGACGTTACACGTGGCGTTTGAAAATTTAGCATGCAATATGGATCTCTTGCGATATGGATATTGCGGATATCAAGATTGCAATTTCGATGTGCATTTCGATTATTTGTGCAGTCTGACTCCTGACTCACCTCCTCGATGTAGCTCTCCATGAAGGATCCCCGGAACATGGCCGCCATCCAGTCACAGCTGGAGATGAGCAGGGGCTTGTGGGCCGGCAGGTATCCATCGTCCAGGTGGAACACCACATCTAAAACCAGGGGGAGGGAAAAGACTGAGCACTCATCTCGGAGTGAGCCACAGAGTCGAGGCTACAGAAAGACGGGAAGACAGATGGACAGACACAAACACACAGATAAACGCAGACAGACAGATGCACACAGAGACATAGAGAGAGGTAGACAGAGCATGAGAGAAATCGACAAACGGGAGGGATAGGGTGGCACACAGTGACAAGCAGAGTTTAGATACTAAGTTTGAAACCTATATATACACACACTTGAAGGGTTCGAACTGTCCCTTTATTCTGTTGAAGGCCGAAAGATGTCCTTCTAAAGAAGAAGCATTCTATAAAAAAAATCTAAACCAATCCCTAGGGCAGACTTATAGGTCTCGCCAATCTTCATAGGGCATAGAAACCACTAGAGCGTGTAAATAATTTATATTCACTACATGACCATATGTATGTGGACACCTGCTCGTCGAACATCTCATTCCAAAATCATGGGTATTAAATATGGAGTTCCTTCTATAAACAGCCTCCACTCTTCTGGGAAGGTTTTCTACTAGATGTTGGAACATTGCTTTTGGGATTTGCTTCCATTCAGCCACAAGAGCATTAGTGAGGTCGGGACACTGATGTTGGTCGATTAGGCCTGGCTCGCAGTCAGTGTTCCAATTCATCCCAAAAGTGTTTGTTATGGGATTTTTATGAATAATGACTAAATGATGTATACATTTAACATAGAACTATAACTAAACAGAATACTACTCTGTCACTGTATGAATGTATGAATCTTATTATAATCATAACACTGAATATAATGTGTGTAGTTTTAGTCAAGAATTAGAACAAGGACTTTCTGTTCCTTGTTAGAAACGAATGGAGCTATCGTCAGACCGGCTGGAATACTGTGTTCCTTACAGGACATTCTGTCCCCACCCAGGGAGGGGAGAGACCTTGGGCTTGTAGTAGATTGTTTAACAGGTGGAAGACAATGTGAGAAGGCTTGTGAACTATATTGCCATTGTATCTGAGAGGAGGATGGACATTTATGATGAAATGTGAGGTATATAAACCAATGTACATGCTATTATGAGCAGAGCTCTCGAGAATAAACGCTATTGGCTAATTTTGGTGGCTGGTCTCTGTCCATTTTATGCAAATAAGAACCTTACAAATTCTTAGAAACGGACAGAGTGTTTTAATTGAATTGGTTAATGAACGCATAATAAGTAAATTCATCTAACAGTGTTCGATGGGATTGAGGTTAGGGATCTGTGCAGGATCAAGTTCTTCCACATCGATCTTTACAAACTATTTCTGTATGGACCTCGCTTTGTGCACGGGGGCATTGTCATGCTGAAACAGGACAGGGCCTTCCCCAAACTGTTGCCACAAAGTTGTAAACACAGAATCGTCTAGAATGTCATTGTATGCTGTAGTATTAACATTTCCCTTCACTGGAACGGCCTAGCCAGGACCATGAACAACAGCCACAGACCATTATCCCTCCTCAACCAAACTTTACAGTTCCAGATCCAACAATAATATCAAGTGCCTAGAAATCCTGGGCTTAAAAACAAAAAGTGTCATTGCACACTGATAATTCATGTTCTTTTAAATCTACCATTTGGATCCCTCTGTAGCCTCATAGAGCATCTAGACAATTTTTCAAACCTCTTTGGATTACAATAAAATTATGATAAGTGTACTATATTTAAGCAATAAGCCCAGAGGGGGTGTGGCATATGGCCAATATACCACGGCTAAGGGCTGTTCTTATGCAAGACACAACGCGAAGTGTTGGATACAGACCTTAGCAGCAGTATATTGGCCATATACCACACCTCCTCGTGCCTTATTGCATAAATATACGACAGCTGTCAGCCAATCAGCATTCTGGGCTTGAACCACCCAGTTTATAATATGCATTGGATCACAAAAAAATACAACTTTTACATTAGCTTGTAGTTTACCAATAAAATGGTCTGATGGTGAAGTGGAAATACTCATTCAATCATATCCCGAAAGAAAAAAATGATCTCAATACAATACATTTGAATAGAAAGTTAGCAAAAATAGTTAAGGTCTTGCTACAGTCGAAAGGAAAATACATTTTTTGGGAAAACTCACCCTGATTAACTCTTAGTCATATCCCAGTTTACCCATTTGCTTATGGCCTTGCATGCACCTAGAAACTTGTTTTTGAAATTATATGTTTTTGAAATTATTATTACTTGGAACGGCATGCCAGACACCTTGGCAACGATTACAGCATCGAGCCTTGGGAAGGACGCTACAAGCTTGGCACACCTGTATTTGGGGAGTTTCTCCCATTCTTCTCTGCAGATGCTCACAAGGTCTGTCAGGTTTGATAGGGAGCTTTGTTGCACAGCTATTTTCAGGTCTCTCCAGAGATGTTTGATTGGGTTCAAGTCTGGGGTCTGGCTGGGCCAATCAAGGACATTGAGACTTGTCCCGAAGCCACTCCTGCGTTGTATTGGCTGTGTGCTTAGGGTCGTGGTCCTGTTGGAAGGTGAACCTTCGCATCAGTCTGAAGTCCTGAGCACTCTGGATCAGGTTCTCATCAATGATCTCTCTGTACTTTGCTCCATTCATCTTTCCCTTGATCCTGACCAGTTTCCCAGACCCTGCCTCTGAAAATCATCCCCACAGAATGATGCTGCAACCACCATGCTTCACCGTAGGGGTGGTGCCAGGTTTCCTCCAGACGTGACACTTGGCATTCAGAACAAAGAGTTCAATCTTGGTTTCATCAGAACAGAGAATCTTGTTTCTCATGGTCTGAGAGTCCTTCAGGTGCCTTTTGGTAAACTCCAAGCGGGATGTCATGTGCCTTTTACTGAAGAGTGGCTTTCGTCTCGCAACTCTACCATAAAGGACTGATTGCTGGAGTGTTGCAGAGAGGGTTGTCCTTCTGGAAGGTTCTCCCATCTCCACAAAGGAATTCTAGAGCTCTGTCAGAGTGACCATCGGGTTCTTGGTCACCTCCCTGACCAAGGCCCTTCTCCCCCGACTGCTCAGTTTGGCCGGGCAGCCAGTTCTAGGAAGAGTCTTGATGGTTCCAAACTTCTTCCATTTAAAAATGATAGAGGCCACTGTGTTCTTGGTGACCTTGAATTCTGCAGAAATGTTTTCGTACCCATCCCCAGATCTGTGTCTCGACACAATCCTGTCTCAGAGCTATAAAGACAATTTCTTAGACATCATGGCTTGGTTTTGGCTCTGACATGGACTGTCAACTGTGGGACCTTATATAGACAGGTGTGTGCCTTTCCAAATCATGTACAATCAAATTAATTTACCACAGGTGGACTCCAATCAAGTTGTAGAAACATCTCAAGAATGATCAATGGAAACAGGATGCACTTGAGCTCAATTTTGATTCTCATAGCAAAGGGTCTGAATACTTATGTAAATAAGGTATTTGTTTTTATTTTATACATTTGCAAACCATTTCTAATAAGCTGTTTTCGCTTTGTTATTATGGTGTATTGTGTGTGGATTGCTGAGGATATTTTAATTATTTAATCCATTTAGAATAAGGCGTAACAAAATGTGGAAAAGGTCAAGGGGTCTGAATACTTACCGAAGGCACTGTATATATTGAATATGAACTCAGAGGGTAGAAACGATTAAATATTAAAGCATTATACCTTTCATTAAAGGCTTCAGTCATCCAAAAGTTATAGTTAAATCCGACCTGGTTCTTTAGCAGACTAGAAAGAATGTCTCACCCCATGTTCAAGAATGCCCTTGATTCAGATTACAACCTCTCACTTTTGGTTATTTGAAAACGTAATTAGCTCCAAAATATTGCTCTTTTTAAAACAAGCCATAGAAAGTTGGTTGCAGTTTCAGTTTAATCCACCAGAAAACACAGAACATTTATTACAACAAATATTATGGTTAACCTAAAATAAACTAAATGAAGCTGGTTGAGAGAATGCCAAAAGTGTGCAAAGATGTCATCAAGGTGGCGACTTTGAAGAATATCAAATATCAAATATATTTTGATTTATTTAACAATGTTCTGGTTACTACATGATTCTATGTGTGTTATTTCATAGTTTCAATGTCTTCACTATTTGTCTACAATGTAGAAAATAGTCAAATAAAGGAAAACCCTGGAATGAGAAGGTGTGTCCACACTGGTACTGTATGTACAGTTGAAGTCGGGGGTTTACATACACCTGAGCCTAATACATTTAAACTCAACTTTTCACAATTCCTGACATTAATCCTAGTAAAAAAATCCCTGTCTTAGGTCAGTTAGGATCAGCACTTTATTTTAAGAATGTGAAATGTCAGAATAATAGTAGAGAGAATGATTTCTTTCAGCTTTTATTTCTTTCATCACATTCCCAGTGGGTCAGAAATGTACATACACCCAATTAGTATTTGGTAGCATTGCCTTTAAATGGTTAAACTTGGGTCAAACGTTTCGGGTCGCCTTCCACAAGCTTCCCACAATAAGTTGGGTGAATTTTGGCCCATTCCTCCTGACAGAGCTGGTGTAACTGAGTCAGGTTTGTAGGCCTTCTTGATCGCACACACTTTTTCAGTTCTGCCCACAAATTTTCTATAGGATTGAGGTCAGGGCTTTGTGATGGCCACTCCAATAACTTGACTTTGTTGTCCTTAAGCCATTTTGCCACAACGTTGAAAGTATGCGTAGGGTCATTGTCCATTTGGAAGACCCATTTGCAACCAAGCTTTAACTTCCTGACTGATGTCTTGAAATGTTGCATCAATACATCCACAGAATTTTACTCCCTCATGATTCCATCTATGTGTGAAGTGCACCAGTCCCTCATGCAGCAAAGCACCCCCACAACATGTTGCTGCCACCCCCGTGCTTCACGGTTGGGATGTTGTTCTTCGGCTTGCAAGCCTCCCCCTTTTTCCTCCAAACATAACGATGGTCATTACGGCCAAACAGTTCTATTTTTGTTTCATCAGACCAGAGGACGTTTTCCCAAAAAGTACGATCTTTGTCCCCATATGCAGTTGCAAACCGTAGTCTGTCTTTTTTATGGTGGTTTTGGAGCAGTGGCTTCTCCTTGCTGAGCGGCCTTTTAGGTTATGTCGATATAGGACTCGTTTCACTGTGGATATAGATACTTTGTACCCGTTTCCTCCAGCATCTTCACAAGGTCCTTTGCTGTGGTTCTGGGATTGATTTGCACTTTTCACACCAAAGTATGTGCATCTCTAGGAGACAGAACATGTCTCCTTCCTGAGTGGTATGACAGCTGTATGATCCCATGGTGTTTATACTTGCGTACTATTGTTTGTACAGATGAACATGGTACCTTCAGGAGTTTGGAAATTGCTCCCAAGGATGAACCAGACTTGTGGAGGTCTACAATTTTTTTGGGCTGATTTCTTTTCATTGTCCCATGATGTCAAGCAAAGAGGCACTGAGTTTGAAGGTAGGCCTTGAAATACATCCCACAGGTACACCTCCAATTGACTCAAATGAGGTCAATTAGCCTATCAAAAGCTTCGAAAGCCATGATATCATTTTCTGGAATTTTCCAAACTGTTTAAAGGCACAGTCAACTTAGTGTATGTAAACTTCTGACCCACTGGAATTGTGATACAGTGAATTACAAGTGAAATAATATGTCTGTAAACAATTGTTGGAAAAAATTACTTGTGTCATGTACAAAGTAGATGTCATAACTGACTTGCCAAAACTAACGTTTGTTAACAAGAAATTTGTGGAGATATAAAAAAAGAAGAGTTTTAATGACTCCAACCCAAGTGTATGTAAACGTCCGACTTGAACTGGATTTGATATAAACTCAACGAAAAAAGAAAAGTCCTCTCACTGTCAACTGCGTTTATTTTCAGCAAACTTAACATGTGTAAATCGTTGTATGATCATAACAAGATTCAACAACTGAGACACAAAATGAACAAGTTCCACAAACATGTGACTAACAGAAATGGAATAATGTGTCTTTGAACAAGGGGGGGTTAAAATCAAAGTAACAGTCAGTATCTGGTGTGGCCACCAGCTGCATTAAGTACTGTAGTGCATCGCCTCCTCAGAGTGTTGTGGACTGGACCAGATTTGCCAGTTCTTGCTGTGAGAAGTTACCCCACTCATCCACCATGGCACCTGCAAGTTCCTGGACATTTCTGGGGGGAATGGCCCTAGCCCTCACTCTCCGATCCAACAGGTCCCAGACGTGCTCAATGGGATTGAGATCCAGGCTCTTCGCTGGCCATGGCAGAACACTGACATTCCTGTCTTGCAGGAAATCACACACAGAACGAGCTGTATGGCTGGTGGCATTGTCATGCTGGCATTGTCAGAATGAGCCTGCAGGAAGGGTACCACATGAAGGAAGAGGATGTCTTCCCTGTAACGCATACCGTTGAGATTGCCTGCAATGCCAACAAGCTCAGTCCGATGATGCTGTGACACACCGCCCCAGACCATGAAGGACCCTCCACCTCCAAATCGATCCCGCTCCAGAGTACAGGCCTCAGGTGTAACGCTTATTCCTTAAGAGATAAACGAGAATCCCCCATCACCCCTGGTGACACAAAACCGCGACTAGTCAGTGAAGAGCACTTTTTGCCAGTCCCGTCTGGTCCAGCGATGGTGGGTTTGTGTCCATAGGCAACGTTGTTGCCGGTGAGGTCTGGTGAGGACCTGCCTTACTACAGGCCTACAAGCCCTCAGTCCAGCCTCTCTCAGCCTATTGTGGACAGTCTGAGCACTGATGGAGGGATTGTCCGTTCCTGGTGTAACTCGGGCAGTTGTTGTTGCCATCCTGTACCTGTCCCGCAGGTGTGATGTTCGGATGTACCGATCCTGTGCATGTGTTGTTACACGTGGTCTGCCACAGCTGTCCCTCCTGTCTCCCTGTTGCGCGGTATTAGGCGTCTCACAGTACAAACATTGCAATTTATTGCCCTGACCACATCTGCAGTCCTCATTCCTCATTGAAGCTTGCCTAAGGCACGTTCACGCAGACGAGCAGGGACCCTGGGCATCTTTCTTTTTGTGTTTTTCAGAGTTAGTAGAAAGGCCTCTTTAGTGTCCTAAGTTTTCATAACTGTGACCTTAATTGCCTACCGTCTGTAAGCTGTTAGTGTCTTAACGACCGTTCCACAGGTGCAAGTTCATTAATTGTTTATGGTTCATTGAACAAGCATGGGAAACCGTGTTTAAACCTTTTACAACGAAGATCTGTTTAGTTATTTGGATTGTTCTGAATTATCTTTGAAAGACAGGGTCCTAAAAAGGGACGTTTCTTTTTTTGCTGAGTTTATATATTTACAAAACAAATATATGGGGGATTGAAAATGAAGCAGACAATTACATTGATGGAAGCCACAATCTATTTGCTACAATGATCTGCTCCCTAAAAATAAAAAAATCAACTTTACAGTTGGCACTATGAATTGGGGCAGGTAGCATTCTCCTGGCATCCGCCAAACCCAGGTTTGTCTGCCAAACTGCCAGATGGCGAAGTTGGATTCAGCACTCCAGAGTCCAATGGCAGCGAGCTTTACATCACTCCAGCCGACGCTTGGCATTGCGCATGCTGATCTTAGGCGTGTGTGTGGCTGCTCGGCCATGTAAACCCATGTCATGAAGCTCCCGGCGCACAGTTCTTGTGCTGACGTTTGGAACTGAGGACAGAGGATTTTTACTCGCTATGCGCTTCAGCACTCAGAGGTCCCGTTCTGTGAGCTTGTGCGTCCTACCGTTGAAGCTCCTAGATGTTTCCACTTCACAATAACAGCATTTACAGTTGACCGGTGCAGCTCTAGCAGGGCAGAAATGTGACTTACTGACTTGTTGAAAAGGAGGCATACTATGACGGTGCCACGTTGAAAGTCACTGAGCTCTTCGGTAAGGCCATTCTACTGCCAATGTTTGTCTATGGAGATCACATGGCTGTGTGCATTTTTTTTTTTTACACCTGTCAGCAACAGGTGTGGCTGAAATAGCCGAATCCACTAAATTGAAGGGGTGTCCACAGACTTCTGTGTATATTGAAAAAGAAATACCCACGGAAACAGACACAATGACTATAAAATAAGGATTGTGGTATGCCAGTTGATGGTAGAAAAGTCTACAGTTACTTTAGAGATGGTATAGGACTCTCACCTTGAGGTAAACGCTATAGCCAACATGCACACACACGAACCAGAATTAAGTGACGTAAAAAAACACATGGGCACGGCACACATACGGAGAAAGCAGAGAAGCTCAGCGACACATATTTAGATCGATGACACCAAATGAAGGACAGGACAGGACACACAAACAAAATATTGCAGATAGGAAAAGCAATATCTTGGCCACTGATCCAGATGTGTGAATTCAT
This sequence comes from Oncorhynchus kisutch, assembly GCF_002021735.2. Classification (NCBI taxonomy): domain Eukaryota; kingdom Metazoa; phylum Chordata; class Actinopteri; order Salmoniformes; family Salmonidae; genus Oncorhynchus; species Oncorhynchus kisutch. The sequence continues at coordinate 45,855,366 of NC_034181.2, read as the reverse complement.
GGGAGAATATTGGAATAAAGTGGGAATGCTAAACGTGCTGTGTGCACACACACACAAACGCACGCAAACGCATGCACACTAGCTCTGAGAACGCAGTATGTCAAGGAAAGTGGGGGCAGTGTGTTTACCGGCGAAGGTACCCTTGCTGAGGCACTCTTTGATGCGGTTGGCTCGGCGGACATGGAAGGCCTTGGTGATCTCCTGGTTCATGAAGCTTTCACGGTTCAGCACGTTGGCCACCATCATCCTCAGGTCAAACACCTCCAGCAGCTCGGCGATGGTGGCCACCTGCATCAGGCCCCCTCGGCTCTCGTCCAGACTGCCTGTGTACAGGTACTGCAGCACCGCCTGGAACCACAGCAAAGTTGAAAAAATAATAAACACCCTCTCGGAATTGAGTATTAAGCCAAGCAGTGGTATAAATTAAGTTAATAAACACCATTTGATGTGTTTGGATTAACTTCACTTTAATGACCTTTAATTCTCCTTTAAAATGTCTTTGTTGCCCTAAAATGTGTTATGGTTAGAATGACCAGTAGGGGACATTCTTCACAGTGAACTAAAATGATTATACAACCCTGGAACAGTGATGGGAATGGGAACCTCACGGTGTAGCTGGTTTTGCATGATTTAATATAGTGATTTAGCAGACGCTATTATCCAAAGCATCTTGCAAGACTTGTTTTGTTGGTATCTGATCTTACCTGGAAGGGTTCTTCCTGTATGAGGCCGTCCATGGAGACCACAGTCATGAGGCGAAGTCGCCCCGTCTCAGGGTCAGCTATGTGCTCCAGGTACACACTCAGGAAGCCCCTCCCCCATCCCGAGAGGCCACGGCCGGCTCCCAGGGGCCCCAGAGGGCACTGGCTCCTGGCGGGGAGGGCGTTATCACTTTTGGAAGTCCTCAGGGAGCCCTGCTGGAGCATGGGTGGCCGTTTGAGTCCCCTGGCGCCCCCCTCCCCCTCCTTATCGATGTCCAAGCTCTTCGTGCGCCCCGCCTGCTCTTTGGCCCCTCTCCTGCTCTGCTCGTCCTCCTCCCCGCTCTCAGCTCGCTCCTCTCCCTCCCAATCTGACTCAGTAGCCAGCAGGTCCAGGGTGAAGAGGTCATAGAACTTGGAGCAGGATGTGGCCAGGTAGACTTTGTGTGCGAAGACACGCGTGGCACCGCCCTGGAGGAGGAAGAGGACGTCGGCGCACAGCGACTGGCAGAAGAGGGAATCAGGGGCCTCTCCATCGATGGGAGGGGGGTCGGGGATGCCAACCACAGGGCGAGGGGGACGGGGGGGCAGGAACGGGGCCTGGAGGAGGGGCCGCTGGACTCTCTTCAGGTGGGACTTCCAGAACTGGAGGTGGCGGCGGGAGATAAGGGCAGAACGGATAGCATTGTCGAACACATCCTTTACCCCAAACTGGGCCACGATGCTGGTCTCAAAGTAGGGAATGCCCAGCTCCTTTGCCACCTCGTGGCCTCTCTCTGGAGGTAGGATGTCTGTAGGCTTGATGGGTCTGAGGACAAAGGGAGAGGGTTAGAGAATTAGCAGAGAGATAGATATCTAATGAAATGATTGTGCTATAACTGTGCTATCGTGGGCTGTAACTGAGTCAAGAATGTATTAGACAATAACAAGGAAAGAAACTATGGGCAGACAGAAGGCTGGACAGGTATGTTTGCGATTCAATCAAATGCAAAACATCCAGCCAATGGATGTGATGGGACTGCTGCGGTCAAGGTGGTCCAGACCTGGGTTCAAAAACTATTTTAAGTTTTTCAATTACTTTCAAAGAGTCAAATATTGCCATGTATTTGAAAATACTGAAATACACAGACAAGTGTATTTTCAAACACAAATATTTAAATACTGCATTTGTTCCCTGGTCTGTTTTGTCCTAGGGGATACTTGAGATATATTTGGCAACAAATATTGTTGGCTATTTGAAAATAGTAGGTCTATTTCTAGGAAATTATTTGAAAATACTTTCAAATACTTAAAATAAAAGTAGTTGGATTTGGGCACATTACTTGAAAATAAAAATGTTAAATAAAAATGTTAAATAAGTAAATATGCTTATAATGGCGCCGGAGGGGATGGGTGACGATTTACAGGCTCCTAACCAACTGTGCTATTGTGTGTTTTTTCATACATTATTTTGCACATAATGTTGCTGCTACCGTCTCTTATAACCGAAAACAGCTTCTGGATATCAGATCAGCGATTACTCACCTTGAACTGCACCAACAAGCTATCATGTTCAAACACACCAAGACAGTCGTGAAGAGGGCATGACAAAACCTTTTAACCCCCCCCAGGATACTGAAAAGATTTGACATGGGTCCCCAGATCCTCTAGAAGTTCTACAGCTGTACCATCGAGAGGATCCTGACCAGTTAAATCACCGTCTGGCATCCGAACGTAAGGCGCTAGAGGGTAGTGCATACTGCCCCCCCGTGATTTTACACTGCTGCTACTCGCTGTTTATTATCTATGCAGGCACTTCACCCCTACCTACATGTACAAATTACCTCGACTAACCTGTACCCCCGCACACAGCCTCGGTACTGTTATTTTCTTGTGTTACTTTTTATTTTTTACTTTAGTTTATTTAGTAAATATTTTCTTAACTCTATTTCTTGAACCGCATTGTTGGTTAAGAGCTTGTAAGTAAGCATTTCACGATAAGGTCTACACCTGTTGTATTCGGCGCATGTGACAAATACGATTTGATTTTAAACCCAAGTCTGACATGGACCCGTCTCAGGAAGACCAGGGTGATTGTTGTCTTACTTGGCTAGGGGTCTGCGGGCGCGGTTGACAGCCTCCAGGTCGGCATAGCGCAGGTCCAGCTGGCAGCCCACCAGGATGATAGGGGTGCGGGGGCAGAAGTGCTTAATCTCAGGGTACCACATGGTGCGGACGTGGCGCAGGGAGTTGGGGTTGGCCAGGGAGAAACACAGCACCACCACGTCAGACCTGTGCCACACACAAATAAAAGAGGTAGAGAGGAGGGCGAGATAGTTGGGGAAAGGAGGGAGGGAGTAAGAGAGAGAGAGAGAGAGAGAGAGAGAGAGAGAGATGGAAGTACATTCCTGGAGGTCAAAAACATGTCTGAAAAGAGTCTACACTAGTGCTGCTAGGCACAGTGAATATGGATGGCGACACTGAGCGGGCTGGGGTGTGAGGTCATAGGGTTGTGTGTGTGTGTGTGTCATGTCTACAGGCCTCTGAGGCTGGTGGGCTATGAAGCCCCTTTCTCTCTCTTATGTAAGCCCACTAAGGCTGTAAGGCTGCCAATGCCACAGAAAGTGGCTAATAATAGAGCAACACACACACACACACACACAAACAATAGCTCCAGTGCAGCATCAGCTACTTACTTCCTCAGCCAGTCAGTGCGATGGGCCAGGCTGACAACAGGACTTAAGGCTGTTCTCAACCACTAGTGTCTCTGAGGCACGGCTCTGACGGGCATGTGTGTGTGGCTTCCCATATGTGAATGAATATGCCAGCTACCACGTAACCAGCACAGCACAGCACTAAGGGAGCCTCTCCACTCTTCCCTGATTTCAGACTAAACAGAGCACTCCGTTATAGTGGCAATGGAAATGGACTTCAGTAAAGATAAATAGGCTAATTGTTATATTTTATTGGGATTTATCCGGGGTCAAAACATGGAATTCACTAAATATATTATAATAATTTGAATCAATATGTAGGGCTGTGACAGTCATAGAATTTTGGATGACAGTAATTGGTATAATGGCATAATTGGGTGGACCATTGTGAGTGTATCTATAGGAGCGAAGAAGGAATTAAAAGCAGGAAGTCAAAGAAGGAAGTGTATCCATCAATATGTGCTGATAATATTGTTGATTCAACTGAGACATTACAAAAAATACATTCCATTGCATGAGCCTCATAAGTCAACATAATTAGAATTAACATTCCACATTTCAGCACGGAGCAACAAAGTTTTAGTACGTTGTTAAGATTCCATGTTACCCAAGAAATGGACTCAACTGCAGGAATGTCCCGCTGACCCGTCTTCAGTCAGCTGTTCGTTCCATAATCATTGGTTACACAGTTATACAGTAATTATGCCAGCCCTAAGGCCAACAACCATGGTCAGATTAATGTTTTTTCAAAAGGGTTATTAACCCATAAATGTCTAAATCCTGTCTAAGCTGGCAGGGGAGTGTGTGTGTGTGTGTGTGTGGGGGGGAGGGGGGGGGGGGTTCTACTGAGCTATATGGCAGCCTTTCTTAAAGTATGGGTTGCGACATGTCAGAGTAAATGTATAATTATTTCATGAAATGATTTGGCCAAGTGCAACTGCACTCTCTGTTCAGTGCGCTCTGTTTAGCAGCGTTTTTTCTCTACTCAGTTTGGCAGCTGCGTCAGTGGACGGGAGATCCCAGTGTGCTTCGAGGTTTACCTGATCTTTTTTTCTGCAGTTTTCTTGAAGATCACTCCGCAGTACTGTCATACAGCAGCAGATGATGGTGCGCCATCAGCCACTTGCCGTGTTCAAGACAACTGGGAACTCGGAAAAATACGAGGTCAAATCATGATTTCAGTGATCTTCAGGTTGGAAAGTTGTAGCTATAGAAAGAGGCCGAATTGATTTGACCCAGTTGGAACTGGTTTTTTCCCCTCAGAGTTCCCAGTTATATTTAAACACACTGAAGCTAAATGTGGGAGATTTCCGAGTTCCTGGTTGTTTTGAAGCGGCAACGGAATTGTCATTCCCACTCGCCATCAAATGGACTCAAGCTAGCAACAAGTTCTGACTGAGCTCAACTGTCATGAAACGCAAATACAGCGATGAGTTTCTCTCTCTTGGTTTAATACACACTTTGAGAAATAACGAGGAGCACCCAATGTGTTTTGTGCGGGTTAGTGCTGAATGAGTCTCTCAAAATGGAACAAATTAAAACGACACGTCCCGACCAAACATCCACAGCATGACGGTCAACTCAGGGAGTTCTTTCTGGATAGGGCAGAATGCTTCAGGAAACAGTGCTTCGACAGTGGATGACTAAATCAGGTGATGGTAAGCAGAAATAAGGGAGTACTATCTCCCATAGTAGTCGATGTGAGTTTCTCTTTCAAACAATCTCCTTGTACACAGCTAACAGCTAGCGTTAGCCAAAGCAAGCTAGCTAGCTACTGATAGTGAAATCACAAGTAACAGTACAGATGAAGATGAAACATGATCAGGCCTACTGTATAAATTATTGTTGAAAACAAGTCTCGGTTGGAACTGTTGCTGTTTAAATACAAGTCATATTTTTTATTCTGAACTGCTATAAACTGCACGGTGGTTTTTGAGGCAAACACACACACACACACACAGTTCTGGGTTGCTGATCTACAGCAGGAAGCGGTCTCCTGCCTGGCTGAGAAAGCAGTAGATGATCTGACCTAGTTTGGCACCACATACTTATGTGAGACAGGGTTCTGGATTCTGGCATACTTAAAAAAAACAACAGCACAGAAACAGATCCAATGCTGAGCATTACCTCAGGGTTGCACTGTCAAAAACTAAGCCCAGAATAGACACGCTTGTTGAAAACTTCAACCAGTCGCACACCTCTCATTAGGACTGTGTGCGCGTGTGTGTTTTCTGGTCTATATCTGTGTGAGGCCTCAAAAAGCATCTAGCTTCAATCAGTTTATTCCAGTTTCTGAAAGAAAGATTTCTTTGTTTTTAATAGCAACAGTTCCAACCTAGACAGATATGTAAGAGTGTTTTTTAATGGGGAAAAACAAACATGAATAGTTAATTAAATGGGTATTTCATTTCATTGTTATTTGTCTATATTGCATTTGTTTTAGGCAATGAAATGTACCAATATTTGCATGTTTTCATAAGCTTGGGTCCCAGGAAAACACAGACTTTCTCATTTGGATCTCAGGCTGAACAAGTTTAAGAACCCCTGTTATATGTAATTGTTTAAGTATATCATAACCAAGGATCATTTAGCTATTTGATTTTGAAGACCCCTTGAAGTATCAAACAAAAAAAAAGAAAGTTTTTGTGAGAACACCGATTTTCTGGATGTCTCATGGTTTGACAAACACAGCTCTAGCCCTGTCACTTTTCACCGCAGATGTGGAAATGTAACATAGGCGTATCCAATGCAACAAAAAAAAGATATCTCTAGCTTAAACTGACATATTTATGGGGATTTTTGTATTATGCTAATTCGATTTCGGTGGGGCGTGGACGTCAACCTTAGGGGTTAAAGATGATAATGGAAGATGAAACATTCGGGGGATGAGCTCAAGTTCTACTGAAACGTAACCGGTCAACAGAGTCAACTAGGTTTAAACAACTAAGTAATGCACAGCCAACATGATAGAAGCTAGATAGAGTCGTCGGCAAAATAGGCAACAGAATAACACCAGAATAACAACTTAACTTCCACCAATATGTAACCTGCGGAAAATTATACCTTCTCTAAATGTTCGACGTAATCCTGTGCTAAACCATGACATCATAGGGCTAGTACTGACACAGTATGCACAAGTACACACACAAACAGCAATTCCCATTAGCATCCTGTCAAAGTGTCATTTCCATGGCTCAGACTGCTTCAATCTATGTTAGTGTGTTTGTGTTTTTATGTTTTTGCCCTTGTGGTAAGTGTTGTGACTATCCCTGCATCTGTCTGATGAATCTGTCCATGTGAATGTTCATACGTCCATGTATGAGTCAGAGAGGAGAAGACAAAACACGCTGACACACATTGGGAGTCTATATAGCTCACTGACACCGTTGGCCAATCATTTACCAACTGCACGTGAATAAGAACTATTAGGAGTTTTTTTTGTTGAAGTTTCGTCTGGGTACAGATCTAGGATCCCCTCCCCCAAACCTAACCTTAACTATTAGTGGGGGGAAATCTAAAACTGACCCAAGTTCAGCATCTAGGGGCAACTTCACCCTACTCTGTCATTGTCAAGTCAATCTACAAAGGTCAGCAGGGCTGCTAGCTAACATTATGTAACCAAATCTAGGTGTTAAGTGTTTTTACAGGATATAGAGCGAGGCTGAGCTCAAACTGACTGGCTGACTGCTTGGTGTATACACAACCCAGCAGAGATCCCTAGATACAGACACACACTTCCCACTGTTATTAGAGATTTTGCAAGCACTATGTCACTCCATAATGGTGACAGAAGTGTTAATAACTCACCTATTTAGTCATTGTGAGTGACATACTGTGGGCATTAAATCAATAATAGGCTAACTTCTTGATAACGTCTTGATACAAATAAATAAGTAATAAATAAATTAGTAATTGAGACTATAATATATACATATATACACACACTACCACTCAAAAGTTTGGGGTCACTTAGAAATGTCATTATTTTTTAAAGAAAGGCACATTTGTTGTCCATTAAAATATCATATTGTTCAGAAATATAGTGCAGACATGGTTAATGTTGTAACTGACTATTGTAGCTGGAAGGGAAGATTTTTGTATGGAATATAGGCATACTGTGCCCAATGAGACTGTGCCCATTATCGGCAACCATCACTCCTGTGTTCCAATTGCACATTGTGTTAGCGAATCCAAGTTTATAATTTTAAATGGCTAATTGATCATTAGAAAAACCTTTTGCAATTATGTTAGCATGGCTGAAAACAGTCTCACCGTCAACAGTGAAGAGGCGACTCGGCCTTCTAGGCAGAGTTCCTATGTCCAGTGGCTGTGTTCTTTTGCCCGTCTTAATCTTTTATTTTTATTAGCCAGTCTGAGATATGGCTTTTTCTTTTCAACTCTGCATTGAAGGCCAGCATCACAGAGGTGCCTCTTCACTGTTGACGTTGAGACTGGTGTTTTGCGGGTACTATTGGAATATAGGACTGATGGATGCTGATAATGGGCATCTGAACACCTATGTAGATATCCCCCCCCCCCCAAAAAAGAATCTGCCATTTCCAGCTACAATAGTCATTTACAACATTAACAATGTCTACACTGTATTTCGGGTCTATTTGATGTTATTTTAAATAGACCAAAAAATGTACCTTTCTTTCAAAAACAAGGACATTTCTAAGTGACCAGAAACTTTTGAACGGTAGTGTAAATATATATACGCCCTATGATCAAATAACAAACCATATGAAATACTTTTGTACACAGAGAGGACAGTGTGAGCATACATATAAGTAGTTGATTGGGGGAAGTTAGGAACCAATATACACAGGCAGTTAGGAAAGCAAAGGCTAGCTTTTTCAAACAGAAATTTGCATCCTGTACCACAAACTCCAAAAAGTTCTGGGACACTGTAAAGTCCATGGAGAATAAGAGCACCTCCTCCCAGCTGCCCACTGCACTGAGGCTAGGAAACACTGTCACCACCGATAAATCCACGATAACTGAGAATTTCAATAGGCATTTTTCTACAGCTGGCCATGCTTTCCACCTGGTTACCCCTACCCCAGTCAACAGCCCTGCACCCCCCACAGCAACTTGCCCAAGCCTCCCCATTTCTCCTTCACCCAAATCCAGATAGCTGATGTTCTGAAAGAGCTGCAAAATCTGGACCACTACAAATCAGCCGGGCTAGACAATCTGGACCCTCTCTTTCTCTACAAGCACATTCATCTTCTGCACATCTGTCACTCCTGTGTTTGATTGCTAAATTGTAATTATTTTGCCACTATGTCCTATTTATTGCCTTACCACCCTTATCCTACCTCATTTGAACACACTGTATATAGACTTTTCTATTGTGTTATTGACTGTATGTTTGTTTATTCCATTTGTAACTCTGTGTTGCTGTTTGTGTCGCACTGCTTTGCTTTATCTTGGCCAGGTCGCAGTTGTAAATGAGAACGTCTTCTCAACTAGCCTACCTGGTTAAAAAAGGTGAAATAAATAATACTAAAATAAAAATAAGGGTGCTTGCATGGGGTGGCATGGCGATCTGATCGTGGGTTTAGGGCAAGATGTTGAGCCCCACAACGCCCAAACAGACAGGCAGAGAACAGCTGAGCTGGCACTGTGCTATCAGCTGACTGCAGGCTGGCTGAGCAAACACAGACAATGAGTCACTGACAATTTGAAAAGGAGCAGAGCCACACAAACACACAGCCGCGCACGCATGCACACTCTCGGTCACTCAAAACATCCTGCTCTCTCTCTGTGTGTGTGTGTGCGTGCGTGCGTGTGTGGATTAAGTCCTGCTAGCTGGCTGGGTGAGGATCAGTGCTATGTCTGAAAGGTCTGGGTGAGAGGGATAGAGATGATCCCGTTATGTCTGTCTGATGGAGGAGAGTAAATATACATGTACGTCTTCCTTGGAATATAAAAATACCCAGCACTGGAATGAGTAGGTGTGTCCAAACTTGTGACTGGTACTGTACTATATGTATGTATGTATGTATGCATGTATGTATGTATGTATGTATGTACAGTATGTATGTAATGTATGTATGTACAGTTGATGTCGGAAGTTTACATACACTTAGGTTGGAGTCATTAAAACTCATTTTTCAACCACTCCACAAATTTCTTGTTGACAAACTATAGTTTTGGCAAGTCGGTTAGGAGATCTACTTTATGCATGACAATACATTTTTCCAACAATTGTTTACAGACCGATAATTTCACTTTCACTGTATTACATTTTCAGTGGGTCAAAAGTTTACATGCACAAAGTTGACTGTGCCTTTAAACAGCTTGGAAAATTCCAGAAAATGATGTCATGGATTTAGAAGCTTCTGAATGGCTAATTGACATCATTTGTGTCAATTGGAGGTGTACCTGTGGGTGTATTTCAAATACTACCTTCTAACTCAGTGCTTTTTTGCTTGACATCATGGGAAAATCAAAAGAAATCAGTGAAGACCTCAGAAAAAAAATGTAGACCTCCACAAGTCTGATTCATCCTTAGGAGCAATTTCATCCTTAGGAGCAATGTAAACTTCTGACCCACTGGTAATGTGATGAAAGAAACAAAAGCTGAAATCATTTGCATTCTTAAAATAAAGTGGTGATCCTAATTGACCTAAGACAGGGAATTTTTACTAGGATCAAGAATTGTGAAACTGAGTTTAAATGTATTTGGCTAAGGTGCGTGTAAACTTCCGACTTCAACTATATGACATTTAATCCTTGTTCAAATTCCCTGTCTTAGGTCAGTTAGGATCACAACTTTATTTTAAGAATGTGAAATGTCAGAATAATGGTAGAGAATGATTTATTTCAGCTTTTATTTCTTTCATCACATTCCCATCGGGTCAGAAGTTTACATACACTCAATTAGAATTTGTAAGCAATGCCTTTAAATTGTTAAACTTGGGTCAAACGTTTCGGGTAACCTTCCACAAGCTTCCCACAATACGTTTGGTGAATTTTGGCCCATTCCTCCTGACAGAGCTGGTGTAACTGAGTCAGGTTTGTAGGCCTCCTTGCTCACACACGCCTTTTCAGTTCTGCCCATAGATTTTCTATAGGATTGAGGTCAGGGCTTTGTGATGGCCACTCCAATACCTTGACTTTGTTGTCCTTAAGGCATTTTGCCACAAATTTGGAAGTATGCTTGGGGTCATTGTCCATTTGGAAGACCCATTTGCAACCAAGCTTCATCTTCCTGACTGATGTCTTGAGATGTTGCTTCAATATATCCACGTAATTTTCCTGCCTCATGATGCCATCCATTTAGTGAAGTGCACCAGTCCCTCCTACAGCAAAGCACCCCCACAACATGATTCTGCCACCACTGTGCTTCACGGTTGGGATGGTGTTCTTCAGCTTGCAAGCCTCCCCCTTTTCCCTACAAACATAACAATGGGCATTATGGTCAAACAGTTCTATTTTTGTTTCATCAGACCAGAGGACATTTCTCCAAAAAGTATGATATTTTTCCCCATATGCAGTTGCAAACCGTAGTCTGTCTTTTTTTATAGCGGTTTTGGAGCAGTGGCTTCTTCCTTGCTGAGCGGCCTTTCAGGTTATGTCGATATAGGACTCGTTTCACTGTGGATATAGATACTTTGTACTTGTTTCCTCCAGCATCTTCACAAGGTCCTTTAATGTTGTTCTGGGATTGATTTGCACTTTTCGCACCAAAGTAAGTTAATCTCTAGGAGACAGAACGCGTCTCCTTCCTGAGCGGGATAATGGCTGCATGGTCCCATGGTGTTTATACTTGCGTACTATTGTTTGTACAAATGAACGTGGTACCTTCATGCATTTGGAAATTGCTCCCAAGGATGAACCAGACTTGTGGATGTCCACAATTTTTTTTCTGAGGTCTTGGCTGATTTCTTTTGATTTTCCCACGATGTCAAGCAAAGAGGCACTGAGTTTGAAGGTAGGCCTTAAAATACATCCACAGGTACACCTCCAATTGACTCAAATGATGTCAATTAGCCTATCAGAAGCTTCTAAAGTCATGGCATAATTTTCTGGAATTTTCCAAGCTGTTTAAAGGCACAGTCAACACAGTTCACTTCTGACCCACTGGAATTGTGATACAGTGAATTATAAGTGAAATAATCTGGCTGTAAACAATTGTTGGAAAAATTACTTGTGTCATGCACGAAGTAGATGTCTTAACCGACTTGCCAAAACTATAGTTTGTTAATTAACAAGAAATTTGTGGAGTGGTTAAAAAAGCGAGTTTTAATAACTCCAACCTAAGTGTATGTAAAAATCCGACTTCAACTGTATATATATCAAGAAATAATGTTATGAATGTTTTAATGAATATCGCTAGCAACAACAGAGTAAACTCATTTTGAATTACCTACCTACAGTAGAAATTAGTAGAATATCTCCTTTCTAATGATCTCAACTTTATTTATCAACCCCTAGTATTGAGCAAATTACAGTCATTGGAGCCAATAGGCTTTGAAAAGCACCCACAATTAGGCGACCAGTGCGGAAAGCTTTCTTGACTTGGGCATACATTTTCGCCTTCACATGGCTAACCTTTGTTTAACCAGCTAAACAGCTGCCCTTAGCAAAAACGTATTTGTAGTTACCTTCCTAGTAGCCTTAACGCAAACCAGGCTTCCCTAATGTGACAACGACGTGGTTTTGGAGGTATGGCAACGTGAGACTTTTGTAGCTATTAGGCTATACTCATACTTATGGTATGAGGTTGGCCAGCCTCCCCAAACCACAGCACTAACCTTAACCATTTGGAATTAATGCCTAAACTGCTAACCTTTGAGTTGCTTCTGTTTTAACCCTGTAGCCACGTGGAAATAACTCTGTAACCGCACAGAATTACTGCGTCACAAATAGAAGTTCATCCATAATACGTTGAATTTTGAAGGGAAACTATGAGATCTTGTTGATACTGTATCTAGCTTTCAGTACGCACATATCAGCCACAATGACCACGTGTGACAGTGCGTGTGTATATGTAATAGTGTGTGTGTGTGCTTAAGCCCAAAAGCCACATCAGTCTCCTGAGGTGAACGGTGAGGAATTTGGGTAGATTTTAGCCAAATTAAATATTGTCAATCCTTTACAATGCCATGGCCTTAGACACTGGAGAGGGGGTGTTGCATTGTAGGGGGTTGCATTATAGCCAGGTAGGTTGAGTTATTAGGTCAGTTACCAGAATCTGTCTGGACAACAAGTACCCTGACCCGAAAGTAGCCACGGCCTCTCAGTGAGTGTGTGTGTGCATGTTTGTGTGCCTCCTCACCTGCCGTACGCGAAGCGTCTGTCTTTGTGATGGTCACCGAAGGTGTCCCATAGTCTCAGGGACACACTGACCTCATCCACAACATCCCGTGATCTCTCCAACACCTAGATGGACAAGCACACACCACACCACAGCATGAGACAATTATTTTCAGGCTGTGCCTGTGTGTGTGCGTGTGTGTGTCGCATGGGTCCATGCCCACCTCCTGGCACACGCGGTACTGGTCAATGGCCCAGACAGTTGGCACGTGGGTGGCGAGCAGCTGGTACTGTGTGAGGGTGGCATTGCAGGCGCGGGCACAGATGAGCCTAGTCTTGCCCACTGCGTTGTCCCCTACCACAACACATTTAATGGTTTCCACGTTGGGCCGCTCATAGTCTGTGTCTATATCCATGGAGAGGGCCCTGGGTGAGAGAGGGAGAGGGAGAAGGAGAGAGCGGGGGTTAGAAAGTAACTCTGGTCATAGAATATAGAACGACACATTGACACATACCAAAGCGGAATGTTTAAAAAAAGACTTACTAGTCACCAAAGTTCCAGAGCATGTCTTTGAGTGAAGTATTCAGGTACAAACGGAACAATACTGAACAGCTTTTGGCCAAGACAACGGCCAGGGTAGCTCCTAAATCAATCACCAACAGAAAAGCTTGGCCAAGGCTAGAAGCCCGAGTCCGCACTGACCAGTAAACGAGCAGCTCCAGCCAAACTCCTCCAGAGTGAACACATGGTACGGGGGCAGAGAAATAAAAAACTGAGTGGCTATTTATGTCATAACAGAAGGAGAGAGCAAGAGAGAGAGAACAAGAGGCAACTATATAAACCAGAGCACAGCCCCAGTGGCAGATTTTTATTTTTGGAGGAGTGAATGATGATCCCATCTGCTGAGGGGCACTCATGAAAGACACCACCCCCCTCCCCCTCTGCCAGGTGATATATTGATACAGCTGATATGGGCAGACCAAACCTGCAATCCTGTCCTACCACTCTGAACAAACCGTGGTCCCATAAATAGGCCGTTTTGAAAGATTCATAGGCTTATTATTATTCCATTGACATAGATGCGGCGGTGTGGCACTTCGTCCCTGCAGTGACACACAGTAGCGGCCCAAAAAAATGGCACCCATTCATTGGACACAAGAGACAATGGACAGCGGCAATCCCGCTTGCCCCCCCCCCCCGCCCACACCTCCACTCATTCCCACCAACACCTGCTCCTCTCATACATTTTATGTCCCATTTGCTACAGATCGAGACGATATTGTTTACAGGCCTAAAACAAACAATGTCAGGTCTTGCTTAATAAAAGCTACAAAAAAACATAATGTTCCCGTTTGGAATATTCCATGTCCATTGAAGTCCTAGAGCTGCCAAAGCCACTGAGCGGCAGGTGTTCAGGTACGGGGCCAAAACCAATGGTACTGTACAGCCTACCTTAGCCTATGTGAGTAGGGAAGAGAGTGAGCCAACCCTGAGAGATTCTGAGGGAACAGAGGGAGTTCCTGTCTACTCTAGGATTTATCTGTGCTCCATCCCTAGTTCTCCTCTCCTCTGTCTGTCTAAGACACATAGTGAGGCACGTGGGTTTACATCAGTATCGCAATAGAGGGAGTCGTAAAAGTTCCTACATCTTATCCTTATGTAACAGTTCTTCACGTAATGGCCAAAGCAGCTGCAAGAGGAGTGGACCAATAACCGCTCTCTCTGAGAGTTGTACGTGGACAAATAGGAGGGAAAGGAGGAGCGGGAGAGAGATCGCAATATTAAATCAAATGGTATCACAGTGAAATGCTTACTTACAAGCCCTGACCCAACAATGCAGGTAAGAAAAAAAAAGTATTAAGTAAAAAATACAAAATGAAAGTAACAAATAATTAAAGAGCAGCAGTAAAATAACAATAGCGATATATAAAAGGGGGGGGGGGTTGACGGTACAGAGTCCATGTGCGGGGGCACTGGTTAGTCGAGGTAATTGAGGTAATATGTACATGTAAGTTAAAGTGACTGTGCATAGACAATAAACAGAGAGTAGCAGCAGCGTAAAAGAGGGGACAACGCAAATAGTCTGGGTAGCCATTTGATTAGCCGTTCAGGAGTCTTATGGCTTGGGGTAGAAGCTGTTAAGAAGTCTTTTGGACCTGGACTTGGCAATCCGGTACCGCTTGCCATGCGGTAGCAGAGAGAACAGTCTATGACTAGGTTGGCTGGAGTCTTTGACAATTTTTAGGGCCTTCCTCTGACACCGCCTGGTATAGAGGTCCTGGATGGCAGGAAGCTTGGGCCCAGTGATGTACTGGGCCGTACGCACTACCCTCTGTAGTAGAGGCCGACCGATTAATCGGAATGGCGGATTAATTAGGGACGATTTCAAGTTTTCCTAACAATCAAAAAACGGTATTTTCGGGCGCTGATTTGCCAATAATTTTTTTTACATTTTTATACCTTTATTTAACTAGGGAAGCCAGTTAAGAACACATTCATATTTTCAATGACGGCCTAGGAACGGTGGGTTAACTGCCTCGTTCAGGGGCAGAACGACAGATTTTCACCTTGTCAGCTTGGGGGATCCAATCTTGCAACCTTACAGTTAACTAGTCCAAAGCAATAACGACCTGCCTCTCTCTCGTTGCACTCCACAAGGAGACTGCCTGTTACGCGAATGCAGTAAGCCAAGGTAAGTTGCTAGCTAGCATTAAACTTATCTTATAAAAAACAATCAATCATAATCACTAGTTAACTACACATGGTTGATGATATTACTATATATTATCAAGCGTGTCCTGCGTTGCATATAGACTGACTGAGCATACAAGTATCTGAATGAGCGGTGGTAGGCAGAAGCAGGAGCGTAAACATTCATTCAAACAGCACTTTTGTGTGTTTTGCCAGCAGCTCTTCGTTGTGCATCAAGCATTGCGCCGTTTATGACTTCAAGCCTATCAACTCCCGAGATGATGCTGGTGTAACCGATGTGAAATGGCTAGCTCGTTAGCGCGCACTAATAGCTTTTCAAACGTCACTCGCTCTGAGCCTTCTAGTAGTTGTTCCCCTTGCTCTGCATGAGTGACGCTGCTTCGATGGTGGCTGTTATCTCGCAAGAGATGTTAGATCGGGTTCAAGTCTGGTCGTTGTCTTGTTGGAAGGTGAACCGTCGCCTCAGTCTGAGGTCCTGAGCAGGTTTTCATCAAGGATCTCTCTGTACTTTGTTCCATTCATCTTTGTCTCTATCCTGACTAGTCTCCCAGTACCTGCCACTGAAAAACATCCCCACAGCATGATGCTGCCACCACTATGCTTCACCGTAGAGATGGTGCCAGGTTTCCTCCAGACATGATGCTTGGCATTCAGTCCAAAGTGTTCAATCTTGGTTTCATCAGACAATCTTGTATCTCATGGTCTGAGAGCCTTTAGGTGCCGTTTGGCAAACTCCAAGCGGGCCGTCATGTTCCTTTTTCTGAGGAGTGGCAACCGTCTGGCACCTTTACCATAAAGGCCTGATTCGTAGAGTGCTGCATAGATGGTTGTCCTTCTGGAAGGTTCTTCCATCTCCACAGAGGAACTCTGGAGCTCTGTCAGTGATCATCGGGTTCTTGGTCACCTCCCAAGTTGTAGAAATATCTCAAGGACGATCAATGGAAACAGGATGCACCTGAGCTCAATTTCGAGTCTCATAGCAAAGGTGCTGAATAATACTGTTGTTTTTATAAACATTTGCAAACATTTCTAGAAAACTGTTTTCACTTTTTCATTTTGTAGTAAAATTATTTAACCCATTTTAAATTAATGCATTCTGGAGAGACACGCACCATATCTTCGCCCCCACTCCCCTCTCCTTCTTGATGCAACATTTTATACTCAAGACATTACTTTCGCACATATTTTCTAAGCTTTTCACTCACAGCCGCGACTCTATCAGATACACCTATTGCCACGCGCACTACTCAAATCGCAAGCTTCCCAAACACACTTGTGATTCGAAACAATCCACAGCAAAAGATTTTTAAATAAACTAATGGTTCTCTGTGTCTGTCATGCTCTCCGGTGATTTTATTTAGACAGAAGTAATTATACAATTACTTTAGGGAAATCCAGCATCCTAACAGTTCACTGTGCAACCACCAACTTCCCTTTACAATTCACAAGCGGCTGAAACCAGAGATCTGTATATAATGACGAGATGCTCATGTCTCCGCCCTAACAATCGGAGTGTTTGTCCCAAAGGTGGGAAGGTAGGGGACAAGCTTAGGTCTGCATATGATTTCCTTATGTAAGATGGCACCGACAGACATGGCAGCTTTGCTTCTAGCTCCAAAGCAACTTTGAAGTCTTATAATTGTTTGTGTATTATTTCTTACATTATTAGCCAGAATGTTTTTTGTGTTATGTTATTACATACAGCCGGAAATAACTTTTGGATATCAGAGCGGCGGTAACGCACTAGCATTACGAACAGGAATACGACTTTCCCGAATTGGATTCTTTGTTCGTACCTCCCAGGGCAATTGAACTTATTCCAGAGGCTGCTCCTAATCACCGTAGGCGGAGAAGAGGTATTCGGAGTGGACTACTAGTTCAACTCAGGAGGCGGGCACACCATCCAACGGTTCCCGAGTATATTACTAGCTAATGTTCACTCTCTGGACAATAAAGTAGATGAGCTCAGGGTGAGGATCTCATTCCAGAGAGACATCAAGGACGGTAACATATTGGGTTCTCAGTTCATCGTGCAGACAGGAATAAAGAACCCTTCAGGAAGAAGAAAGGCGGGGGTGTATGCTTCATGATTAACAACTCATGGCGTGATTGTGACAACATACAGCAACTCAAGTCCTTGTTCACCCGATCTAGAATAACCCACAATTAAATTAAATTATCTTTGGTTATAGTCACATCAGTTTATATTCCCCCCAAGTCAATACCACGACAACCCTCAAGGAACCTCACTGGACTTTATGCAAACCACATATTCTGAGGCCGCATTTATTGTAGCTGGGGATTTTAACAAAGTAAATTTGAGGAAAACGCTAGCAAAGTTCTATCAACACATTGACTGTGGTACTTGTTAAGGGAAAACACCTAGACCACTTGTCACGTTCTGACCTTAGTTCCTTTGTTTTGTCTTTGTTTTAGTATGGTCAGGGCGTGAGTTGGGGTGGGCAGTCTGTTTGTTTTTCTATGTTGTATTTTGCGTTTGGCCTGGTATGGTTCTCAATCAGAGGCAGGTGTCATTAGTTGTCTCTGATTGAGAATCATACTTAGGTAGCCTTTTCCCACCAGTGTTTCGTGGGTGATTGTTTTCTGTGTCTGTGTGTTCCACACGGAACTGTTTCAGTTTTCGTTTCTGTCTTTCAATTTGTTATTTTCGTGTTCAGTGATTTTGTTCATTAAGACATGACGAACACGTACCACGCTGCATATTGGTCCGATCTCTCATACTCCTCGCCAGAGGAGGACGAATCCCGTTACACCACTGCTACTTGCCTTTTCAAGATACCTACAAGGCCCTCCCCCGCCCTCCCTTCGGCAAATCCGATTACAATGTAGGAAGTAGAAAATAGTAAAAAATAAAGAAAAATCCTTGAATGAGTAGGTGTGTCCAAACTTTTGACTGGTACTGTATGTGGCAGGGTCTACAGACAATCACAGATTACAAAGGGAAAACCAGCCTCGTCGCGGACATCAACGCCTTGGTCCCAGACAACACTTTCTTCACCCACTTTGAGGATAACACCATGCCTCTGACACGGCCCGCTCCCAAGGCCTGTGAGCTCTCGTTCTCCATGGCCGACGTGAGTAAGACATTTAAGGGTGTTAACCCTCGCAAGGCTGACGGCCCAGACGGCATCCCTAGCCGCGTCCTCAGAGCATGTGAATACCAGCTGGCTGGAGTGTTTACGAACATATTCAATCTCTCCCTATCCCAGTATACTGTCTCCACTTGCTTCAATATGTCAACCATTTTTACCATACCCAAGAAAGCAAAGGTAACTGAGGCTAGTTAACAGCTTCTACCCCAAGCAATAAGACTCCTGAACGGCTAATCAAATGGCTACCCAGACTATTTGCATTGTCCCCCATTTTTATGCTGCTGCTACTCTCTGTTTATTATCCATGCATAGTCACTTTACCTCTACCCTGTACATGTACATATTACCTCAACTAACCTGTGCCCCTGCACATTGACTCAGTACCAGTACCCCTTGTATATAGCCTCGCTACTGTTATTATATTGTTGTTATTTTTATATTTTCAATTGTTTACATTTTTGACACTTCCATTTATTTTAGTAAATACTTTGAAAACACTCATTTTTCATGGATCTGCATAGTTGGTTAAGGGCTTATAAGTAAGCATTTCACTGTAAGGTCACTATTCGGCGCATGTGACATACAATTTTATTTCATATAGCCTCGTTATTGTTATTTTATTATGTTCCTTTTATAACTTACATTTATTTAGTCAATATTTTCTTAACTCTTTTATTTATTTTTAAACGGAATTGTGGGTTAAGGGCCTGTAAGTAAGCACCTAACTGTAAGGTCTACCTGTCGTATTCAGTGCATGTGACAAATACAATTTGATTTGAAATGTTGTTGTTCCAAACAAGAACGATGCTGCTTTCCACTTTGCTTCTTAATATAAATAATTACATTTCTATAATTCCAACAGTTCACCCAAGTGTTCTGGTATATATCGCAAGTCAAATCGCAACTACAATATTTGAAAAAAAATATGACACTATTCGCCCATGTCCTGCAGACCTTGTGTGTGTGTGGGGGGGGGGTCGTGGGTCTGGCATTTTAATAGGCTTAGGTAGGCTGTGAGGCATGGGGAGGCATGGGGAGATGTGAGCTGTGATGTAACTGGGAGCAGTGGAAAGTTTCTCAGGGGGATCAGACAGAAGTCCTGGAGCACTACACCATCGCCCTGACTATGCAGAGGTCTCTCACACGCACGCACCTGCCTCTCACAGCCAAGCCGTAACTAGACACTGTGAGAGCAGTGTAGGGTTTCATTCACAGCCAGTGACTGATACTATACATATCACGTGTAAAGCAGCAGTCTAGACATCATCTGTTAGGCGGTCACCTGTATTACAGGGATTGAAAATGAAATAGTGGAAAGCAGACACACTGAGGAAGGTGCAGGCCAATACTTTGGGTGTGCTACTGGGACATGTTGCTGTGGAAAAGAGCATACACAAATCCAAATATCTAATATATCTCTATATCAGTGCTGGCCTTATTTCTACCTCTATATTAACAGATTGTTCAAACTTCGTCTGATAATGGAAAAAGCGAGTAATGAAAGGTGGTATTAGATGGGTATGGCTCCATGTGAATGGTTTGATCAGCTTCCCTTCCCCCAATCCTTACCTTAACTATTAGCGGGGAAAATTCAAAATTGACCCAAGAGCAATTTCTAGGGGAAACTTCACCTTACACACCCTAGATGCCTGTGACTGGGGTGTGGCACAGCGGTCTAAGGCACTGCATCTCAGCGCTAAAGGCATCACTACAGACCCTGGTTCGATTCCAGGCTGTATCACAACTGGCCGTGATTGGGAGTCAGACTGCAGTGAGAGGATCACTGTGACACTGCCTGCTGCCCCCTTCATCCACACATTTAAACAAACCTTCTGCTATACTCCGTCTGGCCAAGGAACACACACACACACACACACACACATACAGACCAGGCTTGGGTGATAGGGGGATATACCGTTTATACCGTATACCAGGGTATTTAGAAATACCGACTGTATCTCAATACCGATTATCAATAATGCGGGATGCGTGCTACGCCACTGCTTATAAGTTAAGTATAACTAAAAGAAATCTATGATGTGTTAAATAAATTATATTCAGCTCAGGGCTCCAGCTATGCATTTGGTTTGCTGACTTGCTAGCTAAGTGGCTAGATGTCAAGAGCAAGCTTCTTGGTTACAGCAGAGACATTCAATCCCCTCCTGGATCAAGATCCCTGTTGCCCCAAATAATGTGTGCGTAAAAAACTTTCTGTTGAGATGCAGTTTGAAGATGCTAGAACGATCCATATTTACTTTTCCAATCAAGTTACGATAGGGAGGGAAACCTGCATTCTGACAAGCAGTTATTGCACAACAATTCTTGCAATCGCAGGGAAAACTGTAGTTTTAATGGCTTTGTTAAAAAGGGGGTGATCTCAGCTTTCCATTCCTACTTTATTTATTTATCAACTCATAAATATGCGGGAACTGCACCATTTAAACCCCAAGTTTTTTTGAGCAGCATCTTGATGAAGCGCTTTACAATTCACCCTGAGTGCATAGGGGAGAGTGGGGCTAAATCTAACATGTGACAATTGTAGGGTCACTTGGGGTAAAATGCCACCCTACCTCAAAATATTTTTTTTGGGGGGGAGTGACTTAAATTGTGATGAGAAAGATTCGATTTATAGTTGAGCAACCAGGGAAGGTGTTTAAGGAAAAAAATGTGATGTGGTTTCCGTGAGAAGTACAGGCATGATGTGGGTTCCGTTAGAAGTACAGGCAGAGGTGCCACACCACAAGTTACCCTAACATGTAGGCTTAAATTATATTCATTGCGTTTATGCATGTTTTTGGGGAGATACTAATTAAAATATCTGAGGGGACCCCCAAAACAAAGGGGGGATGGAACTCCCCTTCAATGCAACCCCCCCCCCCCCCCATCCCCTAACCACTGGTCTGTAGTGCTACTGTCACTGTGCAGGTGGTCTGTGCAGATAAAGAACAGACAAAGACAGCCTCATGCATATTTGAGAGGAGTGCCTCAGTACAGGTTTGGGTCAGTACAGTGCAGTGGGGGCTTTCATAGAGAAAGACTGAACAACTCAGCTCCCCACCTCCTCAACTCTCCCTTTCTCCATCCACTACTCTTTTCTCTTTCACTGTTTCCATTGCTCACCAGCCTTATTGCCCTTTTCTCTCACTAGGCTCTAATTTTACTCGACACCCACCATCTCAGATTGTTCTGAAACTGTTCTGTAGTTAGAAACAGATAAGATTAGCATTCCTGAAACACAGTGAATATAATTTAGGCATACCTGTTATGGTAACTTGAGGTAAACCGCCACCCGGGGTAATGCCCCCACTTCATGTCACAATTTCCCCCCCCCCAATCAAGTTCCCTGGTTGACACTACTCTTTAACAGCTAAAAATGTTGTTCACTCCCCCCAAAAAAGATTGAGGTAGGGTGGCATTTTACCCCAAGTTACCCTACAATTGACCAGTGTTAGCCTTAGCCCCACTCTCCCCTATGCACTCATGGTGAATTGTGACCCGATTCAGGAGACTAGGCATATGTCGCAAGTCACAACTTTACAGGAGAGCCTTTAAACAAACATTTTGTTTTTTTTAATCAAAATGTGTTTTTTGGCAGAAATGCCTTCTCGGACATGTGAACTTTCATGTGCCTTAATAACAAACTTGAATGCCATCTGTAAATACGAATACAATTGTTAAAATTACGAGCCTTGTTGGTTAAGCCACAGAAAAAGTTAGCAACCTTCCCACTCTAGCCATCGTTGGCTGAGATAATGAGTGGGCTGGACATGCCAAGACAGGATTTCAGATTGGTCTGCCACATTGAAGGTGTCTGTCTATTTGAGCTCATCAGTCTGTGTTGGTAATCCTGTCAAACGTGGCTTTAAAAAAAATGTATTGTGTAGTGGAGCTGCATAAGTGTTGCTCTCCATTTTCTGGAGGATCAAGTTTTTGAAATGAGTGGAATTGGAATATGATAGCTAAAGAGATGGAGAAAACACTTGTCTCCGGATTATATTTTCAAACTTAGGGCAACCGTGGTATGGCATTCCCGACAGAGAGACACGTCCATGAGGCATGTTGATGTATGCAGGGAAGGTAGCTAGATACATTTTCATATTTTACACGTTTCAAATTTTGACAGAAAGTGGTTTAATTTCAATCTAGTGTTCGGTTAGCTAGCTAGGTTCATTGTTTACCTACAGTTGAAGTCGTAAGTTTACATACACTTAGGTTGGAGTCATTAAAACTCGTTTTTCAACCACTCCACACATTTCTTGTTAACAAACTACAATTTTGTCAAGTGGGTTAGGACATCCCCTTTATGCATGACACAAGTAATTTTTACAACAATTGTTTACAGCCAGATTATTTCACTTATAATTCACTGTATCACAATTACAGTGGATCAGAAGTTTACATACACTAAGTTGACTGTGCCTTTAAACAGCTTGGAAAATTCCAGAAATGTCATGGCTTTAGAAGCTTCTAATTGACATAATTTGAGTCAATTGGAGGTGTACCTGTGGATGTATTTCAAGGCATACCTTCAAACTCAATGCCTCTTTGCTTGACATCATGGGAAAATCAAAAGAAATCAACCAAGAACTCATTAAAAAAAACAATTGTAGACTGGTTCATCCAGTCTGGTTCATCCTTGGGAGTAATTTCCAAATGCCTGAAGGTACCACGTTCATCTGTACAAACAATAGTACGCAAGTATAAACACCATGGGACCACGTAGCCGTCATACAGCTCATGAAGGAGACGCGTTCTTTCTCCTAGAGATGAACGTACTTTGGTGTGAAAAGTGCAAATCAATCCCAGAAAAACAGCAAAGGACCTTGTGAAGATGCTGGAGGAAACAGGTACAAAAGTATCTATATCCACAGTAAAACAAGTATTTTATTGATATAACCTGAAAGGCCACTTAGCAAGAAAGAAGCCACTGCTCCAAAACCCCCATAAAAAAGCCAGACTACGGTTTGCAACTGCACAAAGAGCGTACTTTTTGGAGAAATGTCCTCTGGTCTGATGAAACAAAAATAGAACTATTTGGCCATAAGGACCATCGTTATGTTTGGAGGAAAAGGGGGGACGCTTGCAAGCCGAAGAACACATTCCCAACAGTAAATCACAGGGGATGGCAGCACCATGTTGTGGGGGGTGCTTTGCTGCAGGAGGGACTGGTGCACTTCACAAAATAGACAGCATCACGAGGAAGAGAAATGATGTGGATATATTGAAGCAACATCTCAAGACATCAGTCAGGAAGTTAAAGCTTGGTTGCAAATGGGTCTTCCAAATGGACGATGACTACAAGCATGCTTCCAAAGTTGTGGCAAAATGGCTTAAGGACAACAAAGTCAAGGTATTAGTGGCCATCACAAAGCCCTGACCTCAATCACATATAAAATTTGTGGGCAGAACTGAAAAGCCGTGTGCAAGCAAGAAGGCCTACAAACCTGACTCAGTTACACCAGCTCTGTCAGGGAGAATGGGCCAAAATTCACAAAAAATTCACTAAAATTCAACTTATTGTGAGAAGCTTGTGGAAGGCTCCCCGAAACATTTGACCCAAGTTAAACAATTTAAAGGCAACGCTACCAAATACTAATTGAGTGTATGTAATCTTCTGACCCACTGGGAATGTGATCAAAGAAATAAAAGCTGAAATAAATCACTCTCTACTATTATTCTGACATTCACATTCTTAAAATAAAGTGGTGATCCTAACTGACCTAAAACAGGGAATTCTTACTCAGATTAAATGTCAGGAATTGTGAAAAACTGTTTAAATGTATTTGGCTAAGGTGTATGTAAACTTCTGACTTCAACTGTAGCTAGCTAGCTATATGTCTTAAGCTGAAGTGTACTGTTGGCAAGCTAGCTAACTTTAGCTGGCTGGCTGGCTCCCTAGCAGAGGTTGTTATTAGTTTCCCATAGTTGTTTGCTTTTCTAGTTAGAGCCTAATGTTAGGCAGTGTTGGCACTTTGTTCATTGTCGTTTACCTAGCTAACGTTAGCTGGCTGGCTCGTTTTGCTAACGTTACGTGACGTGTGTACAACACCTGTTGAATATGGCCGGTGTCAGTAAATGTCTGCAAAAAAGCATAATGAAATTGTTGCCAGTGGAGCTGGTTCGGCTGTTCTCATGTTATTTAAAGGTAAACAAATCATTGGCCAGAGTGAAATGAGATGGGTGGGGCTAAAACAGGGTGTGAACGATGCTGAATGCGTGTAGACAAAGAAGAGCTCTTCACTAGATACCAAAACATTCAAAGGCGGTTTTCTCTAAAGTGAGTTTTTCAAGTTGATCAACTTTCAAAGCAGAATTGCTTACCCATTGTTCCACAAATGCAGTGTATGATATGCCATTTTGTAGCTCTGAGTCTCTACTTATATCCAATGTAAAAAAAACACAATTTCACTCCATAAGACCGAATCCAGGTGGTGAGTCATAATTGTAAAGTGCTTCACCACGATGCTGCTAAAAAAAAGTGCAGTTCACATATTTAGGAGTTGATACCATAACTAGATTCACAGGGAATACATTACAAAGGTTGAAGAAGCAATACTCCAAGCAGCAGCTCCATATTGTCAGACATAGAGAACTGATACTGTATACTGGTTGTTGGGGTGGGATTGGCTTCGGGGGTCTGTGGGTGGCTATTGATCATTTTATTGGATTCCTCAGGTATTACTAATTGTCAAGAAGAATTATGGTCCTAATCGGATGTTGGGTACAATATTTATTTTATATTATATGAATACTGTACATTAAAAATTGCCAATTTGGGTGCAAACAACTAGCTTAATTTCTCAGAGATCAAATTATATATAAAAAAATGTCACAGGAATGCTAATCTGATCTTTTTCTAGATACAGAAACCATTTCAGAGCAATCATGCAAAGGTGGGTGACATGACTTGCTGAAATTACATGGAATTACCCATTTCTCTTTCCACCATACTCCCCTCTGTTTCTCTCTCTCTGTTAAGGCCATGCGAGGAGCAGCAGGCAGACGTGTCTCTCTCCACTCCCTCATCGCTCTCCCTTTGAGTTATGTAACCGTTCCAGTGGTAGCAGCCGTTCGACCCCAGCGCTTCATAAACTCGATCTCTCATCCTGCTCTTCCTCCCCTACCACCTCCTCTTCCTCAGGGCTAGAGTTCACCCTAACACCATGACACAGCTGGCTGCCTGTAACACCCCTCTGAGGATGACCACACACACACACCACACACACACAACAATCCCAAGTATGGAAAGACAGATGTGTTATTATAAATGTATGACATTTGCAGAAACTTGGGACATTTTAAACTGACTGTTAAGTCGCCTCCCTTCATGGAAAATTACTAAATCGCTGATAGGTAGGACGCTCACACCTTCGCAAAATGTGAACCATAGTATTGATGCAGTTCTGTGTGTGTGCCATGTCTGTGGATCTGTGTGTGTGTGTGTGTCTGAGAGAACACAAGACAGAGGGATCTGTGGCGACAGCGGCTGCCACAGGCGAGGGGGGCACAGACTGGTTATATAAGGCGGTAGTCTGGTCTAGTCTGCTGTTTTTGCCTGGCTGTATACAGGTCCAGTAGAGAGGCAGGGGCACCCAGCTACATCATCCTGTACTATTAAACTGCCCTGGGGTTTTGGCACACAAATGTATGTACACAATACACACATTCACACTTTTTTTTTTTTTACCTTTATTTAGCCTGGCAAGTCAGTTAAGAACAAATTCTTATTTTCAATGACGGCCTAGGAACAGTGGGTTAACTGCCTGTTCAGGGGCAGAACGACAGGTTTGTACCTTGTCAGCTCGGGGGTTTGAACTTGCAACCTTCTGGTTACTAGTCCAACGCTCTAACCACTAGGCTACCCTGCCGCCCCTCAATATGCATGCAGCGCTTCATAAGCGCCATGTACACGTCAGCAAAACATCACCTGGGAATACCACTACCACTAACTTCATAAGCGCCATGTACACGTCAGCAAAACATCACCTGGGAATACCACTACCACTAACTTCATAAGCGCCATGTACACGTCACCAAAACATCACCTGGGAATACCACTACCACTAACTTCATAAGCGCCATGTACACGTCCCCAAAACATCACCTGGGAATACCACTACCACTAACTTCATAAGCGCCATGTACACGTCACCAAAACATCACCTGGGAATACCACTACCACTAACTTCATAAGCGCCATGTACACGTCACCAAAACATCACCTGGGAATACCACTAGCACTAACTTCATAAGCGCCATGTACACGTCAGCAAAACATCACCTGGGAATACCACTACCACTAACTTCATAAGCGCCATGTACACGTCCCCAAAACATCACCTGGGAATACCACTACCACTAACTTCATAAGCGCCATGTACACGTCACCAAAACATCACCTGGGAATACCACTACCACTAACTTCATAAGCGCCATGTACACGTCACCAAAACATCACCTGGGAATACCACTAGCACTAACTTCATAAGCGCCATGTACACGTCCCCAAAACATCACCTGGGAATACCACTACCACTAACTTCATAAGCGCCATGTACACGTCACCAAAACATCACCTGGGAATACCACTACCACTAACTTCATAAGCGCCATGTACACGTCCCCAAAACATCACCTGGGAATACCACTAACTGCTTAGGCATATGTAAACACCAAATGCACTTAAAAACACAAACTGTAACTGTCTCTGCGATCTCAAAAGAGGCGACTTATCATTAGAAAGAACCTCTCTCGCAACACTCACACTGTTGTCCGCGTTTAACGTGAAAGCATTGCACTCACAAATGTACCAGGAAACCAACTGCCCACATGAACACCGTGTTACCTTGGACTGCAGGATATTTGTCACTCTTGTGTCACTCCACTCAGCTCAGGCCTTCAGCTTGGGTGCCTCTGCTCTGTCATGGTTGGCAGTCTCAGCCTCTGGCATTGGGCATGACTCTGCCTGTCTGCCACAGTCACCCTCACTAGCCTCTCTCTCCCTCGCTCTCTGTCACTGCGGTAGCCACTCAAGACATACACTGCTGGCTGCCTCTTCCATGTGGGTCAATGCAGCATGTTATCTCCTAACTGTTGACACAGACAGAACAGGCCCTGGTCACTATAGTGGCTTGCTTTGTCCTGTATCCTCTAGAATTAATACATATGATAAGGTATAGAATATGAACTAAAGGCAGGCATTCAATGACAGGAGCAGCAGACCAATTATAATTTTTTTTGCACAATGTTAATTTCTACTTCCTGAGCACAGGGCCTAAGCGGATGGAATGCTATGTGTTTATAACAACATGTTTGGGGAGTACACTACCTCTCATGTCCTCCCTAAGAAAATGTCACCTTTCCGCACATCACATTGGGTTTGGCTAACATATAACCAAAGCACGTTTCTAACATGGGATTTGGAGTACTGACTGACAGTCTCCTTAGCTGTGACACTGCTACAGCCACATAGTGTAATCTAACCCTCTGAATGACCTGGGTCACTATTAAGGGCAGATTGTGTGTTATGTTGATCATAAAGCAACAATCCATTTGAACTGCTATTTAGATTTTCTATGAAATAGTGCATGGTAAAACATTGAGGGAAACAAGAAACTGCTGCAGACCATTACATCAATGGAGGGTGTTTTGACTGATTGTCTGTGCAGCCATTCATAACCAAGCATCTGGCTCATTTGTATTTTTTTCTACTGTATGAGACCCAGTCTTGTAGGAAACTGATAGACTACTTCATTGCATTTCCAGTGGTGACAAGAATTATCCCCAAAATATACAGGAAACTACACGAAGTCCAACGTCAATCGAGTTAGAATTGATAGACCAAAGCATGTTAACGTAGCGGGTAAGTGGGATACAACCCAAAATAGATGCATTGATACTCTTGCGTAACGGACCCAGCCTATTGCTGCACCACAGCGTAACGGACCCAGCCTATTGCTGCACCACAGCGTAACGGACCCAGCATATTGCTGCACCACAACGAAATGCAAGCAGCTTTCAAGCAGCAGGACACCTGCGCACAACAACAACAAAAACTACCGTCATTATTCGTGTTACATTGGAGCCTACAAGTCTCCCGGAGCGAAGAGGCTAATTGTAGCCTATTGTTGACAGTTCCAATTTTTCGGAACCAGTGAGATTATTTCATAATCTCCTAAAGCAAACCGAAACACAAAGTGAACACGTGACCATGTGCATGCAAAACTGTTGTACTGACGTTTCCCCCCTACCTTCCGACTGTTCCGGTATTGACCCACATGCCACTCCGCGCCAAGTTCGACCGAGCACAGGAGACGAGCGGAGGCAAGAAGACTAACTCAAGACTAACTAACTCAAGAGCCTTGAGAGAACCAACGTTACTGTGAATGTTGCCCAAAAACTCAGCGCTGTCACAAAGATAGCATCTTCCTTCTTCTCGCTGTTCTCTTGCAATGATTCCAGGCCGCTCACTAACTCCTTTGCATCTAGCTAAAGCACTAACTCTGAACTTTTACCTAAAACTGGGGTTATTTGGTGAAATATTAACCATCGCTAGTTCTAACTATGTCACCTATGAGGCACCCGTCTGTGTTTTTGTTTCTCCAGCTGATTTGTTCTAAAGCACACCCCCATGGGTCTGCGTCATGAGATCGGGATGGATGGGAGCCAATGGTAAGGAGCTGTGCTCTTCCTGTTATCGCCCCGAAGCAGGTTTCCCCGCCCCGTTAACTCAAAACACGCCACTTCTGTCTTCCGTCTTTCTGCTTTATTTATTAACAGCAATGCCACAAATTCAAATCGTGTCTTTTGACGCACACTGTAGATGTAAACAGTCAGGTTGAATATCTATCATTTTGAAATACTTGACACAGCCTATTACACAGTTATTGATGTCGCATTACTTGATCTAATATTGCAAGCTAACCAAATGACTATAGGGTACTTCACTCACCAAAAACAACACACAAACATTTCAAATTCAGCTAAATGTTTGCCAAACATCACTGTGAGGCTCTCTGGCTAGTTAAGTAAGTTCAATGGTATGGCAACTACATACCACACACAGTGACACCAACAGTCATGTGCTCAGCCACTGCTGTAAATATAGGAGCACATACTGTAGATGGCACTGTAGATGAGAAAGGTAAGCCTCCCCACCTGTATAATGAATTAGCCATTCTTTATCATGGACGGAACGCCTGGGAATTCAATGCCTGGAATGTTAAGCTTTCCCACAGGGGAATAAATGCCCAAAATAAAAAAGAATCTAATGGAATGCATTACTTTGTATATAAGGGCATAGATTTAACACTTAATACCCATACACTGTGACCAGACAATGTGTCCTGTAGGATGTTAATTTTGGCATCACAGGTCATAAGGTCATTACTATGGTTACGATAATAAAAGTCACCCTTAGCCTTTGGCCTATTCATGACAGTGCTGAGGTTGGCCCACTATTGACAATGTGCACATCCGATTCATAGTAAATCAAGGAAGAACAGGTTGCCATTATATCTGAGTAGTCTCGAACCTACATGTCCAATGTTTGATCAAACACTATAACCTTGTTCAACATTCAAATTAAAACGCCTGTGGTCATATACACTTATGTAGGTATAGTCCAAAATGTAGGTGCCTGACTAATGATACATACATGATGCTAATGATACATACAAGAACAGAAATGCCCTCACACTGTATGCTACTAATTACCTTCTTTAATGAAATCAAACAGGACCTGAGGAAGATGACCTCTGACCTCTTGATGAAAATGTTGTCATTAAAGGTGGGAATTAGGACCAACATTTAAATGAGCTACCCAAAAAGCCTTCTCTACTGCAGTGTTTCCCAACCCTGGTCCTCAAGTACCCCCCGGCAGGACACCGTTTCGTTGTAGCACTTGACAAACACACCTCATTCATCTCATTGAGGGCTTGATGATTAGTTGACAAGTTGAATCAGGTGTGCTTGTCCAGGGTTACAATACAAATGTGTACTGTTGGGGGTACTCGAGGACCAGGGTTGGGATACACTGCTCTACTATGTATAAGGAAAAGGCTGACATCCCCTGGTGGATCTAGGTACTGCATTTTCCAAAAGAAAGGCTTGAGGAGTGTAGCCTGTTATTGCTAGGGAACAGCTTAGTTTACGCCCCCTGTTCCCACAGTCTTGTCAATGCATTCACTCAGCCCTGTCCGTCAGCCGACACACACACACACACACACACACACACACACACACACACACACACACACACACACACACACACACACACACACACACAAAGCCCTCACCATACAGGGGTGGGAGCAGTAGAGGTGCAGGGGTAAAATCACAGTGGAAGCCATGCCAAGCCAGTAAAGAAAAGCCATATCACAACCTATGTTGTGATAATTGCGTTGTTTGTTCTATAACCCATTCGTTCATACGCCACCGTGATATATAATAAGGTTGTGACAACAGAAAGACAACAGTCCCACAGTGCCAGAATAAATGAAACTACACATACGTCGCAAAACTGGAGAGCAACATCTGTTCGGTGAAGTCCACAAAGCAAATATTGCATGTATGACCTGCAGCATGGTCAAGCAAGTTAATGTTTTCGACAGTTTTACTAAATAACTACTGATTTAGAACCCCCAACTATGCACAAAGACAACAGGAGCACTGCCTGGCAAAACGGTCTATGGCTCTGTCATACAATACGCTTTCAGTTTTTGTCATAGTCTACCGAGCTAAAATACTTGCCAGCCAATCTTCCTCACATGGGCATCAAGGAAGCAGCTAAGTTAGCTAACTAGTTAACTTGTGCCTACTAGGCTACATCTAGGCTACATATTGAACTTCAATCGTCTCAGGCCAGCGGCCTAACATATTAAATGATCCGAATCGGAAGAGACAGAGGGGCGCTGTTTCCCTCGCTCGGATGATTTCTCCGGTGAGATTCAGCCACTTGCTAATTGACTGAAAATTATGAAAACGCAGAGCTACATTTAAAAAATATATATTTTTATTGGTCAAATATTTGGAGAAGCCTGGCTTCCCTTGGCATCCATGAATACATGCCACTGACTGGGAGTGCCTATAGCAGTGCCCACAGCAACCAGTCCTGAGAAAGTGATGCCCCCTGGCCCCTCTGGCATGGCTCAAATGGAACGCCATGAATGATGGGGTTGGAATGTTGTATAAAACGGGGGGTCTTGGTTTTGCAATCGGGGTCATAGAATTTGGAAAGGCAGCGCTTGTTAAGGAGAGACCTTGTGAGCGAACTTTCAAATGCATGCTGTGGTTGTGGCTGCCCTATTTCAGTTGCAAGAAGCACTAGGCTTGTATCAGTGTTTTATGACTATGTTATTAAAATTGCAGGCCTGCGTAACATTATCGTTAAATGTGTGTGGAAATGTCTCCTTGCTGGTGTACTGTAATGAACGGTGGGTTGAGAATGAGATGAGGCCATAGATCAAGGAAGGGAGTTATATTATCGAAACAAAGTCAATTCTTTTTAAAACAACTCGCAAGTGTTCTTAAGGAGACTCTGCCATATTTGTTGATTTAGCTCACACACACACACACACACACACACACACACACACACACACACACACACACACACACACACACACACACACTACATCAAGGTTGAAAACATATTGTATTCCCAGGCTGCTGGAGCAGTAGGGGTGCCTGGATGACCGGGCCACAGAGGTCAGTTTGAACTGAGCCGGTCTCTGTATGTTCTAGTAATGTCTGTCTGCCTGTCTGTCTGTATCTCTTTCTCTCTGTGCCCCGAGAGCCCGTGACACTGAGACATACGCCCCAGAGCTCACCAAAAGGAGGCAAATTCTTTCACACACAGACACTACTCTCAAAAGCCTGTCAGCTCACCCCAATGCCCTATGCCCAATGCCCATACTGGAGCTTACATCTAGCTGTCAAAACACCAAGCATCTTCCACCACACCCACAGAGAGCTTCCCTCAGTCAGACACTATGCCAGCGGCATCGGCCTCCACACTCTGACACAAGTAGGTCCGTGCCAAAGTGGGCCATCCAACAGTCCCCCAACACTTGAGGATATTTCAAAGTCAGTAGGGAGGGAGCTTGTTTTTTTCTTGCACAGGGAAGTGGAGTTTGCTGCTTGCTTGTCCTCAGGGAAACTTAGAGGTCAAGGGTGAAGGGTGATGATGGTGTTATTGGAGGGGCAGGCAACCTTGTCGAAAAGAGTGAAGCTGGCATTCCTAAACATGCACGCATGCACGCGCGCTCGCACACACACGTCGCACTGGGTCTGAACCCCCCCTGTGCAACTGGGTCTTGGACTTACTGATAGGCCAACCCAAATGGTGAAGGTAGGCAACAACACCTCCACCATGCTGATCCTCAACACAGGGGCCCCACAAGGGTGCCTGCTCATCCCCCTCCTATACTCCCTGTTCACCCATGACTGCGTGGCCACGAACGTCCCCAACTCAATCATCAAGTTTGCTGACAACACAACAGTGATTGGTCTGATTACCAACAACAATGAGACAGCCTACAGAGAGGAGGTGAGGGCCCTGGCGTAGGGTGGTGCCAGGACCATAACGTTCCGCTTTAAATGACTTTCGGCTCATAGCCTTCAAAATGCCTTCATAAACACAACATAAGTGTTACAAAGCATCTATAACTGTATGCCATGCTTTATAAAGGGTTCATAAATGTGGCATAACTGGAAAATAATCATCAATATCAAATGTGACATCAAATCAAACTTTTTGTCACGTGTCGAATACAACAAGTGTAGACCTTACTGTGAAATGCATACATACAAGCACTTAACCAACAGCGCATTTCAGAAAGAGTTAAGAAAATATTTACCAAATAAACTAAAGTAAAAAATAATAAAAAGTAACACAATCAAATAACGAGGCTATATACAGGGGGTACCGGTACAGAGTCCGTGTGCGGGCGTACATTTTAGCTGAGGTAATTTGTACATGTAGGTAAGGGTGAAGTGACTATGCATAGATAATAAACCGAGAGTAGCAGCAGTGTACAAAACAAATGGGGGGAGGTGGTGTCAATTTAAATAGTCCGGTGGCCATTTGAATTTGTATTAATTGTTCAGCAGTCTTATGGTTTGGGGGTAGAAGCTGTTAAGGAGCCTTTTGGTCCTAAACTTGGCGCTCCTGTACCGCTTGCTATGTGGTAGCAGAGAAAAAACGCTATGACAATTTTATAGGCTTTCCTCTGACTCTGCCTATTATATGGGTCCTGGATGGCAGGATGCTTGGATCCATTGATGAACAGGGCGGTACTCCCTACCCTCTGCAGCGCCTTACGGTCAGATGCCAAGGAGTTGTCATACCAGGCGGTGATGCAGCCGGTCAGGATGCTCTCGATGGTGCAGCTGTAGAACTATTGAGGATCTGGGGGCCCACGCCAAATCTTTTCAGTCTCCTGAGGGGGAAAATCACTTTATGGCTGCCGACATGAGTGCTACGGGGCAGTAATAATTTAGGCAGGTTACCTTCGCTTCCTTGGGCACAGGGACTATGGTGGTCGGCTTGAAACATATACACTACCATTCAAAAGTTTGGGGTCACTTAGAAATGTCCTTGTTTTTTAAAGAAAAGCACAATTTCTGTCCATTAAAATAACCTACAATTTATCAGAAATTGTAACGGTTCTCTTGTGGTGAAGGAGAGGCGGACCAAAATGCGGCGTGATGATGATTCATGTTATTTTAATGAAGGAAAAAACTATACATGAAGAAACGACAAAATAATGAAAATGTGAAAACAGAAACAGTCCTATCTGGTGCAAACACAGAGACAGGAACAATCACCCACAAAACCCTCAAAGAATATAGCTGCCTAAATATGGTTCCCAATCAGAGACAACGATAAACACCTGCCTCTGATTGAGAACCACTCCAGACAGCCATAGACTTTGCTAGATACCCCCACTAAGCCACACACCCAATACCTAACAAAACCCCAAGACAAAACACACCCCAATAAACCCATGTCACACCCCGGCCTGACCAAATAAATAAAGACAAACACAATATACTTCGACCAGGGCGTGACAGAACCCCCCCCCCTCCCTAAGGTGCGGACTCCCGGACGCACATCAAAACAATAGGGAGGGTCCGGGTGGGCGTCTGTCCATGGTGGCGGCTCCGGCGCGGGACGTGGACCCCACTCTATCAATGTCTTAGTCCCTCTTCCTCGCGTCCTAGGATAGTCCACCCTCGCCGCCGACCATGGCCTAGTAGTCTTCACCCAGAACCCCACTGGACTGAGGGGTAGCTCGGGACTGAGGGGCAGCTCGGGACTGAGGGGAAGCTCGGGGCTGAGGGGAAGCTCGGGGCTGAGGGGAAGCTCGGGGCTGAGGGGAAGCTCGGGGCTGAGGGGAAGCTCAGCACTGAGGGGAAGCTCAGCACTGAGAGGAAGCTCAGCACTGAGAGGAAGCTCAGCACTGAGAAGAAGCTCAGCACTGAGAGGAAGCTCAGGCAGGTAGTTGGATCTGGCAGATCCTGGCTGGCTGGCGGTTCTGGCAGATCCTGGCTAACTGGCGGATCTGGAAGAGTCTGGCTGACTGGCAGATCTGGAAGAGTCTGGCTGACTGGCAGATCCTGGCTAACTGGCGGATCTGGAAGAGTCTGGCTGACTGGCGGATCTGGAAGAGTCTGGCTGACTGGCGGATCTGGAAGAGTCTGGCTGACTGGCGGATCTGGAAGAGTCTGGCTGACTGGCGGATCTGGAAGAGTCTGGCTGACTGACGGATCTGGAAGAGTCTGGCTGACTGGTGGATCTGGAAGAGTCTGGCTGACTGGCGGATCCTGGCAGACTGACGGATCTGGCTGCTCCATGCTGACTGGCGGCTCTGGCTGCTCCATGTAGGCTGACAGCTCTGGCGGCTTCTTACAGACTGGCAGCTCTGGCGGCTCCGTGCAGACTGGCAGCTCCTTGCAGACTGGCAGCTCCTTGCAGACTGGCAGCTCTGGCTGCTCCATGCAGACTGGCAGCTCTGGCTGCTCCATGCAGACTGGCAGCTCTGGCTGCTCCATGCAGACTGGCAGCTCTGGCTGCTCCATGCAGACTGGCAGCTCTGGCTGCTCCATGTAGACTGACAGTTCTGGCTGCTCCATGCAGGCTGGCAGCTCTGGCTGTGCTGAACAGGCAGGAGACTCCAGCAGCGCTGTAGAAGAGGAAGGCTCTGGCAGTGCTGAACAGGCGGGAGACTCCAGCAGCGCTGTAGAGGAGGAAGGCTCTGGCTGCGCTGAACAGGCGGGAGACTCCGGCAGCGCAGGAGAGGAGAAAGGCTCCGGCAGCGCTGAACAGGCGGGAGACTCCGGCAGCGCTGGAGATGAGGAAGACTCTGGCAGCGCTAGATAGGCGGGAGACTCCGGCAGCGCTGGAGAGGCGAGGCGCACTATAGGCCTGATGCGTGGTGCTGGCACTGGTGGTACTGGGCTAGGAACACGCACAGGAAGCCTGGTGTGGGGAGCTGCCTCTGGATGGCTGGTGCGTGAAGGTGCTACTGGATAGACCGGACCGTGCAGGCGCACTGGAGCTCTTGAGCACCGAGCCTGCCCAACCTTACCTGGCTCAATGCCCACTCTAGCCCGGCCGATACGAGGAGCTGGAATGTACCGGACCGGGCTATGCAACCGCACTGGGGACACCGTGCGCTCCAAAGCATAACACGGTGCCTGCCCGGTCTCACTAGCCCCCCGGTAAGCACAGGGAGTTTGCGCAGGTCTCCTACCTGGCGTAGCCCTACTCCCTGTGAGCCCCCCCAATACATTTTTGGGGGTGACTCTCGGGCTTCCGTCCGCGCCGCCGTGCTTGCTTCACCAACTCCATTATCCGATAACCTTCCGTGCACTGCACCATCGAATCCCAGGCGGGCTCCGGCACTCTCCCTGGGTCGACCGCCCACCTGTCTATCTCCTCCCAAGAAGTATAGTCCATACTCTTATAGTCCAAACCGTACTCCCATGTCCATGCCTCTTTTCTCTGCTGTTGCTGCCTTTGTTGCTTCTCCTGCGGCTCCTGCCTGTTGACACGCCGCTTGGTCCTGTTGTGGTGGGTGATTCTGTAACGGTTCTCTTGTGGTGAAGGAGAGTCGGACCAAAATGCGGCGTTATTTTAATGAAGGAAAAAACTATACATGAAGAAACGACAAAATAATGAAAATGTGAAAACCGAAACAGTCCTATCTGGTGCAAACACAGAGACAGGAACAATCACCCACAAAACACTCAAAGAATATGGCTGCCTAAATATGGTTCCCAATCAGAGACAACGATAAACACCTGCCTCTGATAGAACCACTCCAGACAGCCATAGACTTTGCTAGATACCCCCACTAAGCCACACACCCAATACCTAACAAAACCCCAAGACAAAACACACCACAATAAACCCATGTCACACCCCGGCCTGACCAAATAAATAAAGACAAACACAATATACTTCGACCAGGGCGTGACAGAAATACAGTGTAGACATTATTAATGTTGTAAATTACTATTGTAGCTGGAAACGGCAGATTTTTTATGAATATCTAGAAAGGCGTACAGAGGCCCATTATCAGCAACCATCACTCCTGTGTTCCAATGGCACGTTGTGTTAGCTAATCCAAGTTTATAATTTTAAAAGGCTAATTGATCAGTAGAAAACCTTTTTGCACTTACGTTAGCACAGCTGAAAACTGTTGTTCTGATTAAAGAAGAAATATAACTGCCCTTCTTCAGACTAGTTGAGTGTCTGGAGCATCAGCATTTGTGGGTTCGATTAAAGGCTCAAAATGGCCAGAAACAAATACTTTGTTCTGAAACTCGTCAGTCTATACTTGTACTGAGAAATGAAGGCTATTCCATGCGAGAAATTGCCAAGACACTGAAGATCTTGTACAACGCTGTGTACTACTCCCTTCACAGAACAGCGCAATCTGGCCCTAACCAGGATGTAAAGTGGGCACCAGTGTACAACTGAGCAAAAGGACAATACAAGAGAGTGTCTAGTTTGAAAAACAGACGCCTCACAAGTCCTCAACTGGCAGCTTCATTAAATAGTACCCGCAAAACACCAGTCTCAACGTTAACAGTGAAGAGGCGAGCTCTCTAGGCAGAGTTGCAAAGAAAAAAGATATCTCAGACTGGCCAATAAAAAGAAAAAATTAAGATGGGCAAAAGAACACAGACACTGGACAGATGAACTAGTAGCCAAGCATCCCGGAGTTGCCTCTTCACTGTTGATGTTGAGACTGGTGTTTTGCGGGTACTATTTAATGAAGCTGCCAGTTAGTACTAGTTAGGCGTCCTTTTTATCAAACTAGACACTCTAATGTACTTATCCTCTTAATCAGTTGTGCACCGGGTCCTTCCACTCCTTTCTATTCTGATTAGAGCCATAATTTCTGGTCAATTTGATGTTATTTAATTGACAAAAAGTGTGCTTTTCTTTCAAAAACAAGGACATTTCTAAGTGACTCCAAACTTTTGAACAGTAGGTTAGGTATTACAGACTCGGTCAGGGAGAGGTTGAAAATGTCAGTGAAGACACTTGCCAGTTGGTCCGCGCATGCTTTGAGTACACATCCTGGTAATTTATCTGGCCCTGCGGCTTTGTGAATGATGACCTGTTTAAATGTCTTTCTCCTATCGGCTACCTAGATCGTTATCACACAGTCGTCCAGAACAGCTGGTGCTCTCGTGCATGCTTCAGTGTTGCTTGCCTCGAAGCGAGCATAGAAGGCATTTAGCTCATCTGGGTCGTCTGAGGGCATAACGTGTTTTCTTATAAGCGTCTGGATTAGTGTCCCACTCCTTGAAAGCCGCAGCTCTAGCCTTTAGCTCGATGCGGATGTTGCCTGTAATCCATGGCTTCTGGTTGGGATATGTATGTACGGTCACTGTGGGGACGACGTCATCGATACACTTATTGTTTAATCCGGTGACTGAGGTGGTATACTCCTCAATGCTAATGGATGAATCCCAGAACATATTCCAGTCTGTGCTAGAAAAACAGTCCTTTAGCATAGCATCCCTGTCATCTGACCACTTCCTTATTGAGCGAGTCACTGGTACTTCCTGCTTTAGTGTTTGCTTGTAAGCAGGAATCAGGAGGATAGAATTATGGTCAAATTTGCCAAATGGTAGGTTGGGGAGAGCTTTGTACGCATTTCTGTGTGTGGAGTAAAGGTGGTCTAGAGTTCTGCCGGTGCATCCAAGGTGGTCTATCTGTTCTGCCGGTGCATTAAAAATCCCGCCAGCTCTATATTATCCGTGTCGTCGTTCAGCCATGACTAGGTGAAACAATAGATATTACCGTTTTTAATGTCCAGTTGGTAGGATAATCGTCGGTCATCAATTTAATTTATTTATTGCACTTTAGACAGTAGAACGGATGGCAGTCAGAGTTTACTCGCTCGCCTACGTATTCTCAGAAGGCATCCTGACCTGTGGCCCCCTTTTCCTCCGTCTTTTCTTCACACAAATGACGGGGATTTGGGCCTGTTCCCGGGAAAGCAGTATATCCTTCTCATCGGACTCGTTAAAGGAAAATCTTCTTCCAGTAGAGGTGAGTAGTCACTGTTCTGATGTCCAGAAGTTATTTTCAGTCATAAGAGTCGGTAACAGACACATTATGTACAAAATAAGTTTAAAAAACAAGTTACAAACAATGCAAAAAAAACGAACAAATAGCACAGTTGGTTAGGAGCAAGTAAAACGTCAGCCATGCTCTTAGGCGCCATCTTAACATACCAACTATGTCAAATATGATATAAACATGTACTCTATGAAGGGTGACATGTTGAGCTGAAGGACAGCATATACTCTAAAGTGAAGTTATGTAAGTCACATTATACCTAATCTCATTCGGTTAGTGCTATCTGAGATTCTTGGGACGTCCCTCTCCTAAACCCTAACCCCTACCCTACCCTAATCTTAACCATGACCCTTACCTAATCCAAACCTTAACCATTTTAAATGTCACTTTCAATGGGGTAGGGACATCCCAAGGATCCCCGAATGGCATAGAAACAATCTCATTCCCAGACACTTCCACCTCAAATGTGCGGAAAGGTCTGTTAGACCAACACGTCAAACTTGGCCTTTGTTAACCAATGCAGAGTGCCCAGTTGAATCTCCCGGCGCATTACTCTTTGGCTTAATCTACCAACCAATCATCTCCCACAACACCTTCCACCATCTGCCCACTGCACTGAAGATAGGAAACACTGTCACCACTGATAAATCCACCATAATTGAGAATTTCAATAAGCATTTTTCTACGGCTGGCCATGCTTTCCACCTGGCTACTCCTACCCCGGACAACAGCACTGCACCCCCAACAGCAACTCGCCCAAGCCTTCCCCATTTCTCCTTCTCCCAAATCCATTCAGCTGATGTTCTGAAAGAGCTGCAAAATCTGGACCCCTACAAATCAGCCGGGCTAGACAATCTGGACCCTTTCTTTCTAAAATTATCTGCCGAAATTGTTGCCACCCCTATTACTAGCCTGTTCAACCTCTCTTTCGTGTCGTCTGAGATTCCCAAAGATTGGAAAGCAGCTGCGGTCATCCCCCTCTTCAAAGGGGGGGACACTCTTGACCCAAACTGCTACAGACCTATATCTATCCTACCGTGCCTTTCTAAGGTCTTCGAAAGCCAAGTCAACAAACAGATTACCGACCATTTCGAATCTCACCATACCTTCTCTGCTATGCAATCTGGTTTCAGAGCTGGTCATGGGTGCACCTCAGCCACGCTCAAGGTCCTAAACGATATCTTAACCGCCATCGATAAGAAACATTACTGTGCAGCCGTATTCATTGATCTGGCCAAGGCTTTCGACTCTGTCAATCACCATATCCTCATCGGCAGACTCGACAGCCTTGGTTTCTCAAATGATTGCCTCGCCTGGTTCACCAACTACTTCTCTGATAGAGTTCAGTGTGTCAAATCGGAGGGTCTGCTGTCCGGACCTCTGGCAGTCTCTATGGGGGTGCCACAGGGTTCAATTCTTGGACCGACTCTCTTCTCTGTATACATCAATGAGGTCGCTCTTGCTGCTGGTGAGTCCCTGATCCACCTCTACGCAGACGACACCATTCTGTATACTTCCGGCCCTTCTCTGGACACTGTGTTAACAACCCTCCAGGCAAGCTTCAATGCCATACAACTCTCCTTCCGTGGCCTCCAATTGCTCTTGAATGCAAGTAAAACTAAATGCATGCTCTTCAACCGATCGCTGCCTGCACCTACCCGCCTGTCCAACATCACTACTCTGGACGGCTCTGACTTAGAATACGTGGACAACTACAAATACTTAGGTGTCTGGTTAGATTGTAAACTCTCCTTCCAGACCCATATCAAACATCTCCAATCCAAAGTTAAATCTAGAATTGGCTTCCTATTTCGCAACAAAGCATCCTTCACTCATGCTGCCAAACATACCCTTGTAAAATTGACCATCCTACCAATCCTCGACTTTGGCGATGTCATTTACAAAATAGCCTCCAATACCCTACTCAACAAATTGGATGCAGTCTATCACAGTGCAATCCGTTTTATCACCAAAGCCCCATATACTACCCACCATTGCGACCTGTACGCTCTCGTTGGCTGGCCCTCGCTTCATACTCGTCGCCAAACCCACTGGCTCCATGTCATCTACAAGACACTGCTAGGTAAAGTCCCCCCTTATCTCAGCTCGCTGGTCACCATAGCATCTCCCACCTGTAGCACACGCTCCAGCAGGTATATCTCTCTAGTCACCCCCAAAACCAATTCTTTCTTTGGCCGCCTCTCCTTCCAGTTCTCTGCTGCCAATGACTGGAACGAACTACAAAAATCTCTGAAACTGGAAACACTTATCTCCCTCACTAGCTTTAAGC
Source organism: Oncorhynchus kisutch (assembly GCF_002021735.2). Classification (NCBI taxonomy): domain Eukaryota; kingdom Metazoa; phylum Chordata; class Actinopteri; order Salmoniformes; family Salmonidae; genus Oncorhynchus; species Oncorhynchus kisutch. The sequence goes on along the minus strand of NC_034181.2, from coordinate 45,813,987 downwards.
ACCAACTGTCAGAGCAGCTCACAGATTACTGCACCTGTACATAGCCCACCTATAATTTAGCCCAAACAACTACCTCTTTCCCAACTGTATTTAATTTTAATTTATTTATTTATTTTGCTCCTTTGCACCCCATTATTTTTTTATTTCTACTTTGCACATTCTTCCATTGCAAAACTACCATTCCAGTATTTTACTTGCTATATTGTATTTACTTTGCCATCTTGGCCTTTTTTGCCTTTACCTCCCTTCTCACCTCATTTGCTCACATTGTATATAGACTTGTTTATACTGCATTATTGACTGTATGTTTGTTTTTACTCCATGTGTAACTCTGTGTCGTTTTATCTGTCGAACTGCTTTGCTTTATCTTGGCCAGGTCGCAATTGTAAATGAGAACTTGTTCTCAACTTGCCTACCTGGTTAAATAAAGGTAAAATAAATAAATAAATAAATAAATAAATGTGTCTTGTGCATCATATCGGTGCGACATCTTGGCAACAAAGAGATTGTGTTTGTAACTCTTATTGGTATGGTTTTCCCCACAAGCGTGACACATACAGATTTTAAGGGTGTAATCTTTCTTCTTCTCGGTGGAGCCATTAGCTAGCTAGCTATGTCCTTTGCTAATAAGATAGCTGGAAGGTAGGACCTGGACCTGTTTTGTTTTATCCCTTGAGGCCAGGGGGAATGGCTTCCACTAGATAGCACAGCCACAAAGTCAAAATTGGCTAATATCATAAAGATTTATGAAAACAAAAAATGAGCTTTTTGGTCTTAATTTAAGGTTAGGCATAAGGTTGTCACTGTTTTTAAGGTTAAGGTTCGTTTTAAAATAACATTTTAAGAAGATACGTTTTGGACATGGGCGTGGTTTAGCCATAATTATGGCTTTGTGGCTGTGTTAATTAGTGACGACCAGGGGAAAATGTTTTTGCTAGCCTGATGACAAATACTTTACCTAGTAAGGTCACTCCCATAGAACAATATGGTCACTCCCACTAATGCCAACTTTGACTGGTTGATAGCTCTAGGAAGAGTCTTGGTGGATCCAAACTTCTTCCATTTAAGAATGATGGAGGCCACTGTGTTCTTGGGGACCATCAATGCTGCAGATATGTTTTGGTACCCTTCTCCAGATCTGTGCCTGGACACAATCCTGTCGCTGTGGTGTACGGAGAATTCACTCAACCTCATGGCTTGGTTTTTGTTCTAACATGCACTGTCAACTGTGGGACCTAATATAGTGCCTTTCCAAATCATGTCCAATCAAGATAGTTTACCACCGGGGGACTCCAAACAAGTTGTAGAGACATCTCAAGGATGCTCAATGGAAACAGGATGCACCTGAGCTCAATTTCGAGTCTCATAGCAAAGGGTCTGAATACTTATGTAAACAAGCCTTTTCAGTTTTTTTTACATACATTTGCAAAAATGTGTAAAACCCTGTTTTCGCTTTGTCATTATGGGTATTGTATGTAGATTGATGAGGGGAGAAATGCATTTAATCCATTTTAGAATAAGGCTGTAACAAAATGTGGAAAAAGTCATGGGGTCTGAATACATTTGCGCAGTCTTACACAACTTCCCACACCCCTGGCACATTTTATGGCTGGCACTCGCATTGCCTTCATTGTTGGCTTCCTTAAAAATAATAACTTTGGACATGTGTGCTGTCATGAATCTCTTGTGACGATCTGAAGGATCCGGTTACAGTCGGTCCCCTCTACAGCGCCCTCACTCTCCCGTTTCTGGCCATTTTGAGACTGTAATCGAACCCACCAAACAATTTCAGCTGTGCTAACATATTTGCAAAAGGCTTTTCTAATGATCAATTAGTCTTTTAAAATTATTAACTTGGATTAGCTAACACAACGTGCCATTGGAACATAGGACTGATGGTTGCTCATAATAGACCTCTGTACGCCTATGTAGACATTCCATTAAAAATCAGCCGTTTCCAGCTACAATAATCATTTACAACATTATCAATGTCTACACTGTATTTCGGATCAATTTGATGTTATTTTAATGGACAGAACAATAGTTTTTCTTTCAAAAACAAGGACATTTCTAAGTGACCCCAAACTTTTGAATGGTACTGTATGTATGGAGCATAATGTACTTACAGTTCTATTCACGTTTTCATGTACTATGGACAATTAATGCATACCAATTTATTGCATAGATTGTAATGGACACCTATGATGTGTGTAAAATACTTTTTTGAAGGTTGTACTGATTATGATAATCTAATTTTATTTTATTTATTTTTATTTCACCTTTATTTAACCAAGTAGGCTAGTTGAGAACAAGTTCTCATTGACAACTGCAACCTGGCCAAGATAAAGCATAGCAGTGTGAACAGACAACAACACAGAGTTACACATGGAGTAAACTATAAACAAGTCAATAACACAGTATACATTTTTTTTAAGAGTCTATATACATTGTGTGCAAAAGGCATGAGGAGGTAGGCGAATAATTACAATTCAGCAGATTAACACTGGAGTGATAAATGATCAGATGGTCATGTACAGGTAGAGATACTGGTGTGCAAAAGAGCAGAAAAGTAAACAAATAAAAACAGTATGGGGATGAGGTAGGTAAATTGGGTGGGCTATTTACCGATGGACTATGTACAGCTGCAGCGATTGGTTAGCTGCTCAGATAGCAGATGTTTAAAGTTGGTGAGGGAGATAAAAGTCTCCAACTTCAACCATTTTTGCAATTCGTTCCAGTCACAGGCAGCAGAGAACTGGAAGGAAAGGCGGCCAAATTAGGTGTTGGCTTTAGGGATGATCAGTGAGATACACCTGCTGGAGCGCGTGCTACGGGTGGATGTTGCCATCGTGACCTGTGAACTGAGATAAGGCGGAGCTTTACCTAGCATGGACTTGTAGATGACCTGGAGCCAGTGGGTCTGGCGACGAATATGTAGCGAGGGCCAGCCGACTAGAGCATACAGGTCGCAGTGGTGGGTGGTATAAGGTGCTTTAGTAACAAAACGGAAGACACTGTGATAAACTGCATCCAGTTTGCTGAGTAGAGTATTGGAAGCTATTTTGTAGATGACATCGCCAAAGTCGAGGATCGGTAGCATAGTCAGTTTTACTAGGGTAAGTTTGGCGGCGTGAGTGAAGGATGCTTTGTAATAGAAAGCCGATTCTAGATTTTATTTTGGATTGGAGATGTTTGATATGAGTCTGGAAGGAGAGTTTACAGTCTAGCCAGATACCTAGGTACTTATAGATGTCCACATATTCTAGGTCGGAACCATCCAGGGTGGTGATGCTAGTCGGGCGTGCGGGCGCAGCAGGCGAACGGTTGAAAAGCATGCATTTGGTTTTACCAGCGTTTAAGAGAAGTTCGAGGCCACGGAAGGAGTGTTGTATGGCATTGAAGCTCGTTTGGAGGTTAGATAGCACAGTGTCCAAGGAAGGGCCAGAAGTATACAGAATGGTGTCGTCTGCGTAGAGGTGGATCAGGGAATCGCCCGCAGCAAGAGCAACATCATTGATATACACAGAGAAAAGAGTCGGCCCGAGAATTGAACCCTGTGGCACCCCCATAGAGACTGCCAGAGGACCGGACAACATGCCCTCCGATTTGACACACTGAACTCTGTCTGAAAAGTAGTTGGTGAACCAGGCAAGGCAGTCAAAAACCGAGGCTACTGAGTCTGCTGATAAGAATATGGTGATTGACAGAGTCGAAACATGGTGATTGACAGAGTCGAAAGCCTTGGCCATGTCGATGAAGACAGCCTGCACAGTACTGTCTTTTATCGATGGCAGTTATGATATCGTATAGCACCTTGAGTGTGGCTGAGGTGCACCCGTGACTGGCTCGGAAACCAGATTGCATAGCGGAGAAGGTATGGTGGGATTTGAGATGGTCAGTGATCTGTTTGTTGACTTGGCTTTCGAAGACCTTAGATAGGCAGGGCAGGATGGATATAGGTCTGTAACAGTTTGGGTCCAGGGGGTCTCCCCCTTTGAAGAGGGGGATGGCCGCAGCAGTTTTCCAGTTCTTGGGGATCTCAGACGATATGAAAGAGAGGTTGAACAGGCTGGTAATAGGGGTTGCAACAATGGCGGCGGATAGTTTCAGAAATAGAGGGTCCAGATTGTCAAGCCCAGCTCATTTGTACGGGTCCAGGTTTTGCAGCTCTTTCAGAACATCTGCTATCTGGATTTGGGTAAAGGAGAAGCTGGGGAGGCTTGGGCGAGTAGCTGCGGGGGGGGGGGGGGGGTGGAGCTGTTGGCCGAGGTTGGAATAGCCTGGAGGAAGGCATGGCCAGCCGTTGAGAAATGTTTGTTGAAGTTTTTGATTATCATGGATTTATCGGTGGTGACCGTGTTACCTAGCCTCAGTGCAGTGGGCAGCTGGGAGGAGGTGCTCTAGTTCTCAAAGGACTTTACAGTGTCCCAGAACGTTTTGGAGTTAGAGCTACAGGATGCAAATTTCTGCTTGAAAAAGCTGGCCTTTGCTTTCCTGACTAACTGCGTGTATTGGTTCCTGACTTCCATGAACAGCTGTATATCGCGGGGACTATTCGATGCTATTGCAGTCCGCCACAGGATGTTTTTGTGCTGGTCGAGGGCAGTCAGGTCTGGAGTGATCCAGGGGCTATATCTGTTCTTAGTTCTGCATTTTTTGAACGGAGCATGCTTATCTAAGATGGTGAGGAAGTTACTTTTAAAGAATGACCAGGCATCCTCAACTGACGGGATGAGGTCAATATCCTTCCAGGATACCCGGGCCAGGTCGATTAGAAAGGCCTGCTCGCAGAAGGGTTTTAGTGAGCATTTGACAGTGATTAGGGGTGGTTGTTTGACTGCGGACCAGTAGCAGATACAGGCAATGAGGCAGTGAACGCTGAGATCCTGATTGAAGACAGCGGAGGTGTATTTGGAGGGCCAGTTGGTCAGGATAACGTCTATGAGGGTGCCCTTGTTTACAGATTTATGGTTGTACATGGTGGGTTCCTTGATGATTTGTGTGAGATTGAGGGCATCTAGCTTAGATTGTAGGACTTCCGGGGTGTTAAGCATATCCCAGTTTAGGTCACCTAGCAGAACAAACTCTGAAGCTAGATGGGGGGCGATCAATTCACAAATGGTGTCCAGGGCACGGCTGGGAGCTGAAGGGGGTCGGTAGCAGGCGGCAACAGTGAGAGACTTATTTCTAGAGAGATTCATTTTTAAAATTAGAGTTTCAAACTTTTTGGGTATGGACCTGGAAAGTATGACATTACTTTGCAGGCTATCTCTGCAGTAGACTGCAACACCTATCTTGACAGAAAATGTTATAGTTGAGTATGGAAATCTCAGAATTTTTGGTGGCTTTCCTAAGCCAGGATTCAGACACAGCAAGGACATCAGGGTTGGCAGAGTGTGCTAAAGCAGTGAGTAAAACAAACTTAGGGAGGAGGCTTCTGATGTTGACATGCATGAAACCAAGGCTTTTTCGATCACAGAAGTCAACAAATGAGGGTGCCTGGGGACATGCAGGGCCTGGGTTTACCTCCACATCACCCGCGGAACAGAGGAGGAGGAGGATGAGGGTGTGGCTAAAGGCTATCAAAACTGGTCGCCTAGAGCGTTGGGGACAGAGAATAAAAGGAGCAGATTTCTGGGCGTGGTAGAATATATTCAGGGCATAATGTGCAGACAGGGGTATGGTGGGGTGTGGGTACAGCGGAGGTAAGCCCAGGCACTGGGTGATGATAAAAGAGATTGTATCTCTGGACATGCTGGTTGTAATGGGTGAGGTCACCGCATGTGTGGAAGGTGAGATAAAGCAGATATAGGAGGGATGAAGAGTGGAACTAGGGGCTCCATTGTAAACTAAAACAATGATAACTGACCTGAACAACAGTATACAAGGCATATTGACATTTGAGAGAGACATACAGCGAGGCATAAAGTAATCGCAGGTGTTGATTGGGAGGGCTAGCTAAAACAACAGGTGAGACAACAAAAGCTAATCAGCTAACACAACAACAACAGGTAAAATGGCGATGACTATGCAGAGAGGGTCGGATTAACTACACACTATACACCTGAGTTCGCGGCTGGGGCCAACAGATAAAATAAATAAACAGAATGGAGTACCGTGATTAATGGACAGTCCAGCAGGCATCAGGTATGTAACCAGGTGATCATAGTGTCTAGGGGGCAACAGTAGATGGAACAGGGAAGCCGCCACTACGCTAGCAACACGGCGTTTAAAGTTAGTAGCCCTGGGCTAGTAGGAGCGTCTGCTCCAACGGAGGCCGGATGAAGGCACAGCGGATGGAGTATTGGGCTCTAGCCGTGTATGAGTGTGGTTCGGGTGAACAGCTGAGTAGGCCGGGAGGTGGGCCACAGGGATAGCTTCGGTACTGGGTCACCACAGTGAGTGCAAGCTAGCTGTGAGCTAGCTAGCTGGAAGCTGTGCACTAGCTAGCTGCAAGCTAGCTGTGAAGATCAGAAGTCGTGGTCCAGGGATTACGGCAGGAATCCGGCGTTGTTGTGGAGAGACAGTCCGATACTGGTAGACTAGAGAGTAATTATCCAGGCTAAAAACAGGGCTGGTATCTGTGCAGAAGGTAAAAGCCGCTAGCAGTGGCAAACAATTTTAGCTAATTAGCTGGTTAGCATCTGGAGGTTCTTGAATGTGTTCTAAAATTTCAAATAATAGCGATTCCATATCACATTGGGTGAGGCAGGTTACCGGAAGGTATAATTGAATAAAAAATTGAAAAGAGATTGAAAATAAATTGAAATATGTATACAAAAAATACGAAAAATACAAAAGTACACGAGAGGACAAAACAAACACGTCTTCACTGCTACGCCATCATCTACGCCTTCTTTGAATAATGCTAAGCTATTTGCCAGCTATGTGTGATGCCATGTTTGTTGACGTTATACACTGCATTTAGGGTGTCACATAAACTGTCAGACCAAAGATGTTATAAGAAAATCAGGTGAAGGAATGGTTCACTCATCTTTCGAGCAAACTTTTGGAATTGAATGAAAGGAAGTGAATGATCGTAGACGGCACTCCCCCTTCAACATGCATACTGCAAACAGACCAAACTCATCTTGTCTCCTCTTCTTATTCTTGGTTTGATGCGAAAAAACAAACATTGTGGCATGCATAAACTACCCATCGTCTTTTTTTTTACCCCCTCGCCCCTCCACATGTTGAGGGTCAGTGTGCCGGAGGTGTTGTTGCCTACCCTTACCAACTGGGGTCGGACCGTCAGGAAGTCCAGGATCCAGTTGCAGAGGGAGGGGTTCAGTCCCAGGGCCCGTAGCTTGGTGATGAGCTTGGAGGGGATTAGGGTGTTATGAACAGCATTCTCACATAGTTATGTCCCCTCTTATCCAGGTGGGAGAGGGCCGTGTGAAGTGCAATTGAGATTGCGTCATCTGTGGATCTGTTGGGGTGGTATGCGACATGGAGTGGGTCTACGGTGTCTGGGATGAAGGTGTTGATGTTTGTCATGACCAGCCTTTCAAACCACTCCATTACAGATGTGATAGTTATTTAGGCAGGATACCTTGGAGCTCTTTGGAACAGTGACAATGGTGGTCAACTGGAAACTTGTTGGGATTACAGACTGGGACAAGTATAGATTGAACATGTCTGTGAAGACACTTGCCAGCTGGTTTGGGAATGCTTTGAGAATGCGGCTTGGTATTCTGTCTGGCCAGGTGTGCTTATGATTGTTAACCTGTTTAAACGTTTTTCTCACATCGGCCATGGAGAGCGAGATCACAGTCAACGGGAAAAACAGGGGTTTTCATGCAAGGCACAGTGTTAAATTCCTCTAAGCGAGCATAAAAGGCATTTAGCTCACTTGGGAGTTCCACATTGCTGGGCAACTCATGACTAGGTTTCATTTTGTAATCCGTTGTCGTCTTCAAGCCCTGCCACATACGACGAGTGTCAGAGACAGTGCAATAGGATTCCACCTTCCTCCTATATTGTCCTATTGTATGTTAAATGTCTTGTCAGAGGTCGTAGAGGGCTTTTTTGTATCTGTCGATGTCCGTTTCTAGTTCCTTATAAGCGGTAACTCTAGCCTTTAGCCCAGTGCGGATACTGCCTGTAATCCATGGTTTTTGGTTTGTACATGTTCTTATAGTCACTGTGGGGATGACATTGTCTATGCACTTTGATGAATTGATGAAGCCCACGACTGTTGTGGTAAACCCCTCAATGCTATCGGATGAATCCTGGAACATATCTCAGTTTGTACTAGCAAAACAGTATTGTAGCCTTGCGTCTGCTTCATATGACCACTTCCGTATTGAGCGCATCACTGGTACTTCCTGTTTGAGCTTTTGTCTGTAAACAGGAAGCAGGAGAGTGGAGTCATGTCAGATTTGACAAAGAGAAGACGAGGGAGGGGGTTGTATGCGTTTCTGTGGGTAGAATACAAGTGGTCTCGAGTTTTAGCACCCCTAGTGGGGCAGGAGACGTGTTGGTAGGTGAAGTAGGACAGTTTTAAGTCTCCCCGCGTTAAAGACTCCACCCAGCAGAAAATCTGCCTCTGGGTGAGTTGTTTCTTGCTTGTTTATGGCCCCATATACACACACAGACGGTGTCTGAGACATGTTGGCAGAGCAGACATGCTGGGACTTGAGTGTTTTGCTGATTGGTGAAGAGCATGTGAGCATCGTGTGAAAACAACACAGAGTTTGATAAGGCCAGAGAGAGGGCGAAAGAGAGGGCAAATGGGAGGAAAGAAAGAGAGAAAAAGATGGAGAGAGATGGTGATGACATGGATAGGGAGGTGGGGGGGAAAGATGTGGAGAGATATAGAGAAAGGAAGAGTAAGCGAGTGATAGAAAGTGAGCTAAATAAAAAACGTGAAACATTGTTTAATTGGTGCTTTATCTCATGCAGATTGCATTATCGACAGTCAATGTCAAACTCTGTGTGTGTGTGTGTGTGTGTGTGTTAGCAACCGGTGGGTAGGACAGCTGTCAGGAAACAGTGTGTCTCACTGTGTTTTAATGGAGACTTATCAGTCACTGCACACAAACACATATCCTTTATGATACAGGAAACACGCTTATATTTGACTCCTATATACACTATATATACAAAAGTATGTGGACACCCCATCAAATTAGTGGATTCGGCAATTTCAGCCTTACCCATTGCTGACAGGTGTATAAAATCGAGCACACAGCCACGCAATCTCCATAGATAACCATTGGCAGTAGAATTGCCTCACTGAAGAAGTCAGTGACTTTCAACGTGGCACCATCATAGGATGCCACCTTTGTAACGAGTCAGTTTGTCAAATTTCTGCTATGCTAAAGCTTCCCCGGACAACTGTAAGTGCTGTTATTGTGAAGTGGAAATCTCTAGGAGCAACAACGTCTCAGCCGCGAAGTAGCATGCCACACAAGCTCACAAAATGGGACCGTCGAGTGCTGAAGCACGAAGGGGTTGCAACACTCACTAACCGAGTTCCACAATGCCTCTGGAAGTAACGTCAGTACAAGAACTGTTCGTCGGGAGCTTCATGAAATGGGTTTCCATGGCCGAGCAGCCTAAGATCACAAGCCTAAGATCAACACGCGCAATGTCAAGCGCTGGCTAGAGTGGCTAGAGTGGTGTAAAACTCTGGAGCAGTGGAAACGCGTTCTCTGGAGTGATGAATCCCGCTTAACCACCTGGCAGTCCAACGGACGAATCTGGGTTTGGTAGATGCCAGGAGAACGCTACCTGCCCGAATGCATAGCATGTAAAGTTTGGTGGAGGAGAAACAACAGTCTGGAGAAATGTCCTCTGGTCTGATGAAACAAAAATAGAACTGTTTGGCCATAATGACTATCGATACGTTTGGAGGAAAAAGGGGGAGGCTTGCAAGCCGAAGAACATCATCCCAACCGTGAAGCACAGGGGTGGCAGCAACATGTTGTGGGGGTTCTTTGCCTCATGAGGCAGGAAAATTATGTGGCTATATTGAAGCAACATCTCAAGACATCAGTCAGGAAGTTAAAGCTTGGTCGCAAATGGGTCTTCCAAATGGACAATGACCCCACGCATACTTCCAAAGTTGTGGCAAAATGGCTTAAGGACAACACAGTCAAGGTATTGGAGTGGTCATCACAAAGCCCTGACCTCAATCCAATAGAAAATGTGTGGGCAGAACTGAAAAAGCGTGTGCGAGCAAGGCCTACAAACCTGACTCAGTTACACCAGCTCTGTCAGGAAGAATGGGCCAAAATTCACCCAACTTATTGTGGGCAGCTTGTGGAAGGCTACCCAAAACATTTGACCCAAGTTGAACAATTTAAAGGCAATGCTACCAAATACTAATTGAGTGTATGTAAACTTCTGACCCAAGGGGAATGTGATGAAAGAAATAAAAGCTGAAAGAAATCATTCTCTCTACTATTATTCAGACATTTCACATTCTTAAAATAAAGTGCTGATCCTAACTGACCTAAGACAGGGAATTTTTACTAGGATTAAATGTCAGGAATTGTGAAAAACTGAGTTTAAATGTATTTGGCTAATGTGTATGTAAACTTCCGACATCAACTGTATGTGTCACGCGGTGGGTAACTAGTGCAGTGAATCAGGCGCAGAAGAGCAGAAATGAGTGTACAAGGTATTTACTTCCACGACAGCACCAGTATACAGACAATACTCAAGGTGCGGAGAAATACCGGTCACTCGAAAATAATGGGCGTAAATACATAACCCGGCAAACATAACCAGCCGACAAGTACCAACATGAACAATCAATAAACACGCACATTAACATGTGGGAAACAGCGGGTTAAATAATGAACATGTAATTGGGGAATAGAAACCAAGTGTGTAAAAAAGTGGATCGGCGATGGCTAGAAGACCGGTGACGTCGACCGCCGAACGCCGCACGAACAAGGACTGACTTCGGTCATGAAGTCATGACAGTATGTGTACGCCTTTTGCTCAGTAACTTTTTGGTATGCACTGACAAAAGGCCTCTCTGGATAAGATTTTGGCCCATATTCACAAAGCATCTCAGAGTAGGAATTCTGGTCTAGGATCAGTTTTGGATACGGCCCTGCGTTACACTGATAGATGACTATAATCCACATGTCCAGGTCTGTAGCTGTGATAAGAGGTTGTGATAGGGAGCTATGCAGGGAATGTGAAGTGACATTAGAGGGAGGCGGTCGTGTTGTGTTTAAATACCTTGTGTCTCAGTGCATTAAAACAGGCCTCAGATGATGATGCCAGCGGTGAGTTTTATCAGAGGTATCATCCATGCCAAGCAGAGCTGGGTGCACAACCAACTGGACCCTGGCATGCCATAGAGCAGAGCAGGCAGTCCTTTCACACCAGGGGCACTGCCCATTTATGTGGCATCTCTGCTCTCTTACCCTCATCCTTTACCTCTAGATAAAAGGAGGAGGGGAGGGGGAACATGGGAGGAACTCAACTGTGAAACTCCTCACAGTGCTCAAGTATAAACACTTCAGCCAAAGACTCCAGCCATTCTTTTCTAGCTAAATAGTTTCTGTTTTGCTTCAGCCTTTGAAATGCCACGGCCCTGAGCGCAAAACAGTTTATAACAAGGAATGGGATAGGGGAGGTAGAGGCGGAGGGGGTTTGAAGTGGATGCTCCGAATTCTTGAGAGGCACAAAGCTGCTTTGATAGAGACAAACTGCATGGAACGATGTCTGTGGATGGCCTGCCGTTTGTCCGCATCGACCCCCAACTCACTTACACACAGACACATACCCCACCCTATACCTACTGCCTCGAGGGGAACGAGGTTGGTCAGGCAGGTCTTATAGGGACAAACACACACACACACACACACATCATCCACTCAGCAGGGAAAGGGACACACAGGTCAGCAGAGGTGCTCCTTATTGCATGGCCCGGTCAAGTGGCAGGTCTAATCTGATTAAGGATCCACTCAGCCTCTGTTCTAGGGGCTTAATTACATGATTGGGGCTGGGTCCCGGCCAAACACACACACACACACACACACACACACGCACACAGGCACGCACATAAAAACACACACACACGTTTGTTTTACTGTCCTTCCTTTATTCCTATTCAAAGTCCTATTTTCCCTAACCGTTAACCCTTAACCTTAACATTACCCCTTACTCTTAACCCTAACCATAAACCTAACCCCTAGTTTAAAATAGCCTTTTTCCCTTGTTAGGGCCAGTGAAATGTCCCCACTTGTTCAAATGTTCTTTGTTTAACTATCCTCGTAAGGGCTTCTGGTCCACACAAGGAAAATAAAACCAAAAACACACACACATGCAACCATACACACACACACACACACTCGCAGAGCCCCACAATCTGCTTCTGCACTGGACACACACACACAAAATGCTCATTGGGTACCTCACCCAGGTAGGCCCAATGTATGATACAAGCCAGCCAGGGACACACCCACAACTCTCAGGTTTAGTGATCAAAACATCTACGTCCAAAGATGAGTGTTGAACAAGTACAATCGAGTGAACATGTTACTTCTATCGGCCTGCATAAAAATCACACACTCGATCCATGCGTCCAGTGATCAGTGATCAGTCCTGAAATTGAGATAATCTGCTAGAATTGTTCCCTATCAACCTCATTTAGTGCATCCTTTAGTTGCCCCATCACCGTGGAGCCACTTGACATGGGCTGCCGTGTCATCTGCATACTGAGAGGATCCTGACACAAGCAACCTTGCTTCTGGGCCTTTAATCTTTCCACATGCACTTACTAAGCATTTGCAGGCCTGTGCTACTTCTGGGATTGTTGGAATGTTCTTAACCAGTGTGAACTTCGGACAGATCCAAGCCGCTCATCACACTTTGGCGAGGACGTGTCACAGTAGACCTTGGGCTGGGCTTGAGAGCTTGAGACGATACAACAGAGGCAGAGATAGTGAATCTAGCACTGATGTTGCTTTCCCTCAACCTGACCATCCAGGATGAGGAAGAGAATGATACGATGCTGCTGGACTGGGACACGGTTGATGATAAATGGTCCCTTATGTCATAGTAATGACATGATGATAGATCTATTGATGTGTTTAGGAGGGGGAGTTGTACGCTACCTCTGTAAAAGTGAGTGAGAAGATTAACGGCTGAACAAGTACTACCGAGCAAGATCTGCGAGAAGGAGAGAGAGAAAGAGAGAGAGATGGGGGGGAGACGGCGAGGGAAAGAAAGAAAGAGAAAGAAAGTGAATGAGGGAGAGAGAGAAAAGGAGAGAGAGAAAGACTGAGAGAAACATACTGATGAAAAAAGGGAGTAAGAGTGATATTAATTGAAGAAATAAAATGTGCTAGAGAGACGGCGATAGATAGAGGCCTTAGAGAGTGGGGCTAAAACACCTCTGCACTTCAGCCTGGTGGTCCCACTGATCAGGTTGTATACACTCACAAGCCTTCTCACAGTACAGCTCTTTATTCACACTAACACACTCAGGCCTTAACACACTGTAATGTTTCAGAGAAAGTCTACAGAAAGAAAGAGAGAGAAAAATAGAGAGAGGGGAGAGGAAGGGACAAGGGAGTGAGAGAGAGATGGGGGAGAGGAAGAGACAGGGGAAAGAGAGAGAGAGATAGGGAAGAGGAAGAGAGGAGGGAAACAGAGAGAGAGAGAGAGATGGGAAAAGGAAGAGAGAGAAAGAGACAGACAGACATAGAAAACATACTGTATCACCAGACAGTCTAGTTCAGGAAGAGAGACCCCAGTCCCCCACTGCAAACAGGCCTTTGTTGTGATTAGGCCAACTAGCTTGAGTGTTGTTTGTCTGATTCTGTTGCTCTGTTAGTGTGTGTTCCTCTACACACACACACACACATACAGGCACACACACAAACACACACACTTATTAGATAAACACACACAGCTACATCTCGTTCATTGACAGTCTGGTGCACTCGGCTACACAGTCAGAGTGAATGGTACGCTCTAAAAAGAGTAATGGAAAAATCTATACTGGAGTCCGGATATTTCTGGACCAAGCGGTCGCCTGGCGTTCTTCATTGGCTACCGACGGTCACCACACACAGTGACCACATGTCAATGACCGCGACACTGAGTGCACTGGGGCAGAAAGAACCAGATTATTGTAGGCCTACAGCAAGACCATTTGGCTATGGTTGCAGTAATAGTATTTCCCTATGATTTATGACACATTTGTATCTTACAGTTTGCATTTTGGATAACAATTGACTGTAGGTGTCTTATGCATGTACTCATGTAAAGCCTTTATTAAAGCCATATAACACATTATAATATTTGCCCGTAAACTGTCATAAGTAGTTTTAAGTAGTTATGAGTCAAGGCATGAGATGCAATAAGACCGTTTATAACGGGTGTTGAAAATGACTGTTCATCCAGTCATATGGTCTAACGTCAACATGTTAATAACAACTGCTATTGTACAGTCTGCATGACAACATACGTCATATGTTTTTACATGCTACATAAGAGTCCACATACCAGGGTGTTATGTCATTTACCAACCTCTGTGTCACATTATTACATTGAATGGAATGATGGGCACCATAACCATGTCATATGCCCTTATAGAGTGTGTACAGACACCTTAAGTAAAGTGCTATTCATTTGAGGTGTTGAGGTGAAACAGTGAATGTGCTTAGATCAATTCCTCAGTACACACAGTATGTCACCAGGACGCACCGTTAATCCCTGTCATTTTGGTAGATCGGTGGAAATGGTCGGATAAATTGTAAAGCTTCCGCAAACTTGAAACTCACACACCTATGGTTTTTACTATAACACCCTTTTTTGTGTGTGTGTGTGTGTGTGTGTGCACAAGGTCCTGTGAAATAAAATGGGCCCCTCGCCTAGGGAAATCAAATGCCCGTCCAACTGATTGGTTCTGGTGACGGCCCTAAATCACACTCTTCTTCTTCCAATTTCAGCAATATGATTAGCTGAAACAAGAGCTCTCAATAACTTTACATCGGATCTGCAAATTGTCTATTTGTGTCAGCAAATCATATAGCTGAAATTTCATGAACAGTTTGGAGAACCATCGAAACGTTACAGAGCGTTTGTGCCAGCGAATCATATCGCTGAAATCGGAAGAAGGGTGAGATTAACATTAAATGGGAGAAGAGTTATTGGCTCATGTTGCAAACCTAGCTAGCTACTCAGCAAATAACAAGGATAGCTAACAATAGCTTGAGTTAAATAATGTGTATTAACAGGAAACGGTCATTGCGTTTAAAGTGTAGGAGGATGTTAATGTGCTACAGAGGAGTATGTTTTTTAATTACACCTGTAGCTAGCTAGCCATCGGTAGGTTGATGTTGCAATTCTTAAGTACATCTGTGCTCCCATTTCCCCATGTTTCTCACTAGTGTGTGATGCAGCCCACAATTCCGTGCGTTCCTCCATGTAGGGATTCTTGCATCTGCAAAGCTCAAGGAAAAGGGTGGCTACTTTGTAGAATCTCAAATATAATATAGATTTTGATTTGTTTAACACTTTTCCTGGTTACTAAATGATTCCATATATGTGTTATTTCATACTTTTGATGTCTTCAATATTATTCTACAGTGTAGAAAATAGTGAAAAATAAATAATAAAAAACTCTGGACTGGTACTGTATATTTAATATACACATAGCAATTATTACTGCCCACTAAAGCTTCCCATCTCTTCCTTCTGTCATGGTGAAGACGATCTGCATGATGTTGTATAGGTACAGTTACACAAGCTAGTAGGAGTCACCATAGACCTGAATGACCAGAGAGCTGACGGAGTCTATTATCAGAGCTCTGGAGATTTATGAGCAGTCAAAATCTTTATTCACACAGAGGAAATGACTCACACCTATATATAGTGCTGTGTGACTTTTGTCACTACACCTGTGCTATACCCTAACCCATGGACACTGTTTTATTGTATCCAGGGGCCCTCCTTTACTTTTTCTCCTTCATGGTAATGCAGAGATTATAGTTGTTCCACAGTGACCTCCCACTAGTATCAGCCGGGCTGGGAGTCGGCCACAAAGGCTGACGGAGAGAGAATGTGGGAGTCTCTCCCACTGAAGAGACTCTCCCACTCAACCTGTGGTTTGGGTGTCTGACTCATTCACTATAGCCGTGATGTTACATCAGTCTTCCCAATTAAAACAAGTGCCCTCTTACACAAGCTTGATTAGGAAGGCCAATCTTCTGGTTTCTTGGATGGCTTGAGTTCGTGCATGCGTGGATGCATGCGTACATGTGTGTCCTTTCAAAATCCTGTTTTGTTTTTTTATATGTCTTGTCAATGCTGATTGGTGGTAATTGCCAACCTCCTGATTGTCAAACACTATTATGGCGCAATTCCACTGGATGAACGAAACCATGGTGGGCTGTGCCGGAACCAGAACAAACTAGCCTTGTTGGTTCTTGTTTGTTTTCCATTTGCAGTTGAACTGGAAACAGGACTAGGTTTAATTTTCGAGAAAAACTGTTAGTGTAAATTTTAAGACAGCGACCGATGACGCAATTCAACAGCGAAATTGTTGTGATCCTTGGTGACTGGCATTTTTAAGTATGGAGGAGTTGGCCGGGCTATTTTGTGTCATCCTTTTAAATGTTATTAATGGGCAGCAATCTAGACTGAACGAGAGGATACAGCTGAAAAGAGATGGAGAAATACACAATGTAAGTTATTAACATGCAAGGAGAGGATCGAGTCAGCCGGTTGAAAGACCAGCTTACAAAACAAATGCTCCGTGAGAGGTACAGAATGTGCTTTTATCTGTTTAGCTAGCTGTTGTGTATCTGTCTTTGTAAATTCCTCAAAACTTATTTGGAATGAGGCCAGCCATTACAGTTTCTTGCAATAAGATGCAGTCCTGCAATACGGTATTACTCTTGCAGTATGCTGTGTGTGACAGGACCCTAGGAAGTATGCACAATGTATCTATCTAGCTGGCTACATAATGTGTATCTGTCTTTGTGATAGATATACATTGTACATACCTAGGCCTACATATTGCAAGAGTAATAATGCAGGACTGTACCTTATTGCAAGTGTAATAGCTAGCTGTCCTCCAATACTGCAAGAGTCATTTAGCACTCCTATTAGAAAACACTTCCTGACCTAATCAGATGATAAGTAATCAACCCAATCAACTATTATTATCTCCAACTATGCTATGGTGAGTTGATGTCCCACTGACAAACAAACACAATGTTTAATGACAGATTTTCTCTTTTTTCCTTCTTTATGATTTTCTCAGACACCCAACTCCACCAACACCGTTTGGACAACAAAGCGCCTGGACCAAAACCGAACTATTAGCATGACAGACCAAGCCTGGCCACTTAGTTCAGTGGGTCTCTCCCTTTTTGGTTACTACACCCCCTTATCATATGATTTTACCCTGATTAATAAAGTACTGATATACTCCCTTGTGTTCATTTTACCATTAGACATATGTTCTTATAAGATTTGTTTCTTACTTCCTGTGAATAACCTACTACACAATTGTATCTTCTATGTTTGACCAATGTTTGTTGTTTAATAAAAGTGTGTAAATCATGTCTAATCTTTATTTCCTACATTTAAAATCAACACAAGCATGTTTAAGAAGTTTATTGCTCCAACATGTATATTGTAATCGTTTAACCGTAGGCGAAATTCAATGAACAGTAATTGAAAGCCACATTCACAATGCGTTTGGTGTAGAGCAAATTTAAGAAAATAAAAAAAGAAGTATTTTACATAAGAACTTCAGCCAGTTTAGTCTAGTGACACGTTGAGCTTTTATGGCTTGGACAAACTGTCCAAATACAGCTATGCAGTTGTTCTTAAACAAGGCGGTCTGGGCCATCTCAGCAGCCCTGGCTGTCCTGTCTGCTGCCTCATCTTCACACAGCTGATTAAAGAGCTGATCCTGCTGCTGACACTGGGCCTCAAGTGTCTCCAGGTATGAGTCCTCAGTCTCACATTCAGGTATTCACTGGTTTTGCTTTCAGTGCGTTTTCTCTTCCCCTGGGAAAATATTTAGGCAGAAGTAATGCCATGTAAAAGGTCAGAAATGATAAGGTACACACTCCAAAGCAAACCTGAGGGCAGCAAGTGTGAGTTCAGTTTTGTTCTCCAGCTGTAACTGTCTCATCAAATGTATTAAATATTATCCCAGAAAGGCCATTGTGGGGCCAAGCAGATCAACCAGATACACCAATGATGCAAATAAAGGTAAGGTATTGGGCCATAATTTGATTCATTGAATCAGTGTTAACAGTTTTATATATAAATTCCTAGATCCACACTCCTTGAATAATGTTTAGGATCATAATCCTGCCATGACAAAAGCCCTCTGTGGATGAGATTGCCCACCCCTGTTGAAGACTGCTAAATTGTGGGATTAGGGCTAAACAATTGACAGTGAACTGTTTATCAACCAAGAATGGACCCTTGGTGCCTGGGGGTGCAGGGATCAGGAGTTGCAGGAGCATTGATTGTGTCGATGGACGCCGGGTGTCTGGGGGTGCAGAGCTCTGAGGTCGTAGGTTCACTATTCGAGCACGCAGCTTCCTCTGAGTCGGTAGGTTCAGGAATGTCCTCTATGTATGTTTGTATAATGTAAAGTCAGATACTCCGGCTAACGTCAAACATGTACTAAGTCCACAGCGTTGGCCTTCCATGGATATTTACATGACAAGTTGTCATCCCTAGTTCACGTCTCGCACAGTGCTCACTCTCACAAGCTACAGCTAGCTACGCTGAAGACATTGGTAGCTAGCTAGATAGTAATTTGGCTAAAAAACAGTGTATTGCCGTGCTGATCATCGCTGCTCGGCGTCATCATGGCTTCAAATATCACTGTCTGATCCACTGTTGCTGTTGTGGTCTTTTTATATTTTTATATTCTTGTTTGAGTTTCGGAATTTTTTCTCTGCACTGTTTTACTGACCGATGGAATCCCATCTCGGCTACTGTATCCAGTATGTTTTTGAAGATCTTTTCATTCCTGGTGGGACAATCCAGTTGCCACTGGATTCTCCAACTGACCAATTTGCTGCTTCCATTATTTGTTTTTGGCTTGAGAGTTATTCACTAGTGTCGCTGTACCATCTTTGGCTGTAGCGTTCGTGGTCAGATTGACCTTCTCTTATAAAAATGGGTGTCAACATACGCGAGCGACACTGCGATATAATCGCACAAGACCAATCATTGAGTACGACCATTTGTAAACCCACCCACCAGCCTACTTGGTTCGAGGTCAGTACCAGATATCAAATAGGGCTGAATATCCTGCTTGGTTCCAGGAATCAAGCGGGCCATGGGCAAATGGAAATGAAATAGGAACTGTGATATTCACGGCCCAGCACGGCACGGCCCTGCAGTGGAAAAGCATCACTAGTTACCTAACAGTGTGAGGGCAGGCGAGCAGCACAGTAGGACAGAGTGTGAAGGGAACAAGAGTGAATGGCCCTCAATGTATAGTAAAGGGCATTTGAGGACACTGCCCACCACTGCCCAATTGCAATAATATCTAGTATCTAGCATACTAGAACCTACAGGCATCCATATCCAACACATAAAGCAGATATTTTTCACCACTTCTTAGTGTTCACACTGTGAGAGCATTACAAATGCAGAGGTATAATGTCATTAGGAACTGGGTAAATGTATATGGTGTACCTTTGAATTGCCAAAAGAGGAAGGTGAATGTCTTGAACACTCAATATGTCTTGGACACTGTCTTGGACACTCAAGTCCAAGGCAAGGCCGCATGTAAGTATCATCAGGAATGGCTTTACCTGGTCTGGCTGATGTAACAATGCTACAACCCGGTGTCGGAAGCCAAAATACCCATAGAAGAAACAAGACACACTTAGCTGTGCTGAACCTTTGGCCCAGAAGCGCTGAGCTCTTACCTCATAGTGTGTCAGTTGAGAGTTGAGCAACAGGCAGGCTTATCTGTTACGTCACCCTGGACCTGGGACCCAGACTGGACATCCACTCAGGCCCTGTCCCTAGCCCAACCTAGGGCTCTCAGAGCGGGGGAGAGGTCAGAGAGAGAGAGGCCCCCCTCTGGGAACACCAGCTGGGCTTATCTCTACTGCTGCCCCTCTCTTGTCCTCTGTGTGTTTGTGTGTTTGTGTGTGTGTGTGTGTGTGTGTGTGTGTGTGTGTGTGTGTGTGTGTGTGTGTGTGTGTGTGTGTGTGTGTGTGTGTGTGTGTGTGTGTGTGTGTGTGTGTGTGTGTGTCAAAGATTCTGAGTACTATTGTGAGTTTCTGTGTATGTATGTACTATACACAGAGGGCTTGAATTGTTTCTGTGTGCTTGTGAGCATACAGTTGAAGTCGGAAGTTTACATACACCTTAGCCAAATACATTTAAACTCAGTTTTTCACAAGCTTCCCACAATACGTTGGGTGAATTTTGGCCCATTCCTCCTGACAGAGCTGGTGTAACCTAGTCAGGTTTGTAGGCCTCCTTGCTCGCACACACTTTTTCAGTTCTGCCCACAAATGTTCTATGGGATTGAGGTCAGGGCTTTGTGATGACCACTCCAATACTTTGACCTTGTTGTCTTTAAGCAATTTTGAAACCACTGCAACCAAGCTTTAACTTCCTGACTGATGTCTTGAGATGTTGCTTTAATATATCCACATAATTTTCCTTCTTCGTGATGCCATTTATTTAGTGACGTGCACCAGGTGGACAGTGGATATAGGTACTTTTGTACCCGTTTCCTCCAGCATCTTCACAAGGTTCTTTGCTGTTGTTCGCACCAAAGTACGTTCATCTCTAGGAGACAGAACGTGTCTCCTTCCTGAGCGGTATGATGGCTGCGTGGTCCCATGGTGTTTATACTGGCATTCTATTATTTGTTCAGATGAACGTGATACCTTTGGAAATTGCTCCCAAGGATGAACTAGACTTTTCTGAGGTCTTGACTGATTTCTTTTGATTTTCCCATGATGTCAAGCAAAGAGGCAATGAGTTTGAAGGTAAGCCTTGAAATGCATCCACAGGTACACCTGTGCCTATCAGAAGCTTCTAAAGCCATGACATCAGTTTCTGGAATGTTCTAAGCTGTTTAAAGGCACAGTCAACTTAGTGTATGTAAACTTCTGACCCACTGGAATTGTGATGCAGTGAATTATAAGTGAAATAATTTGCCTGTAAACAATTGTTGGAAAAATTACTTGTGTCATGCACAAAGTAGATGTCCTAACCAAAACTATAGTTTGTCAACAAGAAATTTGTGGAGTGGTTGAAAAACGAGTTTTAATGACTCCAACCTAAGTGTATGTAAACTTCCGACTACAACTGTATGTGATTAACATGAATGTAAGCTTTCATGCATGATATACAGTACATGAATTTGATGTGTGTGTGTGTAAATATATAAATGTATATTATTACAAACGGTATATTTGTTTTTACTACAATAAAATATGCAAATCAAAAAATATGTATCTATTGGAAAGGCAGAGTGTTTTGTAGATGTGTTATTACATAACTATGCACAAAAGTTGTGAAGTAGCAGCTGCAGTAGCCTCAGACCTCTGACACATACAAAGTAACTTGAGTGTCCTGAATAATGAAATTCAGATGTCCAATGGATCCCTAAGAGGCCCTACGTTTTAAGGGGCTAATCCAAACTTCCACTGAAGTCTTCCTACGAATGTTCACTTAGTCATGCATTAATATCAATGGGAGACTGAGTGAAGATTTTAGGATTCACCCCGAAGAGCAGAGGACGCTGGAAAGAACTAGAAAGCTAGCGGCCTACTACTGTAAGAGACATGGCAAGTAGATTACTCCGTCCGTCCGTCCGTCTGTCTCTGTCTGTTATGCAGAGCATTGGATTTTCTATGTTTTTGCACAAGGTGTTGTAACTGACCTAGTGCCTGACTCCCAACTCACACAATATATTGTACTGGCAAAACAAAGGCTTTCCCAATATCTAGCCCTCTTGTCTCAGTGTCCGGTTGTGTATTACTCTCTGTTCTCTGTTGTTCCCCTGGCCATGTTACCCCAGAAACCCAAACATGTCCTTTCTCTCTTCCTTAGGATCTGTGCTCTTTCTTTCCTCTCTGGGCAAACATTATCCCGGCTCCAGTTCTCCTCTCTGCCACCATACAAACACACACACACACACACTCACACACACGCAGGCCGCGCACACATTCTTTGCACACGGACACCCTGTTTAAAAAACAAAACCGGGTGGCAGCCAAACAAAGAGAGAAAGAATAGAACAGAAACTGTATGACTGCCATCCCTCTCTCTCTCACAATCACCTGCTTCTCTTCCACCGCCTTCTCTCATTCTCCCTGAGATGACATTACTGCAGCAGAGTGACAAACATCATGTGGTTTAGAGAGAAGAACTTTGATCTGGCGTATCTTTGTGAGTCTCTCTGTGAGTGTTTGATTGCCAAGGTGACAAGGGGTATGTATGTGTGAGAGAGTTTCCACATGTGTGCACTATGCAGTCTTTGTGTGTGTCTTCCTTTGTCTTGCATGTAACTTTCCAAGACTGAATCAGACTGTTATGAAACATCCCTTGGTTTTGGCAGCTCTCTGTCCCTTGATAGAGAGTAGAATGCACACACACAGCCCTCCCTACGTCCTCCTGCCCCATGCATTGGTCGGGGTATGCAGAGTTGAACAGTGGGGGGGGGGGGGGGGGGGGTCGGAGGGTGTGTGTGTGTGCATGCTATTGCTCAACACACAGACAAACAGCGTCTTATATGGTTCCCGTCTGCACGGAGCTGGCCCGCTAACCCTCCATTCAGCAGCCTGGAATGTTTGGTGATCAACTCCACTGGAAAGCCCCGTTTATCAATACACACTCCCAGCCCCCTCAGGAGACTAACATATTCCACAGAGCAGGAAAGGCCTCACCCAAGGAAGAGAGGTTCAAATTCCACAGCTGATACAAAAACAGAGCAGAGGAACTGATGTCAACACTATCTGAACATCCCACCATTCACATCTCATGAAGTGGAAAATCAGACAGGGAGACAGGGAGAGAGAGACAGGGAGAGAGACAGGGTGAGAGAGAGAGAGAGAGACAGGGTGAGAGAGAGAGAGAGACAGGGTGAGAGAGAGAGAGAGAGACAGGGTGAGAGAGAGAGAGAGAGAGAGAGACAGGGTGAGAGAGAGAGAGAGACAGGGTGAGAGAGAGAGAGAGAGACAGGGTGAGAGAGAGAGAGAGAGAGAGAGAGAGAGAGAGAGAGAGAGAGAGAGAGAGAGAGAGATTTTGGTCACACATGCTCCTAAATATTTGACCAAGTGGTCAAAAATGTCCATTTCAAAAATACTTTTTTTGATCCTTCTGAAACTTTAGGACTATGTCAAGCAACAAGTTGTTGACAAAAAAAATCTGAAAACATAAATATGGAGCCATCCCATATTTGGGGGGCTTGGCAGCCACTATAACAAACAAAACAAAAACAAAACAAAAAAAAATATATATATATATATATATAATACAAATACATATTTAGCTCCCAGTCAATGTCAGTATACCAAGACAAGAGTCTCATCTATTCAGATGCAATTGGAACCGAGTAGATAGCCCATAGAGTTCCAAAGATAGAGCTAAAAGTCTGATGGCACTGGCGTCCATATCGCCCATATCAGTGGCCATTTTAGGTCGCACTGGTATGTCAGATTAGCTCAATCGTCAGTTTCTCAGCCTCTGAGTGTAACAGAAACACAACACTTTGAATGAATAACAGACAAATGTTCATAACAAGCGGCCATGGATGACATTTATAAGAAATAAAGAAAGGATCTGTACAAAACACGAAAAACATACACAAATGCAGATGTTGAAATATCACATTTTACAATTGTATTTGGGGGAATTTAAACCATTTAGGCCTACTTTCTGTCTCCTTGACAGAAAGTGTATTTCTTTTTTTACCATCATTTACAATTTGGGGGGGGGGGTGTTATAGGACCCACATATCATAGATATTGTCATACAGTGGTGAATAATTATAAAGTAGGCCTCGCTAATTGGTACACAAAACAACATTTAAAAAAAGTTGCCTTTAATTATTCATGTAATAGCCTAAGGTAGGTTGTAAGTAACAGCAAAATATAGGTGTATTCAACATGCTTATACGGTTATGCAATCCAATGCAAGCGTGGTCAGTTACTTCTGTTACGTTTATGCTGCATTGTTTATTCTTGTGATAAGACCTAGGCTAAATTCTGTAATTACGGCACTCAACCAGGTGCTTACCTTCAATGGTCATTCGCCTCTGGAATCTTTACTGTTCTGTGTGGTCCACTTCACAGTCCTCGCTTTCCCTGTATTTAAGTTATTTTGGACAGCGCTCGTCTATTTCTCTTTCCATTTAGCTGCAAGGCACAACACACAATAACTATTCAGTAAACTACAATCCTGTATGATACGACATTTGTGAACACTTCATTTCTACTGGCAAGTTTTCCTTCTTGGTGAGATTTGACCCCTGTCTTTAGATGCCTTTTGAAGTGGTTTTGCTGAGACCACTACGCTCTGATACACTCCAGACTTTTCAGACGCCAGAAGGAATGCAATTACATGGAGCCTATTGCATATTGCAAAAAAAGTGAAGACAAACTTGTATTTTCCGGATATAGTCTTAAAATTATGAAAGTGTCATCCAATAACAGTCGCTATCAGGGCTGTCAACTCTGGCTGTCTTTCGTCTGCATCTCTGTCTGGGTGTTCACTGGTGCTGATGCGAGTTTTTCCACTTTCCTTTTGTTTCTTTCAAACCTAAACATGGGCTTTGTAGAAGCTTGCGCCCGACTTTCCTTGTCTAATTCATTATCTTGCCTCCACCAAGACAACGCTGTAGACTACATATAATTTTGCGGATATTTCTTATTCGCCTATTATCTATTCTAACCAGTGACTGGTCTTTTACTACGTTCCAAATCGAACTACTGCCTACGCGCAAATGTGTTTGCAATTAAGCCTATGACGAAAACACACGTGGTATCCACAACGTGCAATCGCTTTTACATAAATAAAGGCTATACCAGTATTTATTTGTCAATCATGTAGGCACATTTTGAGACCAAAAAATAAATTACATCTCAAGTCCTTGTTTCACCTCCAATCACACCCCATTCAACGCGATAGTGCATGCGTTGCAAGACTGCGGTGTATCCTCACCAAATTGTCCCGAAGTTCCTGGAGTCTCAGTGGTCTCGCTGTCCTGTCTCTCGCTCTCTGTTGCCACATGCTGTAGATGAACCCAGTTTCGCTCCAGCCCATCCAGCGACACAAACGCCAGTGCCTATCAACGAGAGCCGTGACGGTGACGACAGCCCGGCGCCAGTTCGCGAACGATTGGTTCTTTTTGAACGACTCTTTCTACTGACTCGAGAGTCATGATTCGTTTTGCTGAGTGACTCGTTCGTTTTAGCCATTTGTTCGATCTGCTGGCCGCAATGAATTATACAGCAGGGTTAATACTCGCCCATCCGTTGACTCTAGAGACGTGCTCCAACCGACAACTGGCTGTCTGGTCCGGCGTTATGGGCCTGGCTCGCCCTACCGTACCGTGTTGCCCGTCGAAATTAAATATTTTAATATTTATCAGTTATTTGACCGCGACGCGCGCGGACTGAAAGACGCATAAATCTCAGTTAAAGCGTCCGAGCGAGCGAAACAGCGCCTCTCTGTCTCAGTATATGTAGACTATGTATCTCTGATGCTGTCTGGACAAAAAGAGCAGCCTCTGGCATGCCATACTATTTCTGTCCAGGCAGCATCACATAGATGGGCTACATATAGTAAGACAGAGGTGCACTGTTTCGCTCGAGAGAGAGGAAGAGAGGAAACGAGAGGGGAGAGGGCAGAGAGGAAGAGGCGAAGCGAGCAGGCTCACTAGCCAAAATCCGTCCAGAATAAACCCAATGCGTTTCTATGGGCATAATATGCAGACCTAAACTTGTCGCCTGCATTCCCTCCTTTGGTACAACGACTCCCATTTTTAGGGATAGTAGTAATACAGTCGGTTGTTGCATTTGTGGTTGGTTGTTGGAGAGAGTGGTGAATTAAACCTGATCTAAATGCCCTAGCTATAGCCTACCAAATATGCCAATTGCCGGACTTGATGACATCTTTATAGTGACTATGCTTAATCAAATTCATGGCATCTCTGTCATATTCTTTACCTCAGGATAAATATATTTGGCCTAGTATGCATCCTGAGTATTTATGTATCTCTCTTCCTTGCTCAACCCATGTGTGTGTGTGTGTGTGTGTGTGTGTGTGTGTGTGTGTGTGTGTGTGTGCAGTGAAGACATGCCCACGTTTTATCATGATTATTTCTAATTAGTTTCATTGGAAGGAACCCCCAGTAAGGGGTTCCTTCCAATGTGAACAGAGCAAAGACATGCTGGGCAGATTGTTAGATACTCAAGTGTGTGCAGTATCGTTAATTATCGTCAGTGGAGGAGGAAAAAGAGTGTATAGTGAAGCACAGCGTTTGGTTTGATTTTAGATGCCGTTGATGTGCAGTCCTCACAGGATTTGTGTTAATAAATTCAGTTGATCAAGCTACAGTATGTAGTCTATTAATTCCTTTTTGATGAATAAATAAACTGACAGGTTTTGTTGTTTCTCTGTAATACTAGCCACCTAGCAATTTTATGAAGTTGGCATACACAGCAAATTTGAGATCAGAATTTTAACACCAACAGGGTTACGTTAAACACTTCCTTAGTGTGTATATGTGACCCACTGAAATAGTCTTAATTTAAGGAAAGAAATTTCCCAAATTTACTTTTAAGAAGGAACACCTGTTAATTGAAATGCATTCCAGGTGACTACCACATGAAGCTGGTTGAGAGAATGCCAAGAGTGTGCAAAGCTGTCATCAAGGCAATGGATGGCTACTTTGATGAATCTTACATTTAAAATATATTTTGATTTGTTTAAACCTTCTTTGGTTACTAAATGATTCCATATGTGTTATTTCATAGTTTTGATGTCTTCACTATTATTCAACAATGTAGAGAAAAACCCTTGAATGAGTAGGTGTGTCCAAACTTTTGCATGGTACTGTATATTTTTTACATAGAATTAGGCATAATGATTATGGCTATAGATTGCTGGAAAAATATGTTTCAGGTGTTTGGAAAATGCAAAATTCTCCAACCAGGACTTAGTGCCCCCTCTAAGTACTAAGTACTAATGCCCCCTCTAAAATATTGGGCATGTGACGCCCATGTGTGTGTTAACTAACACGGAGAATTCTAGAAAGTTGAGTGAAGTTCAATCTTGTGCTTTTCTGCGCAGGCTAATATTTCTCCTGCACTGCAGTCCTGGTTAGAAATTACATTGCCCCTCACTATAGCTGCACTTTTACACATGGCAAGACATAGTGGTCTTCTCCCCTTTAAATGTTCTTCTGCTCATCCTTGAAAGATGCCATAAGGTCTGAATTAGACACCAAAGTCGACATACAGGCTAAGTAATACAAAATTATTTGTTGATCTACTGCTATGCTAACTATCTAGCTAAAGTGTAGTCAGTGGCTAGCGAAGACAGAGAAAGGGGATGGAAGAGGATCAACACTTTGTTCAATTCATTTCAATACTGCACATTGATTCATCATGGACTGGGCACAGGTCTCCGATCGTGCTGGTGAACGGTAAATGACAGTGTCGGCTAGAGATGACGTGCAGGAGCTTCCTGCAGGTATTTGTCTCACTGAGGTCTTCGTTGTAAATTAGCATTTGAAATTTGAGAGTAATTTGAGGCCTTGATCAAATTCACCTTGTCCGAGGTAAGCCAACACCAAACACATACTTAGTTTGAAGTGTTTGTAAAATTCACAATGTGAAAAATTATTGGAACCATTTCCGTGTTTGACCGCTAGGTTTGATGGGTATTTCTCCACAGTTGAGCTTCAACACCGGTGTTCGTCCTTGTTTCGCTGCCTATACGACACTTATCTTTGAAATTACATTTTTCTCTAACCCCACTGTCTCCCTCTCCTGTGTGGAGGCAAACTGCTGATTCCAGGGGTGGGAAAGGCCTACATCGGCTAAATCCAACAAAGCTGGGGTGGCTCATGCCACAATCATGAAATGGTGGTACTAATCCCACCCAGATTGATTTCACTCAGAAACTCTTTCTGTGCCACAGAGCCCAACCCATTCTGTCTGCTGATCCCTCTGACAAAGCAACGTTACAGAAGTGCCAATTGAGCTTGAACAATCGCTTACAAAAGGGAGGCACTCACTCGGCCCACCCCACTGACCATACGTACCCTAGCACACTGGGTAGCAGCCAGCCCTGTGTGCTAGGGGGACTGGGTGCCCGTTGTTCACTGTTCAGCTGAATTAGATAATTTTGCCCATGTATGTCACTACCATAAAACTGAGTCACAGCTAGGTGAAAGGAACAAATACATACCTATTCTACAGGATCAAAGGTGATCCTGGATGCAATCCAGAGCCTGAGGTCCCCCTTTGTGATTGAAAGCTCATAAGATTTGAGTCATAAGCTCTGTGACTAGACATAATACATTCTGTCTCTGTAGGGCAGTACGGAGAGCAGGTGTCACTCCCAGAGTCTGGAGCAGGATCAGAGCGAGAAAGAGATCAGGTCCACGCCGTGTCCCTTCGTACACCTGCCCACTGCCACACCACCGCCTGGGCCCTCGTCTGGGCTCCAGAGAGGGGGGTATCAACCACCCTCGTCAGGACCCAGCATCTGAGCCCAGTCCTGGCTCGGTGCAGAGTGCTATGAATAGCCACGCTCATGAGAGGAGCCAGGTTTTGGCACGTGCGGCTCAATGCCCGCTCAGCATAGCACTCCCAGTCGTGTCACTACTTCAACGGTACTTTGGGGTTGCCATGGAAACAGGGACCAGTACCGCTGCCACTGCCCTGACATCGTTGCATGAGCTGACTGAAGAGTCCTATTTCACATTGAGACTCTCGCTCTCTCCCTATATTCTCTTTCTCCTTTATCTCCTCTCCCCCTCTCTCTCTCTCTCATCTCACCAAACTGGTGGGATTAAGACTTGTGAAGCTCAGAGAGGAACTAGAGATTTGAAATGTTTTCTGGGGGTTATCTACTCAGTGTCTCTGTCACTATGTGTTTCTGGGTGCATAGCTGCAGTGGCATGTCATGTTCTTCCTGTGAAACTGAAAGGGGCACACCTGAGAATGCTCATGATGTGTGTGTGAGTATGTGTTCAACAAGCCGTTGAACAGGAGCTTCTCAAACTCCACAGATACAAGGGGGACTGCCACGTTGCTCTCTTTCTCCCTCTTTCCCTGCTTGCTTGCTTCCTTCCTTCCACAGCCACACAGAGTATGAGGGATCCCCTTAATGGACATCTCTGTGTGTTTGAAGCTTTGACCTTTTATTGATGTCTAGCAGTCCCCCTGTGTTCATTTGTTTTCTATGGCTCTGAGGCCAGGCTGTGTGCTCAGTGCATGCATTGCTAAATTACCAGATTGAAATGTTATCACGATTGTATCCTGGCAGGCAGATGGGAATACAGGCAGGAAGGTATGCAGACAGATAGAGCAGTGGTGTCAAACATACAGCCCGGGAAGTCCAATCCGGACCAATGGATCTTTAGTGCATACCTCCGGACCTCGTTGACGACCAAATGCTCCCCCTCCCCCATGGAAAATGAAATTGACACCCCTACTGTAGAGTCTGGTTCCACTCAAAGTTTTATACCGACCAAGTGGCATTTTCCTTTCCACCCTCACCTTGGCAGGTTCTTTTGATTGTTCAGTGGCTACCCTCTAGGCACACTGTGCCATTTCAATATTTGGTTGAGATGCTGATCAATGAGATTGCAACCTATAAAATCACCCACTCAAAATGACAGACAAAAGTTAGACATTAAAAACAATGTCTGACTTTCGGTTTAGTTGTCACCCAAATGTCTATCACTGTGCATACAACCATTTAAAAGCACAGCCAAATTCAAATTGAAATAAGTCAGACATTTTCTTTATTTATACGAAACAGATTGTGTTACCACTGTGATTCATCCAATAACAGAACCAAATGATGTGTCACTGATGTGATCTTCCTGTCTAGGTTGGTGCCCCCCTCTTGGGTTGTGCCGTGGCGGAGATCTTTGTGGGCAATACTCGGCCTTGTCTCAGGATGGTAAGTTGGTGGTTGAAGATATCCCTCTAGTGGTGTGGGGGCTGTGCTTTGGCAAAGTGGGTGGGGTTATATCCTTCCTGTTTGGCCCTGTCTGGGGGTATCATCGGATGGGGCCACAGTGTCTCCTGACCCCTCCTGTCTCAGCCTCTAGTATTTATGCTGCAGTAGTTTATGTGTCGGGGGGCTTGGGTAAGTTTGTTATATCTGGAGTACTTCTCCTGTCTCATCTGGTGTCCTGTGTACATTTAAGTATGCTCTCTCTAATTCTCTCTTTCTCTCTTTCTTTCTCTCTCTCGGAGGACCTGAGCCCTAGGACCATGCCTCAGGACTACCTGGCATGAGGAATTCCTTGCTGTCCCCAGTCCACCTGGCCGTGCTGCTGCTCCAGTTTCAACTGTTCAGCACCTGAGGTGCTGACTTGCTGCACCCTCGACAACTACTGTGATTATTATTATTTGACCATGCTGGTCATTTATGAACATTTGAACATCTTGTGCCATGTTCTGTTATAATCTCCACCCGGCACAGCCAGAAGACGACTGGCCACACCTCATAGCCTGGTTCCTCTCTAGGTTTCTTCCTAGTTTTTGGCCTTTCTAGGGAGTTTTTCCTAGCCGCCGTGCTTCTACACCTGCACTGCTTGGGGTTTTAGGCTGTGTTTCTGTACAGCACTTTGAGATATCAGCTGATGTACGAAGGGCTATATAAATAATTTGATTTGATGATTATCTACCAAGGGAATTCTCTTCGATTATAATCACAGCCGTATATATTCCCCCCCAAGCAGACACGTTGATGGCCCTGAACTAACTTTATTTGACTCTATGTAAACTGGAAACCACATATCCTGAGGCTGCATTCATTGTAGCTGGGGATTTTAACAAGGCTTATCTGAAAACAAGACTCCCTAAATTCTATCATTATATCGATTGCGCAACCAGGGCTGGTAAAACCCTGGATCATTGTTATTCTAACTTCCATGATGCATATAAGGCCCTCCCCTGCCCTCCTTTCGGAAAAGCTGACCACGACTCCATTTTGTTGCTTCCAGCCTACAGACAGAGACTAAAACAAGAAGCTCACACGCTCAGGTCTGTTCAACGCTGGTCCGACCAATCTGATTCCACACTTCAAGACTGCTTCGATCACGTGGATTGGGATATGTTCCGCATTGCGTCCAACAACAACTTTGACGAATACGCTGATTTGGTGAGCGAGTTCATTAGAAAGTGCATCGGCGATGTTATATCCACAGCAACAATTAAAACATTCCCAAACCAGAAAACGTGGATTGATGGCAGCATTCGCGCGAAACTGAAAGTGCGAACCACTGCTTTTAACCAGGGCAAGGTGACCGGAAATATGACCGAATACAAACAGTGTAGCTATTCCCTCTGCAAGGCAATCAAACAAGCTAAGCGTCAGTATAGAGACAAAGTGGAGTCGCAATTCAATAGCTCAGACACAAGAGGTATGTGGCAGGGTCTACAGTCAATCACGGATTACAAAAAGAAAACCAGCTCCGTCGCGGACCAGGATGTCTTGCTCCCAGACAGACTAAATAACTGTTTTGCTCGCTTTGAGGACAAAACAGTGCCACTGACATGGCCCGCTACCTAAACCTGCAGACTCTCCTTCACTGCAGCCGAGTGAGTAAAACATTTAAACGTGTTAACCCTCGCAAGGCTGTAGGCCCAGACGGCATCCCCAGCCGCGTCCTCAGAGCATGCGCAGACCAGCTGGCTGGTGTGTTTACGGACATATTCAATCAATTCTTATCCCAGTCTGCTGTTCACACATGCTTCAAGAGGGCCTCCAATTGTTACTGTTCCCAGGAAAGCTAAGGTAACTGAGCTAAACGACTACCGGCCCGCCCCGTAGCACTCACTTCCATCATCATGACGTGCTTTGAGAGACTAGTGAAGAACCATATCACCTCCACCCTACCTGACACCCTAGACCCACTCGAATTTGCTTACCTCCAAAATAGGTACACAGACGACGCAATCGCAACCACACTGCACACTGCCCTAACCCATCTGGACAAGAGGAATACCTATGTGAGAATGCTGTTCATCGACTACAGCTCAGCATTTAACACCATAGTACCCTCCAATCTCGTCATCAAGCTCGAGACCCTGGGTCTCGACCCCGCCCTGTGCAACTGGGTACTGGACTTCCTGACGGGCCACCCCCAGGTAAGGGTAGGTAACAACATCTCCACCCCACTGATCCTCAACACTGGGGCCCCACAAGGGTGCGTTCTGAGCCCTCTCCTGTACTCCCTGTTCACCCACGACTGCGTGGCCATGTACGCCTCCAACTCAATCATCAAGTTTGCGGACGACACTACAGTGGTAGGCTTGATTACCAACAACGACGAGACAGCCTACAGGGAGGAGGTGAGGGCCCTTGGAGTGTGGTGTCAGGAAAATAACCTCACACTCAACATCAACAAAACAAAGGAGATGATTGTGGACTTCAGGAAACAGCAGAGGGAGCACCCCCCTATCCACATCGACAGTAGTGGAGAGGGTAGTAAGTTTTAAGTTCCTCGGCGTACACATCACAGACAAAATGAATTGGTCCACCCACACAGACATCGTTGTGAAGAAGGCGCAACCTCAGGAGGCTGAAGAAATTTGGCTTGTCACCAAAAGCACTCACAAACTTCTACAGATGCACAATCGAGAACATCCTGTCGGGCTGTATCACCGCCTGGTACGGCAACTGCTCTGCCCACAACCGTAAGGCTCTCCAGAGGGTAGTGAGGTCTGCACAACGCATCACCGGGGGCAAAATGCCTGCTCTCCAGGACACCTACACCACCCGATGTCACAGGAAGGCCATAAAGATCATCAAGGACAACAACCACCCGAGTCACTGCCTGTTCACCCCGCTATCATCTAGAAGGTGAGGTCAGTACAGGTGCATCAAAGCAGGGACCGAGAGACTGAAAAACAGCTTCTATCTCAAGGCCATCAGACTGTTAAACAGCCACCACTAACATTGAGTGGCTGCTGCAAACACACTGACTCAACTCCAGCCACTTTAATAATGGGAATTGTTGTAAAAAATGTATCACTAGCCACTTTAAACAATGCCACTTAATATAATGTTTACATACCCTACATTCCTCATCTCATATGTATATACTGTACTCTATATCATCTACTGCATCTTTATGTAATACATGTATCACTAGCCACTTTAAACTATGCCACTTTGTTTACATACCCTACATTACTCATCTCATATACTGTACTGCATCTTGCCTATGCTGTTCTGTACCATCACTCATTAATATATCTTTATGTACATATTCTTTATCCCTTTACACTTGTGTGTATAAGGTAGTAGTTGTGAAATTGTTAGGTTAGATTACTCGTTGGCTATTACTGCATTGTTGGAACTAGAAGCACAAGCATTTCGCTCTCACGTACATTGAATATACAGTGCCTTGCGAAAGTATTCGGCCCCCTTGAACTTTGCGACCTTTTGCCACATTTCAGGCTTCAAACATAAAGATATAAAACTGTATTTTTTTGTGAAGAATCAACAACAAGTGGGACACAATCATGAAGTGGAACGACATTTATTGGATATTTCAAACTTTTTGAACAAATCAAAAACTGAAAAATTGGGCGTTCAAAATTATTCAGCCCCCTTAAGTTTGTAGCGCCACCTTTTGCTGCGATTACAGCTGTAAGTCGCTTGGGGTATGTCTCTATCAGTTTTGCACATCGAGAGACTGAAATGTTTTCCCATTCCTCCTTGCAAAACAGCTCGAGCTCAGTGAGGTTGGATGGAGAGCATTTGTGAACAGCAGTTTTCAGTTCTTTCCACAGATTCTCGATTGGATTCAGGTCTGGACTTTGAATTGGCCATTCTAACACCTGGATATGTTTATTTTTGAACCATTCCATTGTAGATTTTGCTTTATGTTTTGGATCATTGTCTTGTTGGAAGACAAATCTCCGTCCCAGTCTCAGGTCTTTTGCAGACTCCATCAGGTTTTCTTCCAGAATGGTCCTGTATTTGGCTCCATCCATCTTCCCTGTCCCTGCTGAAGAAAAGCAGGCCCAAACCATGATGCTGCCACCACCATGTTTGACAGTGGGGATGGTGTGTTCGGGGTGATGAGCTGTCTTGCTTTTATGCCAAACATAACGTTTTGCATTGTTGCCAAAAAGTTCAATTTTGGTTTCATCTGACCAGAGCACCTTCTTCCACATGTTTGGTGTGTCTCCCAGGTGGCTTGTGGCAAACTTTAAACAACACTTTTTATGGATATCTTTAAGAAATGGCTTTCTTCTTGCCACTCTTCCATAAAGGCCAGATTTGTGCAATATACGACTGATTGTTGTCCTATGGACAGAGTCTCCCACCTCAGCTGTAGATCCTGCAGTTCATCCAGAGTGATCATGGGCCTCTTGGCTGCATCTCTGATCAGTCTTCTCCTTGTGTGAGCTGAAAGTTTAGAGGGACGGCCAGGTCTTGGTAGATTTGCAGTGGTCTGATACTCCTTCCATTTCAATATTATCGCTTGCACAGTGCTCCTTGGGATGTTTAAAGCTTAGGTTGCTCGGTGCTTTACGGGGTAAGGAGGGGTAAGGATGCAGTAGCTCTTCGGCTACAACAGATTCACAATTGTCATTGTGAATGATGCTGATGCTAGCATTGGATGTGCTCGTGGAAGCAGAACAACTTATGGTCGGCGACATGTGCAGGTGTAGTACTGCTGGTAGTAGCAGTACTACCAGTAGAGCTGGTATGTGTCTCTGTGGACACGGGCCTTACTTTTTTGAACCATTTATCAATTTTCGAGCAAACGGAATGAGCAGCGGCTATGTTTGTCTACATATGGACTGTTAGTGGAATTCCCGCAAGAGAGTGACGGTTAATGTGATTGGATGTTAATTATATGACATTAAGGCTACCTGTATTTAACATTGTTTTGTTATTTCACTTTTTGGCAGTGAAACAAGGCTACTCAGGCGAGAAAGAAAACATCACCCAAATGTATAGCCCCCGTTGGAAAATCTAAATGGACTGTTTGAAAATGTGAATCACATTTTTATTTGGCAGCATTGTGCGTACCCTTATATCTCTAAAAGGTTATTAATGATGTAAGGTACAGCACGAGTTTTTATAAGAGAGCTTTCTAAATGAAAAGAGATCAAAGCATCAACCTACATGACAGAGGGCCAGACTATTTTCTGGTAGAGAATGTACTGATGTGTACTAAACCTGTCTCCCATAATAAAGCGAACGGCACCACAGTAAACTGCTTTTAACGGCTTTAATTAAGTGGCAGCTGTATTCATAAACATGAATGAATGGTGCACTTCCTACTATTAAGCGAGAGGCTTGACCTATTTCTATAGAAGAAGCCCATTTTTACTCTCAGCTTCTTAACTTACTCATCAATATGCTTTTTAATAAGACAGCTTCCCGTCTATCCAGATGCCTAAATATTTGTAAGCAGGGACACGATTGATGTGGGCACCATCCAAAGTACATATTGTATGCTTAAGCCATTGTCATGTGCTTTAAAAAACAACATTGCTTTACCCGCATTTAATACTATTTTAAAAAGGACAGAGTTTCCATTTATGCCTTTCAGAGACTAGTGTGTAGTGTGCACGTACAAGCACACACACACACACCTGCGGTGTGAGTGACAGAGCAGCTGGGACATGAGTTATGTAATACCCGAGGAGGGGCTCCATGCTGTCTGACTTGTGTGCTGCTGGATCCCAGGAACCTACAGTAATATGTGTAGGAGCCTCATATGAGACAGAGACTCATCTGTGAGGAGAAACAAATGATTATTGAGTTCATGCAATGCCTGAGCAAGTGACCTTGAAATGAATAGTGTAAGCATACATCCCTAGCCATACAGGACCTTTCGCCTGCCTTTTGTCCGTACAGTGCCTTGTGAAAGTATTTTACCCCCCATTTTGTTGCCTTACAACCTGGAATTAAAATGGATTTTTTTTGGGGGGGGGGGGTTGTATAATTTGATTTACACAACATGCCTACCACTTTGAAGATGAAAAATATGTTTTCTTGTGAAACAAACAAGAATTAAGACGTTCATAACTATTCACCCCCCCAAAGTCAAAACTCTGTAGAGCCACCTTTTGCAACAATTACAGCTTCAAGTCTCTTGGGGTATGTCTCTATAAGCTTGGTACATCTAGCCACTGGGATTTTTGCTCATTCTTCAAGACAAAACTGCTCCAGCTCCTTCCAGTTGGATGGGTTCCGCTGGTGTACAACAATCTTTAAGTCATACCACAGATTCTCAATTGGATTGAGGTCTGGGCTTTGACTAGGCCATTCCAAGACATTTCAATGTTTACCCTTAAACCACTCGAGTGTTGCTTTAACAGTATGCTTAGGGTCATTGTCCTGCTGGAAGGTGAACCTCCGTACCAGTCTCAAATCTCTGGAAGACTGAAAACAGGTTTCTCTCAAGAATTTCCATGTATTTAGTGCCATCCATCATTCATTCTATTCTGACCAGTTTCCCAGTCCCTGCCGATGAAAAACATCCCCACAGCATGATGATGCCACCACCATGCTTCACTGTGGGGATGGTGTTCTCGGGTTGATGAGGGGTGTTGGGTTTGCACCAGACACAGCATTTTCCTTGATAGCCAAAAAGCTTAATTTTAGTCTCATCTGAACAGAATACCTTCTTCCATATGTTTGGGGAGTCTCCCACATGCCTTTTGGCAAACACCAAACATGTGTGCGTATTTTTTTCTTTAAGCAATGGCTTTTTTTCTGGACACTCTTCTGTAAAGCCCAGTTTTGTGGAGTGTATGGCTTAAAATGGTCCTATGGACAGATACTCCAATCTCCGCTGTGGAGCTTTGCAGCTCCTTCAGGGTTCTCTTCGGTCTCTTTGCTGCCTCGCTGATCAATGCCCTCCTTGCCTGGTCTGTGAGTGTTGGTGTGTGGCCCTCTCTTGGCAGGTTTGTTGTGGTGCCATATTTATTTATTTATTTTTAATAATGGATTTAATTGTGCTATGTGGGATGTTCAAAGTTTCAGATATTTTTGTATAACCCAACCCTGATCTGTACTTCTCCACAACTTTGTCTCTGACCTGTTTGGAGAGCTCCTTGGTCTTCATGGTGCTGCTTGCTTGGTGGTGCCCCTTGCTTAGTGGTGTTGCAGACTCTGGGGCCTTTCAGAACAGTTGTGTATATATACTGAGATCATATGATCATGTGACACTTAGATTGCACACAAGTGGACTTTAACTATGTGACTTCTGAAGGTAATTGGTTGCACCAGATCTTATTTAGGGGCTTCATAGCAAATACATATCCAAGCACCACTTTTTAATAACTTTTTAAAAAGTTATTTTTTTAAATTTCGCTTCACCAATTTGTACTATTTTGTCTATGTCTATTACATGAAATTCAAATAAAAATATATTTAAATTACAGGTTGTAATGCAGCAAAATAAGAAAAACGCCAAGGGGGATGAATACTTTTGCAAGGCACTGTAGCTATCGTAAAGCGGATATCCATCTTTTTTGTATATTTTTTCCATCACTCACAAGAGAAGCATATATACTGTTGTGTCCTAAATATTCTACCTTGTAGAATATAGCAGGATTTAATCCAACAGTGAGTAGGACATTATTTATTTTGAGACTGTTCGAAACATCTGACCGGCCAGATTGATAAGTGAAACCTGTTCAAATTGCATGATCAATTCAGTCTCCCTTCAGTTAAGGCATTTGGATTAAATGTTCCACTGTTCTTATCTCGATAAATTAGCCATTTACGATTTGAGTTCAGCTCCTCTAGAAACGCACCAGTGAATCATGCCCAGCAACTTGTATAAGAGTTTGACATCAGAGTCATTCCATATACAGATAGGGAATGCATTGGTTGCGGGATGGTTGAGCTAATGTGATTAGCATGAAGTTGTAAGTAACAAACAAAAGAATCCCAGGACAAAGACATATCTGATATGGGCAGAAAGCTTAAATTCTTGTTAATCTAACGGCACTGTCCAATTTACAGTAGCTATTGCAGTGAAATAATAAAATGCTATTGTTTGAGGAGAGTGCACAGTTATGAACTATTAATAAACCAATTAGGCACATGTGGGCAGTCTTGATACAACATTTTGAACATAAATGCAATGGTTCATTCGATCAGTCTAAAACGTTGCACACACACTGCTGCCATCAAGTGGCCAAAACCAAAATCACGCCTAACCTGGAATAGTACATCGTGACCTTTCTCTTGCATTACAAAGATGGGAAAAAATGAAATAAATCTTTGTTTTATCTTTTACCAGATCTAATGTGTTATATTCTCCTAAATTAATTTCACATTTCCACAAACTTCAAAGCACTTCCTTCCAAATGGTATCAAGAATATCCTTGCTTCAGGTGCTGAGCTACAGGCAGTAAGATTTGGGTGTGTCATTTTAGCAAAAAATTGAAAAAAAAAGGGTCCAATCCTTTAGACTGCTCCAGATTTCCTCTCCAACTTAGTATTGGTTTTCCCAAAAATGTATTGTATTGTACCTCTATTATATTGAATGGCTCTAAAACAACCTCACAACCTCGCCTCCTCTGTAGCAAACAACTAACATTGTTAACTTGTTAATCCGCCCTGGGCGCTACCAGGGCTACCCACCATGTGCCTGTGTGCCAGGGCTACTGCCAATATGAAGTGAAGACCTGGTATACAGCTCATCCCTGCCATCCTTAGACCCCAGACGGGGTGTCCTGAGAATTGGTCAGCGGAATAGCCGGACAGGGATAGTATTTGTCTCAGATGGAAATGGATACCAAGCCGTGGGAGAAAAGACAGGTCCGGAGCTGGCTTGGGGGCCTGGGTCCGAGTCTTTGAGGCCAAGTTGGTGGTGCTGGAATGAATATACTGCAGTGGAGGCAGACAGGGGATGTCGTCATTGTGTCCCTCGGGTGTGTGGTGTTGTCATGCAGTAGGCAACATGGGTGGAGGTGGATGAGGTTGTGGTCCTGGAAGGAAGAGCAGCCAGTAGTTCAGTGTAAGAAAAAGGGGCACGCAGGAGAGAGCAAAACAACAAGTTAGAGAATAATCATGGCTTGACGGACGCCATGCAATGAAATGAAGATTTCTAGAGTGAGAAGGCCAGTCTGCAGGGTGATAGTATGTGGCCAATATATGGTTGAATTTTGCTACAAACTGATATGTGTGGCCTGCCGTTACATGGATTGTGGCAAGTGACCCTGGACATGAATTATTAATGGAATAATGAAAAGGCCAAGCAGAACTTTTATCAATTACCCTTAACGTGAATGGAAATTAATACGGAATTACTGTACTGGCGATGGTTGAGACTCGGATACAATGGTTGGCAGCAATGCCTCACTGGTCCACCGAAGAGCAGGGCGTGTGGCCGGAAGGTGCACTTGTGCAGGCCATGGATAGTCAGGAAATGCTGAGCACGCTGTGAACTTACCATGGAGCTTGCCGGCTTGGTGGAGAGAAACTGTTGTGAAAGCAGTTAGCTTGCTGGTCCGTGATATGACAGAAATGAGGGATATAAAAGAGCCTGAAGACAGCAATTAAAACACAATTCTAAAGCATGAAAATGTCAAGAGCCAACTGATTTCAACTGCGTGGCTGAGAAACGAACAGAGTAGAGGTTATTGGATGAGGTGCGAAATGCAACAAAAGATTATAGTTAACTTGCTGAGTGGAGAACTCGCTCAGCTAAACTTGATAAGACTCGTAACGCACAGTGCCGTGCAACACAATACGCACTGCAGAACAGAAAGGAGGACTGTTAGTCTGGTCAAGTTTAAGCAGTGGTAGCAGAGGTGATAAAGTGGTGTTAGGACAGGTGTGGAGGCTGATTAGCAATGTAGCGGTTGGTGCTTGTTGAAGAGCTGCATTCAAGACAACTAGTTAGTGTCGCATTAAAGTCATGGATTTTAGTTAGTTAACTCTGTCAATGGTGATGGATGCCAGGATATAGTTGTTGTTGTGGTTCTATTTTGGGACTCGATGGTTCACACATCACACTTGGATCATACCAGGGAATGGAGGATACCTTTCTGAAACCCTTACACTTGGAAGGGACGGACACACGCGCCGCATAAGTTAGAGAGACGTGGCTCCTGTCTGGAGCCTTAGTCTGGAAAATTAATCCATCATTATGTGAGTGCTGCCATCACACACACACACACACACAAAATCCTCAGAACACCCACGTCAGACCATCCAAACAGAACCCGGCCCTAGGCAACCATGTCATCCCAGCACAGATGGCAGTGGCTGATCATGTTTATTTTCCTGCACTTAAGCACAGACGACTCCCCATGTCTGCAAATTGGCATAAGTAGGGGTACGTATTGGGGTGCCGCTGGTATATTAATGTGGAGCATCTGTAACGTGAAGGGGAGAGTCAAGGAAGCAGAAAATGGCACTGTGACATCCAACCGTATGAATTATATCCTGACCTACCAAAATGAAGAAGCGTGTGTGTGTGTGTGTGTGTGTGTGTGTGTGTGTGTGTGTGTGTGTGTGTGTGTGTGTGTGTGCTATGGTTTGCAGATATGGCAGTCTGGTGGCGTGGCAAGCTTGTTCAAAATCAGTGTGGATCTGCATGCAATTCTAAGTTGTTTCCATGCTGTTTAAGGTGCTGAACATCGATTTTAAACGGTTAACTTTAAAAAAGGGACAAGGGTCATCTTTCACTTTATTTCCCGATAATCTTCCCTTCCTTGTCTCCATCCCCTCTCAATTGTAGTTAGGTGGGAGAACAGGATAGCTTTTTAGATTTCACCATATTTATTTCATGCATCAACTCTCAGACTTTGGTTAAGGTTGGAGACAAGTAGCTGATGCATATTGGAACAGTTGGTCCCAACCTCAGTGTTGGACTTTTCTCTTTCCTGTAACTCGAGTATCCCTGCACCTCCCTGCTTTCACTGATCTTCTCCAGCTGTTTTCCTCTGTGCTGTTTTCCAGCCGTTTTCTCTTGCCCTTTCATGTGGGTTGTAGTTCAGGAGCCATCTTGTGAGTCAGATGTGTGGGAGACAGCATTTCCCCTTAATGAGAATCCCAGGCAAGCTTTGGGTGTGTCTCATACAGAGGAGGCTGGTGGAATGAGCTATAGGAGGACAGACTCATTGTAATGTCTGGAATGGAATTAATGGAACTGAGTCAAACACGTTTGACTCCATTCTATTTAATCCATTCCAATGAGCCCGCCCTCCTATAGCTCCTTCCACCAGCCTCCTCTGGTGTCATGTACAGCAATGCACAGCAACATACCAAGTCTGCTAGGCTGGGTTGACTGAGGTTTGCCAACCATCCACCTGAGTCATAGGGCTTGGTCGTTATGTTGAAAAATGCTATTACACCCAGTCTTTGAAGTTATAAAGGGCATTTTCTCAGTCACATGTAGGAACCGATCCAATGAATCATGTTTATATAGGTTTAGATAGCAGTATATAAGGCTTTATGTAAGGAACGGCCTTTTGGAGCTCACTTCAGACCGGTGCTTATGCATCGAATTTTGACTGTGACCTCTCCTTCTTGCTGACAATAAAGAGTGCTTCATTTAATATTGACTTCCAGTGTCCTGGGTAAAAATGTCTACAATCAAGTTTATAGTATGCATTTCTCCATGTCATTGCCTGTTTTCTATCTATCACTCATCTCATTCTGAGGAAAGATTCAGTCAGATACACATCACAGGTGCACGCTTCAGAAAGACAGGACCCCCCACTTAAACAAACACTCCAATCTCCAGAGGAAAACAAACCTAATGAATCATTGCCAGAGAATTGAATGAAAAACACGGTTCTCACTTATGCTAAAACTCCACCAACTCCTTCTGTCTCATTCCTCTCTCTCTTGTCTCTCACTCTCCCTCTCGGTGTGTTTTGATAGCAGTCTATTTGCACAGCGTGGCGTCTGTCTGTTTCTCCTTTTTCTGTGTGTTTGTTTGCCGTCCAGCTTGGAGGAGCTTTAGACTGTTCATCCCCTTGGTGTGCTTCTTTCCCCAACAGGCTTTGCTGTAGTAGCCCAGGCAGCTGCCAGTGGGCTGGATGATTTTAGATTTGATTGGGATCCCCATTAGACGACACCAATGGCGACAGCTATTCTTCCTGTTCTGGGACTGAAGAGACCCCTGCTGGCTTAAACACATCAAATATGGAAACCCATGTTTGACGCCATTCCATTTCGGCCATTACAATCAGCTCGCCCTCCTATAGCTCCTCCCACCCAATTTGGAAATGAACACTACATCTCTCACAAAAACAAGAATTGATGCAGTTAATCTCTCATCAACCCTCAACCAGGAAAGACTGGCATGGATGTTGTCGATGAGATGTTAATGCTGTACCTGGGCACATCCACATTTCACACCTGATTGATGTATGAAGCCTTTTGGTTTGTGTTGTGGCTGTGTCATAGGGCTTGGTCGATATCTCTGCAAAACAAGGGGCGGCTCCTAACACTCTTTTGATAGGATATTAAAAGGTGACATTTTTCCAGTCACATGCCATTTCAAGCTGTTTGTAGGTTCCGTAATAACTCTAGTTCAAAGGGTGAATGACTCTCTCCTTTGCAGAACTGGTTCATTGTTTTTCCACATAAAGTGTTGGAGATATTTTGCTATTCTTGTCACTCATGAATAAAATATACTTGTGTCTGCTGGGTATAGTGAATGGGGTCATCACTTCTATCCCACCTCTACTGCGTACAGCACACATGCACACACACATTAAATGCCTGTCTGTACATAACATTGCTAATATGTCCCACTTCTGGCAAACAAAACATTCCAAACCATGGTTGAGAGATGTAAGCTAGTCCCCATCTCCTCGCCCATAAGTACACTGTATTGACTGGTATATTGTATTATGCTAAAATGGATGGCAGTACACAGCATGAGTGGGCCTGGGGCTACAGTATGTCAGGGGCCAGAATAACACAGAGCCTCACCCAGCTGAGCCTGTCACTGTGTCCCGGTGACGTTTTATGTTGCTTCTATCCCAAAATTCCCTCATACCCTTTCTATCCTTATCGCTCACACCAGTGTCATACATGAGTTTTCCTATGGGGTTGTTCCATCTCAAAAAGCACGAGGATTTTGAGAGGATTTAGTCAGAACCTGGTAATATCTAGATGTAGGATGGGACATAAATAAACCTAAAAACTTGAATGACTA
Organism: Oncorhynchus kisutch; assembly: GCF_002021735.2. Classification (NCBI taxonomy): domain Eukaryota; kingdom Metazoa; phylum Chordata; class Actinopteri; order Salmoniformes; family Salmonidae; genus Oncorhynchus; species Oncorhynchus kisutch. The sequence continues at coordinate 45,770,645 of NC_034181.2, read as the reverse complement.
ATTTATCTGAACAGGGAAACATTTTTTAAATTTTTTAAATTTTATTTTTTTATCGCCAAATTCACTGGGAATACATTACTTAGGATGAAGAAACCATACTCAGAGCAGCAGCACCATACTACTTGTCAGACATAGAGAACCGATTGGTATGGAGGGTCCGTGGGTGGCTGTTGAACAGTTCTTTGGATTCCTCATGTGTAACTCATTGTTAGAAAAAGGTTTAATCCAAATTGGATGTTGGAGACTATATTCATTGAATATTATATGAATCCTATGAATCAAAACGACCAAATTGGATGCAATCAAGTAGCTAACATTCTCAGATTAATTTCTCAAATAACATTTCAACAAAATAATGATGCAGGAAAGCTAATTTGATCTGTTTCTAACATAAACTATTTCAGAGCCATGTGAGATGGCGGGTGTCATGATTTGCTTAAATGACATGGAACAACCCTATGCTCTTAACCCCCCCCCCCCCTCTCTCGGTCTCTCACATACCATGTCCCCCATAACCTCTCTTGCTCCCCCCTGAGCTCTTTCTCTGCTCCAGTAGAGTTCTGTAATACTAATAGCACCCATGTGATTGGGGATCTCATCGACTCCACTGTTCCACTGTCCGACCAACCAGACTCCTCAGGCCATTCTAACAACCACCATCGATTTTCTGCTAGTCATTTGATCCCATCATCAATTATTAGTTAGCACACTGTGTCACTCAGTGGTTACCTGCCACAGTTAAGAGGTTTACATGACTTGGCTGTGGTGTGGAGGCTTATGACAACCCATCAGCTGACATTCCAAAAGCAGCGTTGACAACAATGACGCGGGAACAGACCACTGGAATGTAATATTCCACACTGACCTACATGTTGTTATCTTGTCGTGATAAGGGATTGTAGCTGCTTGGGATCAACCTAGATCCCGGAGATTGACTCAAACTCAGTTGTTGAGTATAGGAATTTACACCACGTTTCCAGTAGTAGATGAGCTAATTATGAACAATCAATAAATCGAAGTTGCCTCCACAACACCACTGCTCAGAATGCTGCGGGAAAAAAAGGGGACTTGTTACAGCCACTGATATAGCAAGCAGATGATGACATTAGTTTGAATGTTGGACCTCATCCCAAACCGCTCTGCAACATCCTGAGCACACTTGTTGAGAGAATAAACAATGTTAAGTGAACTCTAAGCCCTGCGAGTGCTTAACTTTCTTAACATTTACTCTATTCCACAAAAGGATCCAACTCATTCCCACTATGTTGGCCAAGAACTGATGCGGAGCATCATCTACTGGCATATTGGTGAACTGCAATTCACCACATACCATTACATTTACAGGTACTGCATCTCAACATGGCAGCTTCTATTCTCAGCTGTTCCATTGCAGATATTGGCAAATGTCGATTAAAATGAGAAAATGACATTTTCTGAAGAAAATGTGTGTGCTTGCATGTTTTGAAGTAGTTTTATGGGGGGGTAAAAAATGTGTTATAGTAGTGGTAGTGACTGCAGTAGTTATGGACTACTGTAGTGAATAGTAGTGATTGCAATATTAAAGACTATGAGGCAGCAGTTTTGCCAACATCAACCTGTGAGGCAGCAGTCACTTGTGCATTTCCTTTTTACCAAGCACACACGTGTTGATTTTTAACAATATGTTTATTTTGAAGAAAACAAAGTATTTGTGCTCATCTTTAGGTATAGCTAGCTTCTGGCTCACACTCCATCCTGATTGAGTCATAACTCTAATCACAATAGCATCAAATTTGATTATTTGATCTCAAATTTGAATTTGCCTGGAGTATTGAGGCCAAAAATTGAAATCCACTATCCAAATGGACATTATACACGCATCATTGCAGTTTCATCACTTTTGCTGCTATGTATTTTTTTCTCTTATTTGTATTTTTACAGCAAGCACACAAAAAATACGAGATACAATAAATATTCAAGTTGATTCATAGTTACAGTACATTTATAAAGTGAGGCTGTATAAGAATATTTAAGACTTAATAAGGAATGTTACCTTTTAAAACTGAATGCTGAAGGAAGTCAACATAAACAACATCTAATACAGATACACATAGTACATACTTAACAATGCTATGCTGAGACACCTGATTCATTGAGCTGCTTTCAACCACACCAAGTGTTTGCAGTATAGCCTTCTCCCTTTAATTTATCCATAAGACAGATTTATACACACTAATCCTGTAGTGTCATGGTCTGTTACTGCTTGCATTACGCACACACACACACACACACACACACACACACACACACACACACACACACACACACACACACACACACACACACACACACACACACACACACACACACACACACACACACACACACACACACACACCTCAACATATGCCAGTGTGTGATCAGTCAAAATATACAAGCTAAAATCGTACTAAAAGTCCTCTTTCTCACTATATATCATCAGATGTTTTACTCTTTCTTTAGCACATTGATGACTGCAAAGACATTATACACTGAACAAAAAATATAAATGCAACATGAAAAGTGTGTGTCCCATGTGCTGAAATAAAAGATCCCAGAAATGTTCCATACTGTCACATCCTGACCTTTATTTCCTTTGTTTTGTCTTTATTTAATATGGTCAGGGCGTGAGTTGGGGTGGGCAGTCTGTGTGTTTTTCTATGTTTTTCTATTTCTATGTTTGGCCTGATATGGTTCTCAATCAGAGGCAGCTGTTTATCTTTGTCCCTGATTGAGAACCATATTTAGGTAGCCTGGGTTTCACTGTTGGTTTGTGGGTGTTTGTTTCCTGTGTCAGTGTTTGTGCCACACGGGACTGTTTCGTTTAATTTCACTTTGTTATTTTGTATTCTGTCGTGTTCAGTTTTTCTATTAAAACATGGACACTTACCACGCTGCGTTTTGGTCCGATCCTTGCTACACCTCTTCAGATGAAGAGGAGGAAATCTGTCGTTACACATATGCACAAAAAGCTTATTTCTCTCAAATTTTATGCACAAATTTGTTTATATCCCTCTTAATGAGCATTTCTCCTTTGCCAAGATAATCCATCCACCTGACAGGTGCGACATATCAAGAAGCTGATTAAATTGCATGATCATTACGCAGGTGTACCCTGTACTGGGGATATTAAAAGGCCACTCTAAAATGTGCAGTTTTGTCCCACAATACAATGCCATAGATGTCTCAAGTTAAGGGAGCGTGCAATTGGCATGCTGACTGCAGGAATGTCCACCAGAGCTGTTACCAGATAATTTAATGTTAATTTCTCTACCATAAGCCGCCTCCAACGTCATTTTAGAGAATTTGGCAGTACGTCCAACCGGCCTCACAACTACTGTTTACTGATGTCAACGTTGTCAAGAGTGCCCCATGGTGGCAGTGGGATTATCGTATGGGCAGGCATAAACTACGGTCAATGAACACAATTGTATTTTATCGATGGCAGTTTGAATACAGAGAGATACCGTGACGAGATCCTGAGGCCCATTGCTGTGCCATTCGTTCACCTCCATCACCACGTTTCAGCATGGTAATGCACGGCCCCATGTCACAAGGATCTGTGCACAATTCCCGGAAGCTGAAAATGTCCCAGGTGTTCAATGGCCTGCCTACTCACCAGACATGTTTCCTTAGATGAACTGTAACTCAGTAAAATCTTTGACATTTATTTGTTCAGTATATGTAGGAAACTACTTGATTATGACAATATTCTTCTATCTGACCGCAGGACCAAAGTTCATGTCCATGGGAAAGAAGCTTTGGACATTAAATGCTTTTTGAGGTCGGTTTGGTTATGGTTCAATTGTTAAAATATTATCACAGTTTTCAATTTAGATATATATATTTTTATTTACATTAAAATGCATTATGAAATAACATTACAATTATTTTCGAGCTTTTTAATGGAAATTCCAAAGCCAAAAATGATGAACATTCAATTGCAAAAATATAGAAAATATTCCTTTGTCTCCATCAGATCCACATTGGGTAGACATCAATAGAAAAATAGGAATTTACTATGAAATATTTCATTCAGTCATCTCATCTATTTAATTATTATTATTTTTTAAATCAAATTTGTAGTTCCCATATTGTCTCATCGCTGCAACTCCACAATCGGCTCGGGAGAGGCGAAGGTCCTCATGCGTTCCCCCGAAACATGACACGCCGAGCGCTGTGATTCTTATCACACTGCTCGCTTAACCCGGAAGCCAGCCGCACCAGTGTCACTGGACTGACGAACACAGTCAGCTTGCAGGTGCCCAGCCTGCCACAAGGAGTTGCTAGAGGGCGGTGAGCCAAGGAAAGCCCCCCGGCTAAACACTCCCCTAACCTAGATGGCGCTGGGCCAATTGTGCGCTGCCCTATGGGGGTTTCCGGTCACGGCCGGCTGTGATACCCCAGGCTGTAGTGGCGCCTCAGCACTATGGTGCAGTGCTTTAGACCACTGCACCACTCAGAGGGCCATCATCTCATCTCAGCTCAGGCAGTAGCAGCTAGCCAGACAGAACATTGAATGTTCTCTGTGCTCCCCAAACTGTACATTTCTCTTTCATGCGGTCTATGCAGTCTGTGTATCTAACCTAACATAGCAGGCGTAAAAGTGTATCCATCTCTGTCTGAACCAGAAAGACCAGGCGCAATGGATTATGGTTATTGTAATTAATTACCACATTTCTGCTCTGACCTAGGTTGAATATTTGTTTAATAAAAACTACAACTCCCTTAAGCCCAGCGTCCCACATAGTTTTTGACTTGATTTCTTTTGGGAATTATTTGATTTCGTTCAGCACATTGGGCTCACAAAAAAAAACTAAATAGAATATCAAGCAATTGAACTCACATCTGTCAACAAACCACTCCCCATCCCCCCCAAATACCATTCAGCACTACTGGACATTGAGTACCATGTCCTCTAGACTAGTTAAGGCATAACTGTGGGACATTGGTAATAGCCGTAGTTTGATTCTGAGTTACCCTTCCTTCATAGGCTTTCTGTCTCTGTGGATCATGAGTTAAGTGGAATCAGAGAGGACGCATATCCTACCAGGCAGGTGTTTCCTGCTCTAGGCTTCCCTTGTGTCGCACATTCACTGGTCCCACAGAGATACTGCTGGGTTTGTGTGCAATGGTGAGGGTTGGAGGAGATGGAGTATTTAAATATGGGGTGGAAGTTACCTGTTGGCGTCTCAGGGGTGTGCAATGCCTGCCAGTACACAATTATGGATCCATCCGACTCGTACATCTGGAACACAGACACACCTGTGAAGACCTGAGCAATGGGCAGAAATAGCAGTGGACGGCACTGTATAAGGCCACTACCTCACATGCGCGCACACACCTGCATGCATTTCTGAGAGGTGAGCACCAGGATATCACAAGAGAGGGGGACACACCAGGTTGTCTGGAAGGAGCGACAGCAAGTTTCCCCTTCAACAAAAGATTGCATATGCATTCATGTCAATCTAACATGGCCAATAATGAATAAAGTACACCCATAGCATGATCCACCTCTTGGCCAGTGATAATAATCTACCTGCATGATGAGAGAGGAGCTGGTAGTAATGTTGGCCTCGTTGAAATGCAGCTGGCGATGGGATAAGTTGAGTCTATCCCAAAAATCACTGACCATATTGGCGTGTACCACTGTGAAATAGGTCATGCTCCAGAGACACACAGTTTTTAATCGGGATGCTCTCCTCTTTGTGGTACATCTTTGAATTTTATCAATTCAAATAGGGAGGTGCAAACAACTCTCTCTTTACTGAAAGTAAGCATTCTTATCTAGATTAGCAAGCAACCTTTTATGTTTGTGTGGGTGCATTGTGTTGTGTCCACTTAGCCTAAGCCTGAGTGCTGTTCAATCACGACAGCTTCAAAGAGATTGTTCATTTCTTGTTACAAAAGGTGGTTATTGCTAGCTATGTATGTGTCTCAAGACACGCTACCACAAAAACACAACATGTGCATGAATTATGTGAACAATAAGCTCAACATAACAAATATTTTCCAAAATCTTAGATAATTAATTCGTACTCTGTAATAAAGTATAGCTTTTAAATGTTGGCATTATGTACTTTCGAGGAAAATAGAGATGTTTCTCGATTTATAACCTGAATTTTAAAAGGGTTTGCGTGAGGATAGCTTAGAAACTGACAAGGTAAATATGTGTCGTTCTGCCTCTGAACACGGCAGTTAACCCACCTTTCCTAGGCCATCATTGTAAATAAGAATTTGTTCTTAACTGACTTGCCTAGTTAATAAAGGTAAAATAAAAATAAATAAAATAAACTGCCTGATTGGTCGATAGCCTGCTGGACAGAGCTGTATAGTTTCTCCATTCATTTCCCCCTGGGATTCTTATCTCCTCCTTTGCTAATATCTCTGCAAAGACAGTACAGTATGAAGATTGGCTAAAACTACTTCTCCCAATAGAAATCCCCGATCCCACTTGTAGGCCATGTCATGGCGACGTTGGTTAGCTAAACTCCTGCGTAGAAACACATAAAATAAAACTTTCCCTTCAATGTATAATTGTCCGTGGGTGAGGTGTTATCCTAAGACTGGGACAGGTGTTGTCTGATGATCTCTCTGGACTGGGGAGGGGTCTAACTGTCCTATCCCGCCAAAATGCGAATGTGCATGCCTTCAAATCAAAAGGCACTCCTTCCATATAAAGGTGTTTTTGACACAAATGAAAACGTGTTAGTTTGTCACTTTCGCGAGGTTGGAGTAATAACATGTTCAACTACTTAAGACATTGGCTCGAATCTAGGATGAGCTTTTAGATTTCAAGAAAACTAAACAACTAAGGAAGAATGGTATATTTGTCAATCCCAGCCTGGGCTGTTTGGTCTGTTTCGCAAGTGTTCCCGGAAGTCCCGTGATATTAGTCCCCTGGCTTTAAAAACTCTGCATCAACCCGAAACTGCTCAAAGCAACGCATGTTGCGCTTTATGGGAGGAGTTACACAGAAACGAGTCAATGTTAAAGCTGTGTTGCGTGTCGTAATGCTCTGACGTTTGACTGGCCCTGTTTATGATAATTGAGCCGACAAAAAACAAAAACAAAAGTTTTCTTATTGATTTAACAACCAGTTACAGAAAAAAATTTAATCAATCAATCATGGCAGCTAGTGGCAACGGGTACATAGCTAGCTACCTGCACATACTTATCATAATACATCACTTTTATATAAATACTTGATATATAGTCTGAAACATAGCAATGCAAATCAAGTTTTCCTTACAAGCTGGAATGTTAAGCGCGATTAAATGTCAACTTACCTTGCCGGTTGTCTGTGTGGTTGGTCTTTCAGTGTATGACATTTTGAGACAAAACATCGATAGGAAAGTATTGTTTACCCGACTTGTAGCCATATTCAGTGGTAAAGTAAAAATACTAACCTTAAATGATATTGTCAAAACTATACGATATATTTTCAAACAATATCCCAATAAGTAACTATCGACCCCCCCCCACCCAATCACTATACCATACCAAATGTAATGTCATAATAATTTGAGTATCCCGTTTACCATGTTACGTCTACCCTTTAGTCCAGGTTGAAATACTCAACTCCACGATTTAACGATGAAGTTGAGCAGCGACTAGTGTGGGCAGACTGGAGATCCGATTTCACATAACTATGTTTTTTTTAAATAAAAAATGATGGATTTCAACATCCAAAGAATAGCATGCAATTTCTGAAATCTGTAGTCTTTCATAAATTATATGTTATGGGAAGTCGAAGCTCCAGGCCGTCTCACCGTAAATCGTGAAGTTGAGCAAAGTTGGCTAGCTTGCTATATTTAATACATGTGTTGTATTAATATTACACATCATGTTTCTCACATTTTAAACATGGATCAATCTGAGTCTTCCAATTGTGAGGAAGATGAGGGCCCGACCAGGGCCAAAGGGGGTAAGCCCGAGGTGGCCCAGGAAAGGGACTGGTTCCTCAGTCCCGTGCTGTGATCTGTACAAACCTCCCACCGCAGAGAAACTGAAGGAGGAGGAGAGCCTCTTCCACTGCAGCCTGCTCAAGATGCAAGTGAAACCAGGGTTACAGTCGGGTGGGAGTCGTGTTTTTTTGTGTGTAACAGTATACCTTTAGTCCGTCCCCTCGCCGGGCTCAAACCAGGGACCCTCTGCACACATCAACAACTGACACCCATGAAGCATCGTTACCCATCGCTCCACCAAAGCCACGGCCCTTGCAGAGCAAGGGGAACCACTACTTCAAGGTCTCAGAGCGCGTGACGTCACCGATCAAAACTCTATTAGCGCGCACCACCGCTAACTAGCTAGCCATTTCACATTGGTTACACTCAACCCCATTTTGATCTCCCCTTTTCCGCAATAACCAGTGATCCGGGTCAACAGCATCAATGTAATATAACTTTAGTCCGTCCCCTCGCCCCTACCCGGGTTCGAACCAGGGACCCTCTGCACACATCAACAACTAACACCCACGAAGTATCGTTAAAAGTTAAAAGTTGATAGGGCCTGAATCAGGGCGGCTAGATGCTCTCTTTTGTCAGGCTCAGCAATCACTTGACTCATTGACTCTAAAAGTATTCTGACAGGCTTCACAACTCTTCCAGTTTGAGTTCTCAAAGTGCCTTCACTGGGTCTCAGGACTGTATGGGTGAACTCAGAAGTCTGGCTGTTTCTGCGCTCTACCTCTCTCTGGTTACTCATTCTCTTCTTAGTAGATCTTATGCATACAATGCCGCTGACTGGTGAACTTCTACTGCTGATGCCATCTAGACTGCTCACTGACGTTGCGTTTCTACTTGCGTCATCTTCAGAAGGATCACTTGAATCATCACCAGGCATCCTTGAGGAGCTTCCTGTGCATGAGTTAGCTGCTTGTCCCGAGATCATGTCCTTCCCTGGGCTTTGAGGATCAGCTTCTCTCATGTTTAGTCCATCTTCCAGTCCCAAAGATTTTTGAGCTTCAGCTTCCGTGGGCCTCTCAGGGTTCTGGCCCTCGAGAATCCAGACAGCAGTCCTTCGATCCTCTGAATCCTCATCCACATCGAATACCGGCCTTTCGTCACCGCTATTTGCGCTTCTGTCCTCCTCTGAAGCAGTAGAGGCTACTGTGGACATCTCGTCTGTCTGTCCCACCGGAAGGAAGTTCACTGGCAGTATGAGGTTTCGATGAACTACCTTACTCTTCTTGGTAGTAGGATCTTCGACTCTGTAGATGTGCACAGACGGGTCTTTCCATGTGATCACATAGACCGTTGAATTCCACAAGTCGGCAAGTTTACCTTTCCCTCTTTCCTTTCGGTTTACCAAGAGAACCCGGTCTCCAATCTCCAGGGCAGTACCTTCCACTCTCTTGTTATACTGCCTTGCTTGCTTTTTCTGAGCTTCAGTGGTGTTGGCCTGAGCGATCCTGACAGCCTCTCGTAGGTCCTTTTGGAATGAGTCAACATACTCATCATGAGTCAACACGTCTTTGTTTTTCAAGGTACTTCCAAACATGATGTCCAATGGCAGCCGTAGAATTCGGCCGAACATCAAGAAGAACTGTGCGAATCCTGTCGTTTCGTGTGGTACAGTTGTACGAGAAGGTGAGCATCTGTATCATCTGGGGCCATCTTTATTTTGCTCTCACTGGCAACGATCGGACCATGTTACTGCGTGTGCGGTTGAATCTTTCCGTCTGACCGTTGCCCATAGGATGATATGGAGTGGTATGGGACTTTCTCACTCCTGACACTTGTAGCAGTTCTGCGATTAAGTGACTCTCAAAGTTTGCTCCTTTGTCAGAGTGTATCCACTGGGGAAACCCATAGACACAGAAGAACTGGTTCCATAACGTCTGGGCAACCACCTTTGCTGTCTGGTTCGGGCAAGGAAAGGCATGTGCCAGCTTTGTAAAATGATCTGTGATGATGAGTACATCAACGCTCTCTCCATCCCTTCCTTCTACTGACCAGAAGTCTATTAACACCAGTTCCAATGCTGTGCTGGTCTGTATAGATTCCAACGGTGCCCTAGCCTCTGGCTCCACTGTCTTGCCAACCACACAGTGCTTACAGTAGGAGACATACTTCTTCATCTCCCCTTCCATACCAGTACAGAAGAACCTTTGATGCCCCGCTCCTCCATTTCCTCCAACGTCTGCCTCAGTTTCTGGTAGTCGGATGGAGAGACCCACCTGTACGGCAGCCTGAAAGGCTTTTCATCTTTGAGTCGGATACGGTGGGTGACGTTCTTTGCTTCTCCACAGTCAAGTCGGTCCCTGGAGAAGATGCCTTCATACTGAGCAATAAGGTCCACTAGTTTTCCTTTCCACATATCAGACACTTCACAGGACTCTATGTCAACTTCTGTTAAGCCCAACTCTTCCAACTTTTGTAGATACTCCTTTGTCCTTTTCCCACTAACTGAACATTCTTCCCCAGCTTGGGTGACATTCTGAAGAGCAGACTGGACCTTACTGGGGTTCTCAGCATGGCTGGAATAGAGCTCTAGGTCTTCTAGGGCTAGGCATGGGTGAACATCAGTCAACTTGGAGTTACGGCAGAGAACAATAGGGTGGTCCAACATGTTGATCACCTCTCAAAGGACATACAGTGCGTCCTATTAGGACATTTCTTGGTGCAGATCGTGCTGTAGTGACCTCTATGACTACAGTACTACCAACTGATAGTGGCACCTTTTCTTTCAGTTTTCCCCAGACCAAATGTTCATGTTGAGGCATAAGAGTCACACTCTGCTTGAGCATTACGGTTCCCACTTTGTCTGGTATTTTGTCACCGTGCCAGTGGTTCACGTTGGCTGGCATGCTGAATAAAAGTCCATGTGAATCTCCTTTGGCAGGTTTGGAGAGGCTGTCCCAATAACACTTTGTTTTCTTAACCTGTTGCATTATGTGTTTTATGGCATTTTGTTGCATTATGTGTTTTATGGCGATCCAACTATCATACTGTCTGTCTGTCCAGGTACAACTAAAACAGTCACTGCCATCTTGCAATCTAAAAGATCAATGTTCAAATCATATTCATACTTAGGCTGTGCCTGGTTGCCCCCACAGCCTACAAGAACCTTGAGTTGGCTTTCTAGAATCTGGTTTTATCACATTACATCTCAGAAGTGTGTCTTCAACTGACTCACTTAAAGTGCAGGTCATAGACCCACTATCTATCAGAGCTTGAAGTTCTAAAATTTTTTGCACCATTACTGGATCATAGAAAAGACTGTCAATACTCTCTATTTTCGGATAATCGCCTCGGTTGTCATTGTGTTTCCAGTCCTTATATCCGTGATGTTCTCTGGGGTGTAACATGTTCACCCACACTGCCCCCCTCTTGGCGTGAGCATGTTAGTTTAAAGCGGGCCCAGGAGGAGCCTCGGTAGTTGCCTCTCCAACTTGTTTTCTTGCTGGACATTCAAAGCCTCTGTGGCCTGTCCTGTGACACTTGAAGCATAAGCCCTCCTTAAAGCAGTACGACTGAGTTGAATGGTCTGAGGCCTTACAAATTCTACAGGGACCAGCAGCTGTATTCGTTTGTGGCATTCTGGCCGAAGTTCTCCTTTGATTCTGTTCCTGGGTTGACAGGAGCTTTTCCAGGAGAGAAATCACTTTGTTCAATGGAGCCTGATCACTGTTAATGGGTGTAGCTGAATTATCATGACCGACTGCTTGTTGTTGAGTCATACACCAAGCGTCGGGCGTCATCACAACTTCTACCTTGGCAGTACATTGCGCCCTGTGTCTGGCTAACTGTTTGTCTCTGTGATGGCTGTCAATCATTGCCTGCAAATCTCCAAAGGTCCAATTTTCAATAGGCCTGCACCTAAGAGCGGCATATAATGCTGGATCAGGGCAGTGCTCTTTGCAAGCACTCATTGGCAAGGTCAATTGCTTTGTTCAGTCTAACCCAATAATCCAAGCAGCTCTCTGACTGTCTCGGTAAGGTTTCATAGAAGTATCCTAATGGAATCGTTGACGAGATTGCTTCTCCAAAGTGCTGCCTCAAGATATTGTATATGGCTTCAGGGTCTCTGCTTATGTTAACAAGAGGGTTTCCACGGAGCCCAATTCTGACTGTCTTTAGCCCGGGACTATCCTGTATCTCTTGCCCCTGTTCTGATATACTGCATCCCTTCTTTTTCAAGTAAACTTGCATAAGTTCTTGCCATTCAGTCACTGTTCACCGGTCTGTGCTACCACCCCGGAAGTGGGGTGGTTCTCTGACGTCTGACTTCAGAATTAGGTTGACCTTTGACCAATCAGGTATTTCTACTATTGGTTGGGGAGGGGGAGTGCTTGCACCAGCCCTTGCTAGACTAATTTCACTGCCCAGTTGTTTGACTAACTCTGCTAGGGCTTGGAATTGGGTTCGGTTTTCATTTTCACCCTCTATGGCTTTCTTGGACTCTTCACTGTTACCGTTGCCTGGTTGGCTACTGCTAACATGCTCTGGTTGGCTACTGCTAACACTTGGCACTCTAGTATCGATTGCTGGGTATCTAAGAGGACTGGCTCTAGCACTATGTTCCACCATTCTGGCCAACTGAGCTCCCCGCCCCACCCCAGTGGCAATACCTTGTGGACCTCTCACAGTAACATGCACATTGTTATCACCAACACCTGATATGTCTTCTCTCTCCTGTTCTGTAATCTCATACAACTGAGGTGTACGCAACATAGTGTCCAAAGTTCACCTTGCCCTCAAATGTTCTAAACGTGTGATGTCGATCCAGTTCTGTGTAGGGGTCCCCTGGCGATCTGCTGCAGCTGATCTGTTGATCCGGGTCACGGCACCAATCTGTCGTGGGTTTCTCATGTACCACAGGAGAACCAAGAAATGAAGAGCGACACCACGGCTGTCTTTTAGGCTTTATGTTGATCTGCAATAGTATTACATCAGTAACCTTGGGATGTTTAATTTATTTCACGTTATGGACTTCTACAGAGGAGTAATCTGCAACATATACCTTTCTCTCTCAGTGTTTTCTCGGACTGAGGAGAATGGGAGCTACGAGTAGTACCAGGGTGTTAGTAGGTGACACAAGCAACCAGATTAAATAAAATACATTTAATGAAACAAAACACAAATATGTTAACATCATTCAGCTACTGTAGTTGCCTACCTAACATCAACAGGCAGCACCAGTAGCACAACAATTAAAAATAGACACCAAAAGAAAAGTTCCTGGCGATCATAACGATCTGACTCCCCCCTTCTGTCTGAACTTGGAATATTCCTGTTCGCTGGTTTTGGCCACTGACCCTCAACCTGCTTGTTCTGTTCTGCCTTGTGTACTATTCTAATCATTTGAAGTTTGATGGAATAACCATTTTAACTCTACTACATGTGTTCAGGCATGCATGATCAAATCAAATGTTATCCGTCATGTACACAGTTTACTGACGGTATAAAGGTTCCAGTGAAATGCTTGCGTGCTAGCTCCATCAACACTTCAGTACAATGTCAATCAAAAATAACAAGTCATTAAATGAAGTTGGTATGCACAGTATAAATTATGAATGTGCTATATCAAATATGACTTTGTTACAAATGTAAAGTTAGTGTCTTGGTCGAACAGTTGAATAAATATTATATAATAGAACAATAGACACAAGCAAACACACAGTTAACGCAAAGGGTTGAATGTATGGAGAGTCAGGGAAAAGTTACCCATGCCTGTATTTACGCACAGCAGCACATTTCAGGTCACTGAAAAGATTACAGCTACCTCCTATGCATATACATATATTAAAGGGCTACTGCACTTCCTGTTTTGGCCTCGTTTTAGATTTGGTTCATTATGAAATTCTAGCTGACATGCCTGAATTCAAACGTAAGTGTGGTTTGATGTGGGTGTCTATTGTGTGTTCACAGGTGGGAAGAGTTGGCCAAATTATTTAGCCAATTAGCTAAAGCCGAATAGTGTGACCGTGGCAAAGTTGGTTTGACTTTAGATAGCATATCTCCAGGCTAGTTATGCACCGTCAATAAATTTAACAATGTAAATTTGATTATTTTAGTTTGCTCATTAAATGCTTTCAATATTTGCATTTGAATTTTCACAGTTTATAGTTGTTTTGAGGTTAAGCCATTGAAATTTGGAGCTATTGGAATTTTTACATATTGCCCAATGTATATTGTGTAATTTATTGATGGTCCCTAACTAGCCACATAGGGATATCCAAAGTCAACCCAATTTTACCGCTGGCATTATGATTGGGTCAAGTGCTGCTGCACTCCAAATTGATGATTTGGGCTGTGGGCAGGATTCAAACAAACCCAACCGTCCCAAATGTCACAACCACAAAACTCTGTTTTGGACGAGACTGACTTTATGACCAGAATTATCCTATTTACACTTATAATAAATGTTTCTAGATGAGAAGTTGTTTTTTTAGGGGCATTAGCTATTTAATCTCCATTTTATCTCTTTGCCGATGCCAACAGATGGCGGAACTGCTGAAGGAGGAACTGCAGATGGAGGAACTGCTGAAGGAGGTTATGTTGAGTGAGCGCAGGAAGCATCTGAATCGACTCTTTTGTCCAGAAAGTCACTGAGTAGCTCCACACTGTACCACAGACTCATGAGGTGGAGGAGGTATGTTAGTGGCACTGTGTCCAGGGGATTAGAACTAATGGCAACTTGTTGTATTTGGTCTGAACTCAGTGACCTCCATAAATGTTTCAATGCCAATCATCTTTTTTTTTCTCCAGCTGAGGGACCTGTCATGGTTGTCAGGGGTAGTACAGGTCTCCTTTCTCCGGGTGCCAAAGTCAGACAAAGGCAAGTTCCACATGGGCATCTACCCACTGGGAACTTGCACCAAACCAGACATCTCAGTCGATCTGGCAGTCACTATTCCTGCGGTACGTAACACCACAGTATTCACTCTGAAACATGGCAGTCATAATTCGATCATACAACAATAATGACATGCATCTATTCACATTTTCCTTCCAGGATGTCCTGCACCCTAAAGATGCCCTAAACCAGAGGTACCCACAGAAAAGGGTCCTCTCGCAACATTGGGACAATGCGGTTTTCGTGTCTCCATGGCAACCGTCTCTGCCCCCTCCTGTTGCTTACCCCTCCAGGTACCTAGCAACATACTATAGAACTACACTGTAGCATCTGTTACAGAAGAGTGGTATAGGAATGGAGCCAAGTCATGTAGTCTATTTCACTGTTTTTGTTAACTCAAAGTCAAAGGTTTGTTGGCTTTGCATGCAACCCATATTTTGATTTTATTTTTTATTTCACCTTTATTTAACCAGGTAGGCAAGTTGAGAACAAATTCTCATTTACAATTGCGACCTGGCCAAGATAAAGCAAAGCAGTTCGACACATACAACGATACAGAGTTACACATGGAGTAAAACAAACATACAGTCAATAATACAGTAGAAACAAGTCTATATACGATGTGAGCAAATTAGGTGAGATAAGGGAGGTAAAGGCAAAAAAAGGCCATGGTGGCAAAGTAAATACAATATAGCAAGTAAAACACTGGAATGGTAGATTTGCAGTGGAAGAATGTGCAAAGTAGAAATTAAAATAATGGGGTGCAAAGGAGCAAAATAAATAAATAAATAAAATAAATACAGTAGGGAAAGAGGTAGTTGTTTGGGCTAAATTATAGGTGGGCTATGTACAGGTGCAGTAATCTGTGAGCTGCTCTGACAGTTGGTGCTTAAAGCTAGTGAGGGAGATAAGTGTTTCCAGTTTCATAGATTTTTGTAGTTCGTTCCAGTCATTGGCAGCAGAGAACTGTAAGGAGAGGTGGCCAAAGAAAGAATTGGTTTTGGGTGTGACTAGAGAGATATAACTGCTGGAGCGTATGCTACAGGTGGAAGATGCTATGGTGACCAGCGAGCTGAGATAAGGGGGGACTTTACCTAGCAGGGTCTTGTAGATGAAATGGAGCCAGTGGGTCTGGCGACGAGTATGAAGCGAGGGCCAGCCAACGAGAGCGTTCAGGTCGCAATGGTGGGTAGTATATGGGGCTTTGGTGACAAAATGGATTGCACTGTGATAGACTGCATCCAATTTGTTGAGTAGGGTATTGGAGGCTATTTTGTAAATGACATCGCCGAAGTCGGGGATTGGTAGGATGGTCAGTTTTACAAGGGTATGTTTGGCAGCATGAGTGAAGGATGCTTTGTTGTGAAATAGAAAGCCAATTCTAGATTTAACTTTGGATTGGAGATGTTTGATGTGGGTCTGGAAGGAGAGTTTACAGTCTAACCAGACACCTAGGTATTTGTAGTTGTCCACGTATTCTAAGTCCAGAGTAGTGATGTTGGACGCCTGTCAGGTGTAGGCAGCAATCGGTTGAAGAGCATGCATTTAGTTTTACTTGTATTTAAGAGCAATTGGAGGCCACGGAAGGAGAGTTGTATGGTATTGAAGCTTGCCTGGAGGGTTGTTAACACAGTGTCCAAAGAAGGGCCAGAAGTATACAGAATGGTGTCGTCTGCATAGAGGTGGATCAGAGACTCCCCAGCAGCAAGAGCGACATCATTGATGTATACAGAGAAGAGAGTCGGTCCAAGAATTGAACCCTGTGGCACCCCTATAGAGTGCCAGAGGTCCGGACAGCAGACCCTCCGATTTGACACACTGAACTCTATCAGAGAAGTAGTTGGTGAACCAGGCGAGGCAATCATTTGAGAAACCAAGGCTGTCGAGTCTGCCGATGAGGATGTGGTGATTTACAGAGTCGAAAGCCTTGGCCAGATCAATGAATACGGCTGCACAGTAATGTTTCTTATCGATGGCGGTTAAGATATCGTTTAGGACTATATGTTATATGTTTGTTAGCAAGTACCTATTCAGTTAATTGGTTGTGTGTCAAGGGTGATTCAATGATATGACTATTTCTCCATGGAAAGATTCCTCCAGTTTCATCTTGAGGCTCCAACCCTGCCATCCTCTGGGCTTCTTCAAGCCCAGCCTCTTCCACCCCCCCAGAGGAACAACATCCGCACTGACTGATACTCTGGCTTGGAGAGCTCTCGGCCAGGTGAGGGGCACTACCCAAAGCCGAGCAGCTTCGATATATTCTTTCCTGTTCCAGTTCCATTCTGATCTGGAATGTTAATGTATACAGATGGTTACGGGATGAAAGCTCCTTGTTGATGGAGATAGTACACTGACCGGAATTATACAAGCCGTGCACTGGAGAGATGCTTCAGTTAAAATCAGACCTCAGCCTACATTCTCACCGATTCCTATTATGTGTGTTTGTGTCGATATGAGTGAGCCTCCCCACTACAACAGCTCTGTTCTATGCGACATGCTCCCCGGGAACCACCTGCTGTTCCTGACTGATGTGCGCTCCCAGTGTACTGCCTTTGCAGAGGGAGTAGCCTTGCTCAAAGTGTGGCTCGGACAGAGGGAACTGGACCAGGTTTGGGCCCCTGCGCCATCAGCTCCCTCTCTATCAACACCGTTTTATCAGGCTGAACCCAGCTCTTACACTACTCTCTCTCCTCCCGTCCCCAGGGAGCAGGGTGTTTCAGTGGTTTCCTAGGCTCCATTTTGCTGGCCTACCTCCTCTCCTCCCACAGAGTCAGCAACACCATGACCACCTACCAGCTGCTCCTCAACAGCTTGCACTTCCTGGGTAAGACACATGACGTCTCAACCTACCTGTCTGTTTGTTCCTACAGTTGGAGTAACATCGCATGTACCATAAGTACTGTGCCAGATTAACAGGAAGAAACAAAAACAAGAAGGGAAAAGATGATGATGAACTCTGAGTCACGGATGGCTGCAGAGAGGGATTTCCAAAGTCTTAGAGCAATTTTGGAGAAGGCCCTGTTGCCGATGCTCTGAAGGGTAGACCTGGGAATGGCAAGTTGGCCTGCTGAGTGAGCTTGTGGGTTGGTAGGGGAGATGAAGGTAAGGGGGTGCAAGGTGGTGGGTGTTGGAGAGCCTTGTAGATCAGTAGGAGGTGTTGATGCGGTGGGAGCCAGTGGAGTTCACCTAGGATGGGTTTGATGTGCTGCCAGATCTTAGTGTGGTCATATCATTGTTTCTATATGTTTTCTTCCCTCTCATTTGTCATCCCTCTCTTCTCTTCCTCAGCTTCCACCGACCTGACGGAGAATGGAATTACCCTCGCTGAAGACCCAGATTCAACAGCGGTGAGACAGGACTAATCCAAATGTCCTTAATGGGGGGATGAGTGTTGCGTAATTTCTCAATTATGGATCACAATCACATTTTATTCCTTTCTTTCCCTCCCTCAGCCCTCTCTCGCCGAGTTCCACAGTGCTTTCCAGGTTGTGTTTGTCGACCCCTCTGGACACCATCAACATGTGCGCCGACATGACCAGCTGCACCTACAATCAGGTGTGTGCCCTGTGCCAAGACGGTTTCAAATTGGCTGGTTGGCAGTAACGTTTCCTCTGATTGGTTAACTGTACCCTATTTGGCTCTCAGGATCAGTACGAGGCGTTGCTGTCGCTGCAGTTTTGGGACGACCACACTGTGGATGGATTCCACGCCCTACTCATGATCCCCAAGCCCATGATTAGGACCAGTGACCATGTCTTCCAGTAAGTACATTGTTCAGATACACACCCCTTCCACACACTTCTCGTTCTCTCCTCTTATGTGTCAACTTTCCAGCTGTGTGAGCTGGTGAAACTGCAGTGCTGCTGTAAGAAACTCGACCTCCTTGGTGAACTCATGGACCACAGCGGAAACTACGTCCCCACTGCGCTCCCCTTTATCCTCTCCCTCCTGCAACGAGGACTCAGCCAAAGGGTCTGCCTCCTCACCCACTCCCTGACCCCCTGAGGTGAGCATTCTCCTGCCTGTAGGGCTGTTGACTGGAACATGCCAATTCAGTACTTTTTTAGAGAGAACTGTTTTCTTGATAAAATTCTGAGTGGGTATTCTGGCTGACGTGTGTAACGGTGGTCGGTGGAGAGTGAAGCTCTGAAGCACAATGCCCAGCCGCCCCTGTCCTTTGGCCTGCTGCTCAACCCAGAACAGGATGCCTCTGTACTGGAGAGAGGACCCCCTCCAGCTGGCAGCTGTACGTACCTCAACCCCTAATCACTGATCTAGGATCAGATTGTGTGTTGAGGCTGTGTGTTGTGGAAATACTGTTGCGCTATTCATCAACATTTCTGCATCTACACTTTTTGAATGGAAAGCCTCTTTGGTAAATGTCCACTATGTCTACCTTTTAAAAACGTTTGTTTTATGAGCGGTATGTACCGGGATACACATGGTGTTCACTATCCAACGACATGCTTGCTTGTAGGTTTCTTCTCAACAATGTGGACGTAATAGAATATAAGAATACAAACATAAAAGTAAATGGTACAATATAATGAACATTTTAGCATAAGTATAATACAGGAATGCACAATTTTTACACATGTTTTGGGGAATCGGGGTTTGGAGGGCAAGTGTATTTTAAATTGTGCAGTATTTAGCAATCATAATAAGAGTCTGGTTGCAACAGTTGTAATGTGTGTGTGTGTGTGTGTATAGGGCTGTGGCGGTCATGACATTTTGTCAGCCAGTGTTTGTCTTGCAAATAACTGATGGTCTCATGGTAGTTTATCGATTTTAATAAACATAAACAAGTTTAGCAATTCCGGCTTCCACGCATGGCCTACAAGCCACTGATGAGGACATTTGGAACATCTACATTTTAAAAAGTCTCAAAAATCAATTTAATATAGCCTACACCATCACAATAAATCCATTATTATAGAAACATTATGACATGCAGCCTATTTCAGAAGAACGGAATAGCACTTTCTGAGTCGTGCATTCAGACCCAGCAGTCAGACCCCCTTGACTGCACATTTTGTTATGTTACAGCCTTATTCTAAAATTGATTAAATCTATAAACAATACCCCATAATGACAAAGCAAAAACAGATTTTTTGAAATATTAGCAAAAATTGAAATGGTACATTTACATAAGTATTCAGACCCTTCACTCAGCACTTTGTTGAAACACCTTTGGAAGCGATTACAGCCTCGAGTTTTCTTGGGTATGACGCTACAAGCTTGGCACACCTATATTGGGAGTTTCTCATATTCTTTCCTGCAGATCCCCTCAAGCTCTGTCAGGTTGGATTGGGAGCGTCGTTGCATCGCTATTTTCAGGTCTCTCCAGAGATGTTCAAGTCCAGGCTCTGGCTGGGCCACTCAAGGACATTCAGTGACTTGTCCCCAAGCCACTCCTGTGTTGTCTTGGCTGTGTGCTTAAGGTTGTTGTCCTATTGGAAGGTGAACCTTCCCCAGTCTGAGGTCCTGAGCGCTCTGGAGCAGGTTTTCATCAAGGATCTCTGTACTTTTCTCCGTTCATCTTTCCTTTGATCCTGACTAGTCTCCCATTCCCTGCTGCTGAAAACATCGCTACAGCATGATGCTGCCACTACCATGCTTCACCGTAGGGATGGTGCCAGGTTTCCTACAGATGTGACGCTTGGCATTCAGGCCAAAAAAAGTATTGTATCTCATGGTCTGAGAGTCCTACCATAAAGGCCTGATTGGTAGAGTGCTGCAGAGATGGTTCTCCTTCTGTAAGATTCTCCCATCTCCACAGAGGAACTCTGGAGCCATGTCAGAGTGACCATCGGGTTCTTGGTCACCTCCCTGACCAAGGCACTTTTCCCCCAATTGCTTAGTTTGGCCCAGTGGCCAGCAAGAGTCTTGGTGGTTCCAAACTTCTTCAATTTAAGAATGGTGGAGGCCACTGTGTTCTTGGGGACCTTCAATGCAGCAGACATGTTTTGGTACCCTTCCCGAGATCTGTGCCTCGACACAATCCTGTCTCGGAACTCTATGGACAATTCCTTCGACCTCATGGTTTGGTTCACTGTCAACTGTGGGACCTTTTTATATAGACCGGTGTGTGTCTTTCCAAATCATGTCCAATGAATTGAATTTACCACAGGTGGACTGCAATCAAGTTGAAGAAACTTCTCAGGGGGAAAAACGGTTTTCGCTTTGTCATTATGGGGTATTGTGTGTAGATTAATATTAATTTAAACCATTTTAGAATAAGGCTGTAGCGTAACAATGTGGAAAAAGGGAAGGGGTCTCAATACTTTTCGATTGCACTGTGTACACTTAATTTAGTCATTTATGCAACTTTAGTTGTGATACAAAAGCCTATATTTTAACACATTTTTAATACCTTCTGAGGTTGCATGATGTGACTAATGATGATTTGATAAAAGGTGCATGAAAGGCAAGCGTTCTGCTCTGTTTCTTGTGCATGCTGCACACACTTTGTTCACATTATGACAAGCACTTGAAAATATTCTCACCCATTTTTTAACCAGGCAAGTCAGTTAAGAACACATTCTTATTTTCAATGACGGCCTAGGAACAGTGGGTTAACTGCCTGTTCAGGGGCAGAATGACAGATTTGTACCTTGTCAGCTCTGGAGTTTGAACTCGCAACCTTCTGGTTACTAGTCCAATGCTCTAACCACTAGGCTACGCTGCCATCAGACTAGTCTAAATGTACTCTGTTTTTTACATAAGCCTGCTAATACGTGTGGGATTTTTTATTTGATTTAGAATGGCGTCATGTCTGGAATAGCAAATGGAGGTTACGTGCAGTTACGTTTTTAATATGCCAGGTAGGCTACACTGCTTGTTAAACAGATTAATGTGTTTTTAATTTTGAAAGAATTGAGCAATAAATATAGCAGCACAACAAGGCTCGTGTTCTCTATTTTCTTTTAAAAAAGGAAAAAAAATGTGTCTGGTCACAATTCTGTTTTCACACATGATTGTGCAATGACTGGGTTTATAAGAACACATGTTTCACTAGGCTCTGTAGGCTATGGACTATCCAACCGTGTCCCAGAGGTCTTGGACCTTTAGACTATATGTTATTTAGCCACTTTAGTTGCGGTACAAACCTTATCAAAACATTTAGGCCTATGGGCTAGGCTACATGATGCATGTGGCTATGATTTGAAAAAGTACCCGCAAAAAATGCATGTTCTGTTTCTCGCTGGGCATCATTCACAGGTGATATTTTCACCCATCAGACTATCAATTTAGTCTTCTCTTTACATATACTGAAACAAGTGTTTTGATTTACAATGGCCATTATGCACCTGTTGGAACTGGGGCAGGGTAAAAAATTAAAAAAATAAAACAGACATGGCATCCATATGCACTTGAATTGCGACTGGAGGACGCTTTCCCCCCGTTTCATTTTCATGCCAGTCAGGTAGGCTACTCCGATTTGGTAAAACAAAGGCAATTAATTTAATTAATTATTAGGACATTTGAAAAATAAATATAGAAAGCTGATTGAGATCCTCTTTTTAATAGAGGCCATCATCTCTGTTTTCTCATGCAATTGCATAGCCTATAGAAACACTTTTTTTAAAATGTCATTCCATGAGGACCTGGCTCTTGCTGAACAACCTGCAGTAGTGGAAAAAGTAGCCAAATGTTATACCTGAGTAAAAGTATAGATTCCTTTTTAATAGAAAGTTACTCAGTAAAATACTACTTCAGTAAAAGTCTAAAAGTATTTGGTTCTAAATCTACTTAAGTATAAATAATTTCAAATTCCTTACTAATCAAAGCAGATGGCACCATTTTCTTGTTAAAAAAATGTACGGGGCACGCTCCAACACTCAAACGATGCATTTGTGTTTAGTGAGGCTGCAGATCAGAGGCAGTAGGGATGACCACGCGTTCTCTTGATAAGTGTGTGAATTGGAATATTTTCCTGTCCTGCTAAGCATTCAAAATGTAACGAGTACTTTTGGGTGTCAAGGAAAATGTAGGGAGTAAAAAGTACATTATTTTCTTTAGGAATGTAGTGAAGTCAAATAGTAAAGTACAGATACCCCAGAAAATGACTTGAGTAGTACTTTTTAAAGTATTTCTACTTAAGTACTTTATTACACTGACAACAGGTGATCCTATTCCACTCAAACTCTGAATGCCAGGGCTCTCATGAAATGTTTGATTTGATTTGCATATGCATTGATGTCAGTGATTTAGAGGGACATTATAAACTGGGTGGTTCGAGCCTTGAATGCTGATTGGCTGACAGCTATGGTATATCAGACCATATACCATGGGTATGACAACATGTATTTAGACTATTTAGACCAATTACAGTGGTAACCCGTTTATAATAGAAATAAAGCACCTTGGGGGTTTGTGGTATATGGCCAATATACCACACCTCCTCATGCCTTATTGCTAAAATAGAGTGCTGAGTACTGGCCATTAGCAACTTGCAGCAAGTTTGGTAGGCTACTAATGACTGCATCAGAGCGCAGTTTTGCAGAAGCCTAGTTACCGTTACTCAACGGCCACATGAAATTTGACTGTGGTTATGATATGTAACAGGCTCCTTTCTCCTCTCCTCAGCCATGCAGACATACCAGAAACCTGTGTGAGGTACATTGGAGGGATGCTGGATGAAGTCATCAAAGTAGGACACGAGGTTGGTCAGTTTTTCTGTAGTAGTGTGTCTTACCAGCAGGGGATGCTGGTGTGGTTTGATGACTCCCTCCATCCAAACCATATCTGAAACCTACAGCTGTGTGTGTGTGTGTGTGTGTGTGTGTTGTGTTTGTGTTCCCCAGGTGTGCAGCACAGGTGAGGAGGAGAGTCTGAAAGTGGTGCAGTCCTATGATGACCTGAGCAGGAAGCTGTGGAGGCTGGAGGGGCTGCCTCTGTCCCTCACCTCAGTGCAGGGGTCCCACCCGGCCCTCCGCTATACCCAGGTGACCCCCCATTTAGACACACTCCAGGGTGTAGTTTCCCCTAGGTACAAATCTAGGATCACTGGATTTGTCGCCCAGTCCTAACCTTAATAGTGGGGGAAATGCAAAACTGTCCCAGGATCAACTTCAGACACAATCTATAGGCCTCATCTCCTCTTCAGCTTCATGCAGGAGATGGTCCATCATTTCAAAGTTTGTTTTGTACATTCTTCCTCCATCACACAGGTGTTCCCCTCCCCCATCCACCTGAAGCTGGATTACTTGCTTTTAGACAGAGAAAAGTTGTCCCAGTTGCTGGTGCCCCAGGAGGACAAACCATGCCCTGTGTACATCGCGCCTGTCAAAGGTACCTCATCACATGGCGTGTGTGTGTGTGTGTGTGTGTGTGTGTGTGTGTGTGTGTGTGTGTGTGTGTGTGTGTGTGTGTGTGTGTGTGTGTGTGTGTGTGTGTGTGTGTGTGTGTGTGTGTGTGTGTGTGTGTGTGTGTGTTCTTCTGTACTATACAGACTAAACAGAAATGTGTTGTTGTGGATCCAGGGTATAATTATTTTTCTTTTTTTTTGTGTGTGTGTTCTACTATGAGCCCCTCTCTCATCACCTCCTGTTGTAGTGATCTGCCACATGGAGGGCAGTGGGAAGTGGCCTCATGACCGGGTGGCCGTCCGCCACATTAAAGCAGCCTTCCACATCGGCCTGGGAGAACTGCTGACCAAACACCACCGCTACACCTGCCAGCCCAGCCCCACACACCTGGACGTGTGGAAGGTAGAGGCCCTGCTTGCTGTCTGTGGGGGTGGGAGCTGGCCTCGACATTAACGCTTTTCCGGGACAAGTAAATAGTCTGACAAGAAGAATATAGATTCAAGTTTCAAGGGAATGGACAAGTAAAAAAAAATATCATCACAATCTTCAACAATCACTCTGATCAGAATTGGATCAGAGAGGCCAACATTGAATATAGATTTGAATATTATTCCAATGTACATAAATAAAAAAGCCTACATGTGAAGGTGATGTGCATAGGCCTATTGGCTACAGCCTCATGTACCAACCGATGCTGACATGAGGGAGGTGCCAGAAAATGCAGCCAAACGTTAGACTATTAATTACATAAAAATCGACTAATCGGAGAGTCTTGTGACCATTTGCACATCACTCATCTTGAATATGATTGATGGCGGTAAGCATTTTGAAACTATTTAACCATAAAACTTGTTTTAAACAACCAAGTTTACGTAATTTTATGATGCGTGTTTTATAACAGTACCTTGTTTTAAAGTGGCCTAGCCAAAATACGACCATAGAAATGTTAAGATAATTATTCATATACCATTGAAACTAGTTATTTTTTTCACTGTTATTTTATTGTCCAGCAGCCAAAGGCCAAGTCCTAGTCAAATTACTAGTAACCTATGCTAGTTGATGCATCTTTAGAGCTCCCTGATTTCTTCATTTCTGAAACCGCTCGCTTTGTGCAGTGCGCATTTGAGAACGATGTTTTCACGCTAATTGTATTTTGGAACATTTGCACGTAGTTTACAGCCATGCGCACATTGCTGAATAATTCTATTAAGAGAGAGAACTTTATCAACATTTTAAGCTAAATTGTTTGATCTGCCTCATTGCTATAATTTAAGCAGCGGCCTTCCCTGGTGGGAATAATTTTTTAGACTTAAATACTGTAGTATTTGGTTGTAATTGTAATGTAAAATATTTTGTAGGCTTCAAAGGGTGGCCAACCATCCTCCGGGAGAGTCTTTTTTAAAGGGTCGTTGTTGTATTTTGAGTAATTTTTGCCTGATTCTCTACGGTAAAAAAGATTAACCTATTTTATTTCATGAAATGATTCCTTGCATCATACAACAACGCCCCTTTAAAAAGACTCTCCCAGAGGATGGTTGGCCGCCCTTTGTAGCCTATAAAATATTGCAACATTACAATTACAACCAAATACTATTTAAGTCAAAAAAATATTTTCTCTCCAGGGAAGGCCGCTGCACAAATTATAGCAATGGGTGTATGGTTAGAGGTGATGTTCATTCATGACTAGTATAGGTAAAGGAAAGCATAGGCCTAATGGACAAAAATGAATGGTAACTTATTGCCATTGGGTGAACCATATACACAATCGCATATAGCACTCAAATGGGCTGCAGATGGTGAAAATCATATTGCAAATGGGACATGGCAAATGCCGGATGTAATAAACCAAAAATCCAAAAGGTGGCGAGCATGCTCCACCGTCTGAAACATATATGGGAAATGGACAAAGTCACTTCTCAAGGGTGAAATTACAAACTTAAACTTGATAGAAAATGTGTTTTGGACCAATTTTATTTTTTGGGGGCTCCAATTATACATTTACTAAAGAACCATATTGATATAGATTTGTCTTATTTTTTTAATTTAACTAGGCAAGTCAGTTAAGAACAAATTCTTATTTTCAATGATGGCCTAGGAACAGTGGGTTAACTGCCTGTTCAGGGGCAGAATAACAGATTTGTACCTTGGATTTGAACTTGCAACCTTTCAGCTGCTAGTCCAGCACTCTAACCACTAGGCTACCCTGCTGCCCCAAACATTGAAAATGTAAGGCCTATGTTATATCCATATCACGCATATAATAATGCAAATGTCCACTTGTCACACATTATACTCCAAATGGGTAAAATGTCCATTTGCCATATATGATCATAGGAAGTCAGTTCCGAACCCTAAAGTCAGTGAACCATGTCCAGATGGCTTGTATGATGACAAAATTATATAAACTCAGCAAAAAAAAGAAATGTTGCTTTTTCAGGACCCTGAATTTCAAAGATAATTTGTAAAAATCTAAATAACTTCACAGATCTTCATTGTAAAGGGTTTAAACACTGTTTCCAATGCTTGTTCAATGACCAATAAACAATTAATGAACATGCACCTGTGAAATGGTCGTTAAGACACTAACAGCTTACAGACAGTAGGCAATTAAGGTCACAGTTATGAAATCTTAGGACACTAAAGAGGCCTTTCTACTAAAACACAAAGAAAGATGCCCAGGGTCCCTGCTCATCTGCGTGAACATGCCTGACACTTTGTCCAACTAGATTTAGAAGCCAACTATCACATATTTCATAGTGCCTTCTTTTAAAACCGTTAAAAACATAAAAACCTTAACACGTAGTTACATTCGAGCTGTGGGTCCCGTTCTGACATTGTGTATGCCTAGCCGAGGCGACCCCAAGTTTCGGCTCAATAGGTAATTCAGAGCCTGAGCAGTGCAGAAAATTCACTTTTTTCTGGGGACCCTAAACGAGCTATTGGCCAGAAACTTGTCGGGTCCGTTTCTATGGGCCGAGGCGGTTTCAATGCACCTAGTCTTGTAATTCTCTGTCTTTTCTAAATGTTGTCATATTCTTGATGTTTTAAAATGAAATGAATATATTGCAAAGGGACAAGGCTGTTTCTCGTCCTGAGAACCTCCTAGAGCTACATAACTCATGGTGCACTACCGCTCTAGAACAGGTTTATAAAGTTTCAGAGCTCTAGGTCTGACGGTTCTTTGATGGTTTTTACGCCGGTAACATCTTAGCTTTGTGTGTAAGTTTTTCTTTGAGGTCTGATGGGCAGTGTGAACACTTGTGACGCTAGAGCATGTCTCTATGGGTGCTGTCTCTGTGTCCTGGGCTTATGTTTTTTTTTGGGGGGGGGTCTCAAAATAATATTTGAAGTACACGGGGCTGTGTGAGTCTGTCCATTTGTAATATGAAATATTGTCATTGGCAATATATCATATTGCAAATGGACACTGTCCATATGCAATATGAAAATGCACCTAACTTATTGCAGATGGACAAACTTCATACAGAAAATCGCAGAAATCATGTAGAGCTCCGAAACCTGTCTTAATGGATTTGCCTTAACACGCCTCAACTGGATCTATAATGTTTTTCTAATCCCAGAAAATGTGCATTAACTCAGAGCGTTGTGGCCTCGACTCCATATTGTTTCTGGGCTAAAAGTACATTTGGCTGACTCTCTGCTCACGAGTTTCGTCTTTGAAGTCTGTTCCATTTATGAGAAACAGCCATGTCCATTTTGGTGATGAAATTTGCCATGTAGTCAGTCGCCATATGGTGGAATTCTCCGGTACAGCATAAAATAAATTCATTTTTTTTATATCTCTGAAACTGAGTGTCCTGGAAACTTTTTTTAAACAACCAAGTTTACGTAATTTTATGATGCGTGTTTTATAACAGTACCTTGTTTTAAAGTGGCCTAGCCAAAATACGACCATAGAAATGTTAAGATAATTATTCATATACCATTGAAACTAGTTATTTTTTTCACTGTTATTTTATTGTCCAGCAGCCAAAGGCCAAGTCCTAGTCAAATTACTAGTAACCTATGCTAGTTGATGCATCTTTAGAGCTCCCTGATTTCTTCATTTCTGAAACCGCTCGCTTTGTGCAGTGCGCATTTGAGAACGATGTTTTCACGCTAATTGTATTTTGGAACATTTGCACGTAGTTTACAGCCATGCGCACATTGCTGAATAATTCTATTAAGAGAGAGAACTTTATCAACATTTTAAGCTAAATTGTTTGATCTGCCTCATTGCTATAATTTAAGCAGCGGCCTTCCCTGGTGGGAATAATTTTTTAGACTTAAATACTGTAGTATTTGGTTGTAATTGTAATGTAAAATATTTTGTAGGCTTCAAAGGGTGGCCAACCATCCTCCGGGAGAGTCTTTTTTAAAGGGTCGTTGTTGTATTTTGAGTAATTTTTGCCTGATTCTCTACGGTAAAAAAGATTAACCTATTTTATTTCATGAAATGATTCCTTGCATCATACAACAACGCCCCTTTAAAAAGACTCTCCCAGAGGATGGTTGGCCGCCCTTTGTAGCCTATAAAATATTGCAACATTACAATTACAACCAAATACTATTTAAGTCAAAAAAATATTTTCTCTCCAGGGAAGGCCGCTGCACAAATTATAGCAATGGGTGTATGGTTAGAGGTGATGTTCATTCATGACTAGTATAGGTAAAGGAAAGCATAGGCCTAATGGACAAAAATGAATGGTAACTTATTGCCATTGGGTGAACCATATACACAATCGCATATAGCACTCAAATGGGCTGCAGATGGTGAAAATCATATTGCAAATGGGACATGGCAAATGCCGGATGTAATAAACCAAAAATCCAAAAGGTGGCGAGCATGCTCCACCGTCTGAAACATATATGGGAAATGGACAAAGTCACTTCTCAAGGGTGAAATTACAAACTTAAACTTGATAGAAAATGTGTTTTGGACCAATTTTATTTTTTGGGGGCTCCAATTATACATTTACTAAAGAACCATATTGATATAGATTTGTCTTATTTTTTTAATTTAACTAGGCAAGTCAGTTAAGAACAAATTCTTATTTTCAATGATGGCCTAGGAACAGTGGGTTAACTGCCTGTTCAGGGGCAGAATAACAGATTTGTACCTTGGATTTGAACTTGCAACCTTTCAGCTGCTAGTCCAGCACTCTAACCACTAGGCTACCCTGCTGCCCCAAACATTGAAAATGTAAGGCCTATGTTATATCCATATCACGCATATAATAATGCAAATGTCCACTTGTCACACATTATACTCCAAATGGGTAAAATGTCCATTTGCCATATATGATCATAGGAAGTCAGTTCCGAACCCTAAAGTCAGTGAACCATGTCCAGATGGCTTGTATGATGACAAAATTATATAAACTCAGCAAAAAAAAGAAATGTTGCTTTTTCAGGACCCTGAATTTCAAAGATAATTTGTAAAAATCTAAATAACTTCACAGATCTTCATTGTAAAGGGTTTAAACACTGTTTCCAATGCTTGTTCAATGACCAATAAACAATTAATGAACATGCACCTGTGAAATGGTCGTTAAGACACTAACAGCTTACAGACAGTAGGCAATTAAGGTCACAGTTATGAAATCTTA
Source organism: Oncorhynchus kisutch (assembly GCF_002021735.2). Classification (NCBI taxonomy): domain Eukaryota; kingdom Metazoa; phylum Chordata; class Actinopteri; order Salmoniformes; family Salmonidae; genus Oncorhynchus; species Oncorhynchus kisutch. Next base: position 45,740,905 of record NC_034181.2, on the reverse strand, counting down.
GGACACTAAAGAGGCCTTTCTACTAAAACACAAAGAAAGATGCCCAGGGTCCCTGCTCATCTGCGTGAACATGCCTGACACTTTGTCCAACTAGATTTAGAAGCCAACTATCACATATTTCATAGTGCCTTCTTTTAAAACCGTTAAAAACATAAAAACCTTAACACGTAGTTACATTCGAGCTGTGGGTCCCGTTCTGACATTGTGTATGCCTAGCCGAGGCGACCCCAAGTTTCGGCTCAATAGGTAATTCAGAGCCTGAGCAGTGCAGAAAATTCACTTTTTTCTGGGGACCCTAAACGAGCTATTGGCCAGAAACTTGTCGGGTCCGTTTCTATGGGCCGAGGCGGTTTCAATGCACCTAGTCTTGTAATTCTCTGTCTTTTCTAAATGTTGTCATATTCTTGATGTTTTAAAATGAAATGAATATATTGCAAAGGGACAAGGCTGTTTCTCGTCCTGAGAACCTCCTAGAGCTACATAACTCATGGTGCACTACCGCTCTAGAACAGGTTTATAAAGTTTCAGAGCTCTAGGTCTGACGGTTCTTTGATGGTTTTTACGCCGGTAACATCTTAGCTTTGTGTGTAAGTTTTTCTTTGAGGTCTGATGGGCAGTGTGAACACTTGTGACGCTAGAGCATGTCTCTATGGGTGCTGTCTCTGTGTCCTGGGCTTATGTTTTTTTTTGGGGGGGGGTCTCAAAATAATATTTGAAGTACACGGGGCTGTGTGAGTCTGTCCATTTGTAATATGAAATATTGTCATTGGCAATATATCATATTGCAAATGGACACTGTCCATATGCAATATGAAAATGCACCTAACTTATTGCAGATGGACAAACTTCATACAGAAAATCGCAGAAATCATGTAGAGCTCCGAAACCTGTCTTAATGGATTTGCCTTAACACGCCTCAACTGGATCTATAATGTTTTTCTAATCCCAGAAAATGTGCATTAACTCAGAGCGTTGTGGCCTCGACTCCATATTGTTTCTGGGCTAAAAGTACATTTGGCTGACTCTCTGCTCACGAGTTTCGTCTTTGAAGTCTGTTCCATTTATGAGAAACAGCCATGTCCATTTTGGTGATGAAATTTGCCATGTAGTCAGTCGCCATATGGTGGAATTCTCCGGTACAGCATAAAATAAATTCATTTTTTTTATATCTCTGAAACTGAGTGTCCTGGAAACTTTTTTTTAAAACTTCCCGGAAGACCAGGCCTTGGGGGGCAACCTGAGGCCGTCGCCTATTTTTTTGCGCACCCGTGGACGTCTCATAAGGGGCTGTCCATTTGCCATGTGAAATTTGTCAACCATGTGGCTATGTTCATTCATGACTAGTATAGGGAAGCACTCTTATCAGGCAGCTCGACTAACTGTGTGTATGTGTGTGTGTGTGTGTGTGTGTGTGTGTGTGTGTGTGTGTGTGTGTGTGTGTGTGTGTGTGTGTGTGTGTGTGTGTATCAATGATGGTTTGGCGTTCAGGATACAGGTAGCTTACCACCGGGAGCTTACCACTGAGGGAGAATGTGTCCAGAAGGACTCCTTATCATCAGGGACAACAAGGAGGCTCAAGCCCTGGAGATGGCAACCATACACCGGCCCCTACTCACCTGCATGGGTCAGGCACTACCTTTACACTGGAGCGCTCCTTCTATCAGCTAACATTAGCTCTACATATTCTCTCTCCACATCACTCCCTTTCAGCTAACACTTTAGCTTTAAACATTTTTACTCTCTCTCCCACTCAAACGAACACACGCATTTTAATGTTTGTGGTTGTGTGTTCTAGGCTCTAGCAACTCCACCCATACTTTGGGGCGGGGTGTTGCATGGCCAAGCGCTGGCGGGGACCTCTTCAGCGATGACATAAGAGGACACTGCTGACCAGCTGGTGGCGTCCCTCTTCCTGCAGCCGTCCGCCTTCACTCCTCCAGGGTAACTAGCTACCTGCATATCAGTCTATCGCTGACCCTTTCTCTCTCTCTCTCTCTCATGTACCACATGACTGATACAACCCCTCTCTCTCTCCCTCTTCTCTTTGTTCATCTACCCCTTCTTTCTCTCGTTCTTGCTGTCTCTTGCTCACTCTTGTCTCACTCGCTCTCTTGCTTTCTTTCTCTTGGTCTCCATGTCTCTTTCTCTTCCGGTCTCTTTCTCTCAGGTCTCCTCAGGTGGGTTTCCTTCGCTTCCTCCACCTGCTCTCCTCCCTTCGACTGGAGAAACAACCCCCGGTGGTCAACCTCAACAACCAGCTCACCGGTGAGCGCACACACACACAATGTGGATGTATATTATATCTTATTAACATATACAGTGGGGATAACAAGTATTTGATAGACTGCCGATTTTGCAGGTTTTCCTACTTACAAAGCATGTAGAGGTCTGTCATTTTTAATCATAGGTACACTTCAACTGTGAGAGACGGAATCTGAAACAAAAATCCAGAAAATCACATTGTATGATTTTTAAGTAATTAATTTTCATTTTATTGCATGACATAAGTATTTGATACATCAGAAAAGCAGAACTTAATATTTGGTACAGAAACCTTTGTTTGCAATTACAGAGATAATTTGTTTCCTGTAGTTCTTGACCAGGTTTGCACACACTGCAGCAGGGACTTTGGCCCACTCCTCCATACAGACCTTCTCCAGATCCTTCAGGGTTCGGGGCTGTCGCTGGGCAATACGGACTTTCAGCTCCCTCCGAAGATTTTATATTGGGTTCAGGTCTGGAGACTGGCTAGGCCACCCCAGGACCTTGAGATGCTTCTTACGGAGCCACTCCTTAGTTGCCCTGGCTGTGTGTTTCGGGTCGTTGTCATGCTGGAAGACCCAGCCACGACTCATCTTCAATGCTCTTACTGAGGGAAGGAGGTTGTTGGCCAAGATTTCGCGATACATGGCCCCATCCATCCTCCCCTCAATACGGTGCAGTCGTCCTGTCCCCTTTGTAGAAAAGAATCCCCAAAGAATGATGTTTCCACCTCCATGCTTCACAGTTGGGATGGTGTTCTTGGGGTTGTACTCATCCTTCTTCCTCCAAACACGGCGAGTGGAGTTTAGACCAAAAAGCTCTATCTTTGTCTCATCAGACCACATGACCTTCTCCCATTCCTCCTCTGGATCCAGATTGGCAAACTTCAGACACGCCTGGACATGCGCTGGCTTGAGCAGGGGGACCTTGCGTGCGCTGCAGGATTTTAATCCATGACGGCATAGTGTGTTACTAATGGTTTTCTTTGAGACTGTGGTCCCTCTCTTCAGGTCATTGACCAGGTCCTGCCGTGTAGTTCTGGGCTGATCCCTCACCTTCCTCATGATCATTGATGCCCCACGAGGTGAGATCTTGCATGGAGCCCCAGACCGAGAGTGATTGACCGTCATCTTGAACTTCTTTCATTTTCTAATAATTGCACCAACAGTTGTTGCCTTCTCACCAAGCTGCTTGCCTATTGTCCTGTAGCCCATCCCAGCCTTGTGCAGGTCTACAATTTTATCCCTGATATCCTTACACAGCTCTCTGATCTTGGCCATTGTGGAGAGGTTGTAGTCTGTTCGATTGAGTGTGTGGACAGGTGTCTTTTATACAGGTAACGAGTTCAAACAGGTGCAGTTAATACAGGTAATGAGTGGAGAACAGGAGGCTTCTTAAAGAAAAACTATGAGAGCTGTGAGAGCCGGAATTCTTACTGCTTGGTAGGTGATCAAATACTTATGTCATGCAATAAAATGCAAATTAATTACTTAAAAATCATACAATGTGATTTTCTGGATTTAAAAAAAAGATTCCGTCTCTCACAGTTGAAGTGTACCTATGATAAAAATTACAGACCTCTAAATGCTTTGTAAGTAGGAAAAGCTGCAAAATCCGCAGTGTATCAAATACTTGTTCTCTCCACTGTATGTATATCTTATCATATTCGTACATTACAAAAAAAGAACCAATGGGGTTGTTGTCTCTCTCTCTCGCTGATGTGCTTCATATGTAGAATTACTTTTCCCCCACTCTCTCTCCTCACCCCACACTCTCCTCATCCCACACTCTCTCTTCTCATCCCACACTCTGTCCTGTCCTCATCTGTAGCGGCTGACGACACTGAGATCAAGAATGACTTCATCGTCTCCAGAGTTTCTGCCTGTCATGTTCGTTGCCACGCCCAAAGACAAGAAGCTGTCAATCTGGACCAAACAGGCTCCATCTGAACAGGTTAGAACATGGACACACATCCAGTATAGTCACTAGTACAGTCATCCAATAGCATTGTACACAACAGCCCATTGTACACAACATAGTAACAGACTCAGACTTGAAAGAGAAGAAATAGAATACAAACTTGTTTCAAATGATTGAACTCTCACACTGTCAAAGACCAGCATTGAGACCAGCATTGAGTAGTATTGAGTAGTATAGTCAAGGCTCTAAAGTGCGACCATTTTGGACACATATGCATCTAAATATTTTGCTGTGCTACCTACAATTGCAATTTTGGAGCACCAGTGCACCTACAAGAGAAATTACTCAGATAATATTTTTTTCTCATGATTATACTTCACTCTACTGTTGTTTTCCGAGTGCCCTAGAGAAAAGATTGAGTGAATATTCGTTAGCATCATGGTTGTACCATTTTTACAATAGCAAAAAATGTATTGTTTCTAGCCCTAGCAGTCCAGAAGATATGACCCAAATTACCCACACAACATTTCTTTTTTCTATAGCGGATTACATGTCTGCGTTTTTACTTTCATAAACCATGTCTCGGGCCATTCTTAAGCTACTCGTGGGCCATTCATTTACGCCTTGTTCAGTCATGTTACCTCATTAGCTAGCTAGCTAACAACCGGATAACTTTACCAGTATATTCAAACATTTTTACACTTTTAGAAGTTGGGAGCACCAGTTTTACCAATGATTTTTTAAATTTAATTTAGAGCTGTAACTATAGTAAATCTAAAAGTAGAGGTGCCATCATAAACAGCGGAGTAGAAATTAATTACATGGTCTTGTTAGTCGGCAGTCAGTTTCCCTATTCTTGGACCCTTCCTCAAGGCACACTGCTCTCCTGCGTCACACTTTTGGAGGGTCCACTCATATCGTTATCACTATTACTACTTAGTAAAAATGGTAAAGGTAGAAAGGATGTATCTCACTCACCATAGGCAACTGGCTGTTTATTTTCATGATACGGACCCCTATTGCTTTTGAACTTTTCAAGCATCTCTTATAAATCACCCATCTGTAATGCCATGCACATTCCATTTGTGACGTTATATCACCAATACAATATTACATTCATTCAAAATGGCATTAAGAAATTTTTTTCTAAATTCATGCTGTTATAGACATACAATGGATATGGCTTATATGACAATAAAAAGTGAATTTAATGCTCACCAATTAGCTTTTTGTCCCTGTCCACTTCCGGAAGGAAATCAGTTGAAGATATTTTTTTCATGTCTGCTGTTTGATAGAGTACGTTGAGAAATGTGGCAGCACACCGCAACATGGGGTGATAAAGCCAGCAGCTTCCCATCTCTCTCATTTAGCTTCCCAGCTCCACCTCAACCACTTGATTACAATGCTCAAACTAGCTGTTCTCCAGACCTGGCATCTTTTCATGTGTTTCTGTCGAAGAGCTTCGAATTCAATAGTCCTACCTCGTGACGTGCAGAAGAAGCGTCATAAACGAACATGTTCATGTGCCTGAGGAAGAACTTGTGCGTTTGCGCCATCTGCCACTTTCACATTGATGGCAAATGTGCACTTTAATTTTGGAGCACTGCAGTGCACCCACAGTGAATGAGACCGAAACATAGATTGAAATGCACCAAGGCTGCACGGTGGGACTTGCCTAATCAACTTATTAATTGAGAGGCCGAAGCACACAGGGACACGAATCAATGGAACAGCTATTAATTGTTCCATTGAAGCCCAAAGCCTTCGCCTTCCAAGATAAAGGCAGAAAAATCTCAATTTCTGCTTATACATTTCTTTGTATAAGCTCATCGTGTTGAGGTGAGTGGGGAGGATTCTCACACTGTCCCCAACGTGGAGGCCATCAGGGTCATGGGCCAGGGTCTGGTCAAGTCAGTGGAGGAAAGGACCGGTGAATGGGTGGTGTGGACTGAGCACGTGCGCAAACACACACACCCTCGCACACAGAAACGCGTACGGTAATTGTATTTTAACTTAAACAATCACATTTTGAAATGGATTACCCCGTAGCCAGCAAAACGTGTCCACTCGTTGACACCTTTTTGTCAAAATGAAATCAACATGTTGTAAACACAGTCATTGTATATCCAATTGTGTGCTAAATGCAAGCCATGCACATTTACTGGATAAAATAAACATAAGAAGCTAACCATGTGATGTCTTTGTTTTCGCTGGTGCTTTAACCCCGTCTGTGTTACTGTTTTGTACGCCCAGTGTGCTCCGTATGTATTGGGACAGTGACACATGTTTTATCTCAACTCCAGCACTTTTGGATTTGAAATGGTACAATGATTATGACATTAAAGTGCAGACTGTCAGCTTTAATTAGAGTTTTTTTTTCATCCACATTGGGTGAATTGTTTAGAATCTACACCACTTTTTATACATCGCCCCCTTCATTTTAGGGATCAAAAGTATTGGGACATTCACTTGTGTATTAAAGTAGTCAAAAGTTGTAGTTTTTGCTCCCATATTCCTAGCACACAATGATTTATATTAAGCTTGTGACTACACTTTGTTTGGTTGCATTTGCTGTTTATTTTGGTTACGTTTCAGATTATTTTGGTTACGTTTCAGATTATTTTGGTTACGTTTCAGATTATTTTGGTTACGTTTCAGATTATTTTGGTTACGTTTCAGATTATTTTGGTTACGTTTCAGATTATTTTGGTTACGTTTCAGATTATTTTGGTTACGTTTCAGATTATTTTGGTTACGTTTCAGATTATTTTGGTTACGTTTCAGATTATTTTGGTTACGTTTCAGATTATTTTGGTTACGTTTCAGATTATTTTGTGCCCAATAGATATGTCAATATGGTCATTTGAGTCACTTTTTATTGTAAATAAGAATAGAATATGTTTCTAAATACTTCTACATTTAATTCCGGATAAGAATAAGCTCCAGTAAGATGGATAACTATTGAAAGATGGCTGATATGCAGTTTTCTACACGGTGCAACCTTTTGGTAGCGTTTGTATATCATAGGAAAAGACACCACATTTACACAGATTTGCATGACCTCCAAATATATCATACTTTGACTAAAACAATTACTTATTGACATACATTGTTGTCGAATCAGGAGAGAAACTCCATGTAGTACATCCTCCTGTAGTAGTACATCCTAGCCATGCCAGGCTTTCTGTACCAGGGGAGGACGGCTCATAACAATAGCTGGAACAGAGGGAATGGTATCAATCGCATGGAAACCATGTATTTGCTACCATTCCACCAATTCTGCTCTAGCTATTACCACTAGCCCACCTCCCCAATTCAGGTGCCAACAACCTGTGCTGTGTACATAGATTTCTAGACTAGTGTAACCAACACAGGGTACAAGCCCAGGTCTCCTGCGTACCAGAAAAGCATAGGCCTGCTAAACTGAAGCCTAGGCATTGACTCTGGGAGCCAAAGCAACTCTTCAGGTCTTAGGTAAGGCCTACTCATACATGTGTGTTAACTGAACCTCCTCCGTTACAATTCACCATCCTTTGACCTCTTCACATGGACCCATCTGAGCCACAGCATAAATATGAGTGACGGTTCGAACAAGGGTCTTCTGCACATCAGAAGAGCACATAAGCCCGCTAAACCAAAGCCTACCCTCTGGGCAAAAACTGGTTGAATCGATGTTTTTTCCACGTAATTTTGAAATAAAAATGTGATGTTGAATCAATGTGAGAAACAGATTGGATTTGCAAAAAGTCATCAATGTAAGGGAATTTTGTATTTCACCCAACTTTAACCTAAATAGAATGAAAGGGTGACTTTTTTTCATGTTGAGTTCTCTCTAGTTGCCAATTTATCCGAATGTAAACAAAACTACACATTGAACTGTGCCCAGTGGCTATAGCCAATGCAACTCTTCAGGTATCAGACATAGCCAATGCAACTCTTCAGGTATCAGTTAAGATTACTCATTATGCGACTAACTAACCAGAAAGAAGTTGTTCGGTGACCACAAAGATGTGATGAGTAACTTTGCCTAGTGTTGAGTTTCTGCCTGAGACCAGAAAAAAAGAATTGGCTCCCCAGGCTAAATTACCTAAGAGTTGGTTTAGCAGGCTAAGATGTTCTTCTGATGTACAGGACACCAAGTTCAAACCCCATCAGTTACACTAGTCTAATATCTATGGGCATAGTGTGTGACGTGGCTAGGATATCACTGCATTGTGGTGTCATGTTGCTCTCCTGGTTCACGCCTCCAGGAAGCAATTTGCATACAGTTTGAAAATGAAAAGAGAAAATGCTCATTTCACTTTGCACATAGCAATACATAGCAATTACCGTTTACTGTTAACCTTTCGCCAATTTATTTACCATTTGCAATTATCCATTTTCATTTTAACATTGCAATTTCATTGTGGCATGAATCATGTGCACTAATATGAAAATATAAATGTGTTTATCATTTTCACATTTCAATTGAGCATTTAGGCATGGCATTTTTTAGAACTGGCACTGACCCCTCCATGTATGCCTGCTAAATGTATTTTCATCTTGAAACTTTCTTTGGAATAAGCTCCTTGTGATTGGGATTCCTGCTAGTGCTATGTTTAGCTCACTCAACTTCATTATCCCGTGGGGGATATTCATTTGGTCACCACACTGTACACAGATGTTGAAAAGCGACAATCACCATGAATGCTGGTATAAAAAATTTCAAAAATGTGTTGACATACTGACTAGATGTTGAGGAAATTCCAAGGAGAGGCGACGTGTTATACCTAATCATGCTCCATTGTGTCCATCTCCCACATAATCATGTCACAATGGACAGATAATTGTCCGGACTTATTTTGTACTCGCCCAATGTTGTTAGCTATTTAATCATTACAGGATTTCCTGCTCAAATCGTGACTCCTCGCACGTTGGGAATTATCTGGTTGCCTGGTTCAACTTTTTCAACAGTCTTGTCCTTTACTTTATTTATTGTGTCCCCACAACTGCTTGCCTAACCAGCTGTAACTGAAGTTTGAACTCCCGTTTTAATGTGATGACTTGCTTTTGACTTGACTGTTGCATATTTTCCCATTTGGGATGTTTTATCACTATTCATCAGTGATTTATGTAGTTTTGTCGACAGAAACACGTAGAATGTTAGATCTGCACTGAATGTCTCCTGACCCCTCCTGTCTCAGCCTCCAGTATTTATGCTGCAGTAGTTTGTCGGGGGGCTTGGGTCAGTTTGTTATATCTGGAGCACTTCTCCTGTCCTATCCGGTGTCCTGTGTGAATTTAAGTATGCTCTCTCTAATTCTCTCTTTCTCTCTCTTGGAGGACCTGAGCCCTAGGACCATGCCTTAGGACTACCTGACATGATGTCTCCTTGCTGTCCCCAGTCCACCTGGCCGTGCTGCTGCTCCAGTTTCAACTGTTCTGCCTGTTATTATTATTATTATTATTATTATTATTATTATTATTATTATTTGACCATGCTGGTCATTTATGAACATTTGAACATCTTGGCCATGTTCTGTTATAATCTCCACCAGGCACAGCCAGAAGAGGACACCCCTCATAGCCTGGTTCCTCTCTAGGTTTCTTCCTAGGTTTTGGCCTTTCTATGGAGTTTTTCCTATCCACCGTGCTTCTACACCTGCATTGCTTGCTGTTTAGGGTTTTAGGCTGGGATTCTGTACAGCACTTTGAGATATCAGCTGATGTACGAAGGGCTATATAAATTTGATTTGTCCCTTAATTGAACAAATACTTTGGGGGAAAATGAGCCCATCTATGGGATGCTGAAGTAGTGATGAGATGTGAGACCTGCTGAAGTGTAGTGTTGTCCCAAAAGGCTTGATCAGGGTGGGCAGTGAACCAGCTCCTAAGAGGCTATTTCCACCATCAGTCTGTAAACGATTGCATTACGAAAACATGTTTCACAAAAATGTCACCTATTCCAAAAGTGGATGTATGGCCATGTGAGGAATGACACACAGACACGCTCGATCTCAGATTCACCAACCCTCCTATAGCCTCTTAGAAGGAGCTGGTCTAGCATGTGTCTGTGTGTAGTCAAGGTGAGGAACTCTATAGTTTTGCACTGTCAATGCAAAAGCTCCACAGCTGTTAAAGTTGAGACAGAGTTTTATGAGATGTATTTTTCTTATGGTAAATGCTACCCTAGTAAAGTGAGTATTTTTTGCGTGCGTGTGTTTTGGATTCTAACTGTTTACGTTAACCAGTTTACTCAGTCATTCAGAGTAGGCTACGCAAACTACTCACCTGCAGTTCCTCACGTGGCCATACATCCAGTTTTGGAATAGGTGACATTTTTGTGAAATGTTTTCTTAAAACATAATGCAATCGTTTACGGATTGTACAACATTTTTGTGCTACAGTATCTCATGACAGTGTTTGGAAAAATGGGTGTTTGATTATCAGGCCAAATTAGGGTAAGAACTTTCCTGAATGTCACTCGGGGAGAGATGGAGGAGTAGCCTTGTCTGTTTGAATGAATTATATATCAAATCAAGGTCACATGCACCGAATACAACAGTTGTAGACTTTACTGTGAAATACGAGTCCTTTTGCAACAATGCAGACTTAAAAAGTAAGAACAATTTGCAAAATAAAAAAAGAAATAGTAACACAATAAAATAATAGTAACGAGGCTGTATACAAGGAGTACCGGTACCGTGTCAATGTGCAGGGGTACAAGGTAAAAGTGACTAGGCAATCAGGATAGACCATAAACAGAGCAGCATTGTGTCTATGTGTTTGTCATCAGCGTGTGTGTGTGTTTGAGCATATGTACTGTCTGTGTGGGTAGACTCCAGTGAGTGTGCATAGTGCAAGAGAGTCAGTACAACAACAACAAAAGTGGTCAATGCAAATAGTCTGGGTAGCCACTCGATCAACTGTTCATCAGTCTTATGGCTTGGATGCAGAAGCTGTTCAGGTGCCTTTTTGGTACCGCAGGGAGAACAATCTATGACTTGGGAGGTTGGAGTCTTTGACAATTTTTATCCAATACCGCCTGGTATAGAGGTCCTGGATGGCATGGAGCTCGGCCCTAGTGATGTACCGGTGCACACACACAATCCACTGTAGCACCTTGCGGTCAGATTCAAAGCAGTTACCCTACCAAATAGTGATGCAGCCGGTCAAGATGCTCTCAGCTGTATAACGTTTTGAGGATCTGAGTGCCCATGCCAAATCTTTTCAGCCTCCTGAGAGGGAAGAGGTGTTGTCGTGCCTTCTTCCCGATTGTGTTGGTGTGTTTGGAGCATGATGGGTCCTTATTGATGTGGACACCAAGGAACTTTTAAGTTCTCGACCTGCTCCACTACAGTCCCCTCAATGTGAATGAGGACGTGCTTGGCCCTCTATTTCCTGAAGTCTACTATCAGCTCTTTTGTCTTGTTGAGGTAGAGGTTGTTGTCTTGGCACCACACTGCCAGGTCTCTGACCTACTCTCTATAGGCTTTCTCATCGTTGTCTGATCAGGCCTGAGGGGCAGCCGTGTTGAGGGTCAGCATGGTGGATTTGTTGTTGCCTACCCTCACCACCTCCAGGGCAGCCCGTCAGGAAGTCCAGGATTCAGTTGTAGAGGGAGGTGTTCAGTCCCAGGGTCCTTAAGTTAGTGATGAGCTTGGAGGGCACTATGGTGTTGAATGTTGAGCTGTAGTCAATGACCAGCATTCTCATGTCGGTGTTGCTTTTGTCCAGGTGGGAAAATAGCAGTGTGAAGTAAAATGGAGATTGCATCATCTGTTGAACTGTTGGGGCGGTATGCAAATTAAAGTTGGGTCGAGGCTGTCTGGGATGATGGTGTTGTGAGCCATGACCAGCCTTTCAAAGCATTTCATGGCTATACATGTGAGTGCTACGGGGCGATATTAATTTTGACAGGTTACCTTGGCGTTCTTGGGCACAGGGACTAGGCTCTGTTTGAAACGTGGATATTCCAGACTGGGTCAGGGAAAGGATGAAAATGTCAGGTTAGAAACTTGCCAGCTGGTCGGCGCATGCTCGAATGACATGTCCTGGTAATCCTTCTGGCCCTGCGGCCTTGTGAATGTTAACCTGTTTAAAGGTCTTACTCACATCGGCTATGGAGAGTGTAATCACACAGTCGTCCGGAACAGCTGGTACTCTAATGCATCATTCTGTGTTGCTTGCCTTGAAGCGAGCATAGAAGGCATTTAGCTTGTCTGGTAGGCTCGCATCACTGGGCAGCTAGTGGCTGGGTTTTCTTTTGTAATCCATCATAGTTTGCAAGCTCTACCACATCTGACCAGCACCAGAGCCAGTGTAGGATTCAGTCTTAGTCCTGTATTGACACTTTACCTGTTTAATGGTTCATCGGCGGGCGTAACAGGATTTCTTATACGCGTCTGGATTAGTGTCCCGCTCCTTGATAGCGGCAGCTCTAGCCCTTAGCTCAGTGCAAATTTTGGCTGTAATCCATGTCTTCTGGTTGGGATATGTACATATGTCACTGTGGGGACCATGCACCTATTAATGAATCTGGTGACTGATGTGGTAAACTCTTTTATGCCGTCGGATGAACCCCGGAACATATTCCAGTCTGTGCTAGTTAAAGAGTCCTGTAGCTTAGCATCCACTTCCTCCGGCCACTTCCGTATTGAGCATTTCACGGGTACTTCTTGTTTGAGTTTTTGTTTGTAAACAGGAATCGGGGATAGAGTTGTGGTCAGATTTACCAAATGGAGGGCTAGGGAGAGCTTTGTAGGCGTCTCTGTGTGTGGAGTAAAAGGTGCTAAAGTTTTTTTTTTGCCTCTAGTTGCACGGGTTACATGCTGGTAGAAATTAGGTAAGACAGATTTCAGTTTTATTGCGTTAAAATCACTGGCCACTCGGAATGCCGCCTCTGGGTAAGCATTTTCTTGTTTTCTTATGGCCCTATATAGCTTGTTGAGTGTGGTCTTAATGCCAGCATCAGTTGTTTGTGGTGGTAAATGGTGTGGTCTACAGCTTATAATGAGGTATCACAACTCAGGCGAGCAGAACCTCTAATATTAGGGAAGTCTTGACTTAAGTAGACTACTTTCACTCTGTGTGCTTTGCTACTTCACAACAAAATGCTCTATCGTGTTGCAATCAGTGTTGGGGAGTTATGAACTACATTTAGTTCAACTAGAAATGTTTTTACATTTGGTGGTAGTCTTGGTATTGTTTTCAGTAGTTAATCACTTTTTTTCCATGTAGTGATGTAGCTAACTACTGGAAGCACACTACTTTTTTTCCCAAAATAAAATATGGGTGAAGTAGGCAAGAATGTCTTCTTTTTTGATATCAGACCTGTCTAATTCTCACTTGAAACACTTTTTGTGTGCCTAATTCTCACTTTTTGTCTTTAATTGGCTAAACTAACATTCTGTTAACATCGGACTCCAGAGTGATCTGTTCTTGCAATTTGTAGTCTATGACATTTCAGATTTAGATATGATGATTTTTGACAAAGTAGTTTGTGCATTTGTGACCTACTTTCTCTAAGTAACTTCAGTTAATTAAGCTATCTTTTTCTTAATAATTCCTCTTAAAGGTAACTTTAGTGAAGCTCACTTCTTCCAGTGTGAAGTCATTGATAGCTTGGTAAACTATATTTTCAGAGTATCTTCCCCAACACTGGTTGCAATATAAAATACAATGTTGGATATAGCAGATAACAGAAGGTGAAGGTAGATCATATTTGATCAAGAAGTGAATGCAATCTATACTGTCAGAGTCAAGTGGAATGCAATGTACTCCAGTGCCTCAACAGAATAGACAAAAAAATATTAATGTTAGAAGCAAACCTTTTGAGCAGTTATGGGGATATAATGACTCACTCCTCTATTCAAACCAGACAAAGCAGCAAAAATACATGGTGATAAAGTTTCAGGTAGAGAGGAATAAAACAGGATGGACGAAAAGGAGAAGAGAGTAAGAGACAGACAGAGAGAGGGTGTGTTTGAGTTTGAATCAGTGAGAAAGATCAGAGGATGTGGGAGTTACGAGAGAAAGAGAAAGAGAGAGAGAGACGGAGGAAGGGAGAAGAGGGAGAGTGAGTAAGAGCGAGAGAGTAGGGAGGGCTCGTGGGGGCTGGCTTTGGCAGGAACCACAGGAGGTCCAGGTAATATAAGAGGAGGCCACTGCATTAGCCATCACACACACACACACACAGTAGGACCTACCTACCCGCTGTCACCCAGTCATAATACAGGAGGTTAGCTGAGCAGCACTGAACCATGGGAAAACAGAAGATATTCATGGACAAGCTGGCACAGACTTTCCAGATCCGTAACTTGCTGCTGCGCCAGGCCATGGCAGAGTGTCTGGGTACCCTCATCCTGGTGGTAAGAGCTCTGCCATCTTTTCACCTCACTGACATCCTAGTTTACCATATCGATGTTCAAGTTATCCTCACTCAAGCCTTTCTCAGATGAGTAGATTGCATGTTTCACTGTGATGATTCGTTGCCACAAGAAATATTAGTTTGTGCGTATTCAAACCTGCAGACAAAATACTACTGCATTAACAAGAACCTGTGTATCAACTATTGTTGTTATGCCTAGATGTGAGAGTGATGGATACTGGTAAGTGAAACCAACGTTAGTGAGCTGCTCACAATAGATCTTCCTCCATGGCCCCACACCGGTCTCGAACCGGTGTTCCTCTGATCATAAACACGTGACCATCCTCCTTGACAACGTAATAACCATTTGAGTTATACAAAAGGAACTAATTGGGTTGCTCCATCGGCAATATTTCAAGCTAGATGTGGAGTGAATGTACTCTACGTTCTTAACACCATCAGATAAGTTCAGCATGGCTTTACAGCTTGTGCTAGCCTTTGCACTGCTAGCCTTTGCAAATTCTCTGGGGTCGGGAATGTGAGCCTCATTGGCACCTATAAATTACACTCCTTGAGTGTGTATGAAAATATGATTGCTCTTGTTGACGAGAACATGGACACATGATCTTTACTCTGCATAATGATCCAGGATTCACCTTGCAACCCCGTGCTCTCCTGCTGTCGTATTTGAGGGGTGTGCATGTTTACAGTCCCTAAGGAAATAGTATTTCACATTTTTCTGCCTTAAAATGAAGTTTAAAAAGGGGAAAAAATGATTTTTATTTTATTTTCTCTAGCGATATACACAACCTACCCTACATTTTCAAAGTCAAAATTTGTTATAAAAAAAGTTACGTTTTCAGATGATTTTTGCTCTAACTTTTTACCTGAGCTTTTCTCCTTTCTGTGGATATGGCCAGTGCAGGTAGTCAGAGCAGATTGGCCATACAGATAGTACGGGTAGCCATTGATTAGCTATTCAACAGTCTAATTGCTTGATAGAAGCTGTCTCCAAAAGCATGTTGGACTTACACGTTAAACATTTCGGCAACATGATGTTCAAATAAACATCTTGATTTGAATGTATTTTAAGCCTCAGCTTTTGAATTATTCCTGCAACATGCGGGTCTCGATCTCTTCCGGTATTCTCATTTAGTATGAGGGACCTTACAGTAGCACCGACGGTCTCCTATCATTTACATTCAACTGGTAAAAGTTGATTGTGATATGATTAAGTCTTTGGCTATTTTCTGTGCCTTTCTTAGACACAGCCTGGTATAAAGGTCTTGGATGGCAGAGAGCTCGGCCCTAGTGATGTATTGGGCCATCCGCACCACCCTTTGTAGAGCCTTGCGGTCAAGGGTGGTGCAGTTGCCATACCAGGCGGTGATGCAACCTGTCAAGATGCTCTCAATGGTGCAGCTGTAGAACTTCTTGAGGATCTGAGGTCCCATGTCAAATCTCTTCAGGGGGAAGAGGCACTCTTCAAGACTATGCAGGTGTGTGTGGACCATGTCAAAGGGATAATTCATGTCTTAAGGCCCATGGTGACAGAATCCACAATAATCCATTATTTACTTCTGGTTACAACCTGGAGTTAGCATATTAGCATCGTCAGATTTCGTGAATGTAATACGACAGACCGACGTTAGAAAAAGCTGCACCCGCAAGCCAAAACGTTAACAAATACTCACAAAGAACCTGACCGTGTTTAATTCCCTTCGAGACTAGGTATTTTTGCAATAAAAGTCACATTTTCGAATGTTTGATACCTTCTATGTTTACTGTTCAGTTTTGTTCACACCTGGTAATCAATCCAAGTCTATTTCCTGCCCCAGGGGGAGTGTCTTTACTCGCATCACTTTTAGCTAGCTACGCCCCATTGTTTGGACATTAGAACCTTGTTTGTTAGGGAGAGATAATAAACGAAAGAACTGAGATATGCCTGACTACTTAGAGGAAGAGGCAGAGCCCCCTCCTGTTTCCTGTAGTCCACGTTCAGCTCATTGGTCTTGCTGATGTTGAAGGAGAGATTGTTGTCTCTGACCTCCCTGTAGGCTGTCTCATCGCTGTCATGCTACCACCGTCGTGTCATCATGATGGTGTTGGAGTCATGCGTGGCCACGCAGTCGTGGGTGAAAAGGGAGTACAGGAGAGGGCTAAGCACCCCCCCCCCCCAGTGAGCCCCCCCGTGTTGAGGGTCAGTGTGACCAGAGGTGTTGCTGCCTACTTGTAGCTTGGAGGGGGACTATTATGTTGAATGCTGAGCTATAGTCCATTAACAGCATTCTCACATATGTTCTCCTCTTGTCCAGGTGGGAAATTGCCATCTGTGGATCTGTTGAATTGGATTGTTGTGTGTGTGTGTGTGTGTGTGTGTAGAGCTTTAAATTGGCTTTAATGGAACTGACAGATAAAATCTTCCCTCGGTTACTGACAGACCTTAGCCATCCGCCATGTTAAATAAACAAACAGGAAAAACTAAACAACCCCTGCAATTTTTTTTTTGTTATCTTGCTCTAGCAGTAAATGGCCACTTAAGAAAATGGATAGTAGTACTTTAAGCACCTACCAGATAATACAGCCAGTGTAGCCAACAACCTGCAGGCTTTTTAGGCAGTTAAGTTTCACTTTCTTTGGTCAGAGAGAAAACAGTTGTTAGGGAGATGACTCAGTCTTACTCACGGTCACAGGCTATCTCACACCTTTTTTACAAAGCGTTTCTTCATTGCCTAATGTTATTGCAGTACATTCTCTCACGCTGCGACAAGACCTCTACCCATCGACGTCCATCTAGAAATGGCCTTGCATTTGGTTTCGCTAAAACGGGACCAACTTTCAGCGTCGGAAAAGTAACACAAGTGTCAAACTCGTTGCACCGGTTAAGTGTTGTCGTTACAAGTACCATTTTATTATAAGATTGTTAATGGACGTAGACAGGCGTTGCACTGCTAATAGAACAATGATGTAAATCTCCAGCAGGAGCATGGATGGAAAAGCACTGTGTATTAAACCTGTTACGTCTTTGTCTAAGGCACTAGTAGCGGGTGTGGCATGTCTATTTAATAAGTGCTATGTCAAACATGGACTGCAGTATTGGGAGTGACAGCAACAGCGCAATGGGTGAAACCTGAACATGCCAAATATATTCACGCCCTCCAGGACATATATAGACGTCACCTGTCGTCAAGATATACTAATGACTGAGTAATGTAATGACTGCGTGAACAGACAGGCGCTCTCGACTGATACTCAGGTAAAGGGAGGCGAAGGAATGGGCAGGGTGTGTTTATGTACGTGTGTGTTTGTCATGCACAGAGCTATACCCCTGCATATGGAGAACAGATCTCAGCAATGGCAGGATTTGGATTTACAAAAAGTAACGTACATTTTTTAAAGTTGCTTTTTCGCACAACTTTGAACCTAAATCCAATGACATGGTGACATTAGTTGTTGATTTCGTGTTGAATTCACCTGAGTTGACAACTTAACCAAATGTAAATCAAAACTAAAAGTTGAACTGAAGACTGTTCCCAGTGGACTACCCGTGTCACCTTTGTGTGACAGGTGGTTGGACACATGTCCTTCTGGCCCCAGCGATGGTGTGCATGTGCACCATCCAGGGAACAATGCAGTCCTTACATAAACCGAAGAGCTAAGGGGGGGGGATGAAAACAACAGCAATAAGCTTTCTCTTTATATGAAAGAGTCATTGTGTGCTATTCTTTGCTTAAATTGAAGGGATGAGACACCACATGCTGCCACACGAAACCATGGCTTACCACCCCAAATCAGGACTTTCCATACCAGGAGTGATGCTCCACTGGGAAAAGTTTGACGACTGAAGAAGTCGTCACAGTATTTTATTCACACACTTCCCTCTTCATTTCCTTTTGTCCCAATAACAGTTTTAATGTATCTGGATGTTGGAAAAGACTGGCGGCATCAAAAGCTACCCCGGAATTTCCTCTCCCTGTGACTTCTTCCCTCCCTCCATTGCTGTTCACTAAAAGGGAACGCATGAGTGACCAGGTGTATCGGTAGACACTCAGAATGAGGACACAGCATGAACTGCCTGACAGTCTGGGGGAGTAAGTGTGCAATGTATTCATGTAATGTCATGGCGTAATGCTGTCATGACGTGCTGCCGCTATCACCACCAGGCCACTTAGAGAGCTGTGATTTAATTTAGGTTATTATCCTGTTAGATGCCGTCTTTTAAAGTCATTTCTTACGGCGTCATGAATCTTAGTGAATAACCTTTTGGTGGAATTTGATCAGGCTAATTCAGTTGGCATTTGGCTCCATACTGACATGTTATCAGATGCTTCTGACATTAAGATCCCTTTGACATTTAACTTCATGTCTAACTAAAGATGGGCCCCTCTGAAGATGTTGTATTTTTCCAGCTAATCGGAAGCATGAGGCCCGCGGGGCTAATCAGGAGCCAGAGTTTACACTGACCCCAGCGATGTTAAACTACCCACTAGATGCCAAGCCTTCTGTCGAGACGACAGTTCCTTGCAGCTCATCTCAACCAATGTGCCCTGTGGTCTGAAAGCAAACACACATATATACAAGTCGGTGTGCAAACACACAATGCGGTATGACCACCTTGGCAACTCTATAGCTAATTCACGACCATGACAGCAGCTCCCGACTTCTTCTCACTGTATCAATCCTCGTTTCCATTCTAGAGCATATAAAACACGGTGTTTCCTGCCAGCATATTCATATCAGGGCGGAAATATGTAGTACACTTGTTTTTATCAGATACATCGGTATCTGAAAAATGCCCATCATTTGGCCTGGGACCATCAAATGTCAACACGGACAACAATTTCACAATTTCCTCCCCTCATACCTGTTAATACACAATAGAGCCCATTTAAATCATCATGGCGACCAGTTTCACTGATAATGATTGTATCCCCTTTCTGACCTGCACATACCTTCAGGGATGAAAAGTATTACATCTAGGATATCCATTTGTGTAACATGTATACTGACAAATCCTCTTGAGTGACCTCTAGAGTCGCCTGCGAAAGTATTCACCCCCCTTGGCATTTTTCCTATTTTGTTGCCTTACAACCTGGAATTAAGAGATTTTTTTTTGGGGGGGGGGGGGGGGTTGTATCATTTGATTTACACAACATGCCGACCACTTTGAAGATGCAAAATACTTGTTTATTGTGAAACAAACAAGAAATAAGACAAAACTAGACACTGGGATTTTTGCCCATTCTTCGAGGCAAAACTACTCCAGCTCCTTCAAGTTGGATGGGTTCTGCTGATGTACAGCAATCTTTAAGTCATACCACAGATTCTCAATTGGATTGAGGCCTGGGCTTTGACTAGGCCATTCAAAGACATTTAAATGTTTCCCCTTAAACCACTCGAGTGTTGCTTTAGCAGTATGCTTAGGGTCATTGTCCTGCTGGAAGGTGAACCTCAGCCCCAGTCTCAAATCTCTGGAAGACTGAAACGGGTTTCGCTCCTGTATTTAGCACCATCTATCATTTTTTCAATGCTGACCAGTTTCCCAGTCCCTGACACTGAAAAACATCCCCACAGCATGAGGCTGCCACCACCATGCTTCACCGTGGTGTTCTCGGGGTGATGAGAGGTGTTGGGTTTGCGCCAGACATAACGTTTTCCATAATGGCCAAAAAGCTCAATATTAGTCTCATCTGACCAGAGTACCTTCTTCCATATATTTGGCGATTCTCCCACATGCCTTTTGTCGAAGACCAAACGTGTTTGCTTATTTTTTTTCTTCAAGCAATGGCTTTTTTTCTGGACACTCTAAAGCCCAGCTCTGTGGATTGTACAATTTAAAGTGGTCCTATGGACAGATACTCCAATGTCCGCTGTGGAGCTTTGCAGCTCCTTCAGGATTATCTTTGGTCTCTTTGTTGTCTCTCTGATTAATGCCCTCCTTGCCAGGTCCTTGAGTTTTTCCCTCTCTTGGCAGGTTTGTTGTCGTGCCATATTCTTTAAATTTTTTAATAATCAATTTAATGGTGCTCTGTGGGATGTTCAAAGTTTCAGATATTATTTTATAACCCAACCCTGATCTGTACTTCTCCACAACTTTGTCCCTGACCTGTTTGGAGAGCTCCCTGGTCTTCATGGTGCCGCTTGCTTGGTGGTGCCGCTTGCTTAGTAATGTTGCAGACTCTGGGGCTTTTCAGAACAGGTGTATACATACTGAGAACATGTGATACTTAGATTGCACATAGGTGGACTTTAACTAATTATGTGACTTCTGAAGGTAATTGGATGCACCAGATCTTACTTAAGGGCTTCATAGCAAAGTGGGTGAAGACATATTACATGCATCACTTTTCCATTAAAAAAAATAAAAAATAAAAATTGAAGTTTTTTTTTTCAATTTTTTACTTCACCAATAGGGACTGTTTTGTGTATGTCCATTACATGAAATCGAAATAAAAATCCATTTAAATTACAGGTTCTAATGCAACAAAATAGGAAAAAACTACAATAGGGATGAATACTTTTGCAAGGCACTGTATATTAACTGTATGTGTGTTTACATAGCAAGGAGTAAATGTTTGGCTCTGCTCTGGCTTTAAACACACCGAGTGCACCTCATATGCAGTCTTTACAATCTTTTTTTACAGGCAATGTTGATGATCATTGTTTGTTGGTACCCATGTTATTTTTTGTTTGTTTCTTCCCTCTCTTGACAGATGTTTGGTTGTGGTGCAGTGGCTCAACTGGTGCTTAGTGGAGGATCTCATGGCATGTTCCTAACTGTCAACTTTGCATTCGGCTTCGCTGCCACCCTAGGGATCCTGGTCTGTGGCCAGGTATCAGGTACAAACCTCATATCAGCAATACATGCACATTAATTAACTCACCAACATGTTTAGGTGTAGAGGTTCTCCTTGAGCGGATTTGTTACCATGAGTTATTCCAAGGCTGAGTCATGTCTCTAAGTCATGATCCTAAATGTCTGTCCCGCTTTAATGTTAACAATCTGTCAACATGTGTTTTTTCCTAGGAGGCCATCTCAATCCGGCAGTAACCTTTGCCCTCTGCCTGCTTGGGAGAGATCGCTGGAGAAAGTTTCCAGTCTACTTTGTCTTCCAGACACTGGGAGCTTTCCTGGGCTCCGGGATCATCTTTGGTCTGTACTATGGTGAGTCCTCGGAACTGTCCATGGATGGACAGGAAAGCATCTGTCGGAGTCAACTCTTTAAAAAGTCTTAACTTCTTGCGTCGAGCCATCCCGGATCTGGGATCGTGAATACAGCCTCAAGCTCATTACCATAACGCAACGTTAACTATTCATGAAAATCGCAAATGAAATGAAATTAATATGCTAGCTCTCAAGCTTAGCCTTTTGTTAACAACACTGTCATCTTAGATTTTCAAAATATGCTTCTCAAATAGCAAAACAAGCATTTGTGTAACAGCTAGCGCAGCTAGCATAGCATTTAGCGTTAGCAATAGCAGGCAACATTTTCACAAAAAACAGAAAATCATTCAAATAAAATCATTACCTTTGAAGAACTTCAGATGTTTTCAATGAGGAGACTCTCAGTTAGATAGCAAATGCTCAGTTTTTCCTGAAAGATTATTTGTTTAGGAGAAATTGCTCCGTTTGGTGCGTCTCGTTTGGCTACCAAAAAAAATAAAATATTCAGTCTTCAAAACGCCAAACTTTTTTCCAAATTAACTCCATAATATTGACTGAAACATGGTAAACGTTGTTTAGAATCAATCCTCAAGGTGTTTTTCACATATCTCTTCATGATATATCCTTCGTTGAAAGCCTCCTCTCTCCTCTCAATCACTGGATGACCGGGCGGAACCCTGGTAAATGTAGTCTCTTATGGCCAATCTTCCAATGATATGCCTACAAATACGTCACAATGCTGCAGACACCTTGGAGAAACGATAGAAAGGGCAGGCTCATTCCCGGCGCATTCACAGCCATATAAGGAGACAATGGAAAACAGAGCTTCAAAAATTCTGCCCATTTCCTGGTTGAAGTTTCATCTTGGTTTCGCCTGTAGCATGAGTTCTGTGGCACTCACAGATAATATCTTTGCAGTTTTGGAAACCTTAGAGTGTTTTCTTTCCAAAGCTGCCAATTATATGCATAGTCGAGCATCTTTTCGTGACAAAATATTGCGCTTAAAACGGGCACGTTTTTTTATCCATAAATTAAAAGAGCGCCCCCTATATCCAAGAAGTTAACTTAAGGTTGAATCTGTGTATAGCGTAACACCTCGTTACAGTTGATGTTATATCATAATGTGTGTGTGTTCTCCTCTCAGACGCTCTGTTGAACTATGCTGGAGAACTCATTGTTACCGGGCCCAACGCCACCGCTGGCATCTTCGCCACCTACCCTGGCAAACATCTCACATTGGTCAACGGCTTCTTCGACCAGGTAAGCCCCGTTCTTCCGCATACAACCCCCAAACTGGTTGGATCAGGAATTAGAACTACTAGTATATTCGGAGTTCTCCATGTTAATGGAGGTATCTCTATCCCAGACGATTGGCACTGCAGCATTGATCGTCTGTATCCTGGCCATCGTGGACCCCCATAACAATCCCATTCCCCAGGGCCTGGAGGCCTTCACGGTGGGCTTTGTGGTGCTGGTCATCGGCCTGTCCATGGGCTTCAACTCTGGCTACGCTGTCAACCCTGCCAGGGACCTGGGGCCACGCCTCTTTACCGCTCTGGCAGGCTGGGGCACCGAGGTCTTCACGTGAGTCCTCCCACAATCCTCTTTCTCTCTCTGCATGCATCTGGTTCTCTCTTCACCTCTCTGCCCTCTTCACATGTATTCTACCACTCTGTATCCATTTCCTGGTTAGAGGTTTGTACATTATTGATATAACAATGAAACAAAATGGGAGATGGAGACGATGGATCAAATGGGTAAAAGCAGAGGAGGCAAAGATGAAGAAATAATCTTCTCTCTCGCACAACTTCTTGGATATGTCTCTCTCTCACTCTCTCGCTCTCTTTCTCTCAGTGCCAACAAGTGCTGGTTCCTGGTGCCCATCTTCGCCCCATTCCTGGGCGCCATCATTGGTGTGGTGGTCTATCAGCTGATGGTTGGCTTTCATCAGGAGGGTGAGGTTCGTGACAGGAAGAGCCAGGATGAGAGAGTCAAACTGACCAACATCAACTCAAAGGACGCCCTAAAAGAAGAGATGTTATGAGCCTCAAAACCTCCAGCATCCTCCATTCTCCACCACTACCACTACCAGCATCCTATACCCCTAAACTCAGCCTCAGTGGGGTACAGTATGGTCTCCTTGAGGGCCGGTGGGTCCCTTTTCACTCTTAACTCCGACAGCTGTGTGTCTGTTAGTCTGTAAGGAGACAACTACAGTACGCACGCAAATTATGGACCTCAATCTTTCTCTATAATGTTGCCACAGTATATCTATCTCTAGGCGTCCTTTGTCTTACATTGTAGCTGCATAGTGTCCTTAAGTAAGAGGGGAGGAAGTAAACACTCAAACACAGAATTATATTAATTCAAAATGTTTGGAAATAATCAAAGTTTATAACCTAGTGTCTTTATCTCTTCTGTTTGGACCGTATTTGATGTTTTATACTAACATAGCGTTTTAATGATTCCGTTGTATTTATATGCTGTGGACAGATAGTACATGTGTCCCGATCAAATGAAATGTGTATGTTTTAGTGAGTCCATGAATTTCAATGTCAACCAGAGGCCTCATGCCATAAGATTTTTATACTTTATTTTTTATTAATTACTAAACTTAATTTTTAAGCCCATGTTTTATCAGAATTATTTATAAAAAGATCTGTCAGTGGGTTTCTCCCTAGTAAGCGGTTGCTTCCAAGGTGCACTATGGCGCAAAGATATGCTTGGCAGGATGCTATATACTCTAGTGTCTGCAGACAGAATCGTCACTGGAGGAGGAGAGGGGAATGTTGAGTGACACACACAGATTTGATTTCAGCTGCAGGTGAGGGGCAGGACTTGATTATAAATGAATTTGATCAAGCTATGTAGCCTATTGATTCCTTCTTGATGAATTAATTAATCTCTGTAATACTAGCCACATAGCAATTTTATTAACTTGCTTTAGCTAGCCAGCTAGAAAGGTTCCCAATCTCCCAGCCCCATAACTAGCTACCAAGCCATTTCAGGCTATCAATCAAGTTAGAGTAGCTTGTCTATCTTAGCCGGCATGCCTGCCGACAAGGTTGCTAGTCTTTAGGGTTATAATACTATATACCAGTGTGGCAGTTGTACTAAACTCCTAAGGCATAAAGGTTCTAAGGAATCAATGAGCATCATTCATTAAAATGGCAATTGAACAGGTAAAGAGGTACACTTAAATAACCTATGCAGAACAATATACATCTTTTTTTTATAATATATTTTTACATAGAATTAGGCATAATGATTATGCCTCTAGATTGCAGGAAAAAGCTGTTTCAGGTGTTTGAAAAATGTTGTTTAGCAGATGTTATTGTGGGTGTAGCGAAATGCTTGTGTTCATAGTTCCAACAGTGCAGTAATATCTAATAATACACACAACTCTAAAAGTAAAATAATGGAAGTATGAATTATATAAATATTAGGATGAGCAATGTCGGTGTCCGGAATATGTGTGTATATATACAGGGTTGGGGAGTAACGGATTACATGTCATTGGTTACATGTAAGGGACCCCAAAAAACTGTAAATGTACCAGTCAAAAGTTTGGACAAACCTACTCATTCAAGGGTTTTTCTTTATTTTTACTATTTTCTACATGGTAAAATAATAATGAAGACATCAAAACTATGAAATAACACATATGGAATCATGTAGTAACCAAAAAAGTGTTAAACGAATCAAAATATATTTGAGATTCTTCAAAGTAGCCACCCTTTGCCTTGATGACAGCTTTGCACACGTTTGGCATTCTCTCAACCAGCTTCATTAGGTAGTCACATGGAATGCATTGAAATTAACATGTGTTTCTTGTTAAAAGTGAATTTGTGGAATTTCTCTCCTTCTTAATGTGCTTGAGCCAATCAGTTGTGTTGTGACAAGGTAGGAGTGGTATACAGAAGATAGCCCTATTTGGTGAAAGGCCAAGTCCATATTATGGCAAGAACAGCTCAAATAAGTGCTGGGTCCTGGTGCTCATCTTTGCCTCATTCCTGGACGTCATCATTGGTGTGGTGGTCTATCAGCTGATGGTTGGCTTCCATCAGGAGGGAGAGGTTTGCGACAGGAAGAGCCAAGAGGAGAGAGTCAAACTGATCAACATCAACCCAAAGGACGCCCTAAAGTAAGAGATGGTATGAGCCTCAAAACCAACCAGCATCCCCACCAGCATATGTGGGAACTCCTTCAAGACTGTTGGAAAAGCATTCCAGGTGAAGCTGGTTGAGAGAATGCCAAGCATGTGCAAAGCTGTCATCAACGCAAAGGGTGGCTACTTTGAATAATCTCAAATATATAAAATATATTTTGATTTGTTAAACACTTTTTTGGTTACTACATGATTCCATAGGTGTTATTTCATAGTTTTGATGTCTTCACTATAATTCTACAATGTAGAAAATAGTAAAAATAAAGAAAAACCCTTGAATGAGTAGCTGTGTCCAAACGTCTGACCGGTACTGTGTATATCTATGTGTGTGTGTGTGTGTGTGTGTGTGTGTGTGTGTGTGTGTGTGTGTGTGTGTGTGTGTGTGTGTGTGTGTGTATGTGTGTGTGTTTTCTGCATACCTCTTTACCTTTTACCTGTCCAATTATCCTTTTAACGAGGATGTCAATTCTGACTGTTGTCAATCACACATCTCAATGCACTGCACTAACATGACTAGGATATTACATCCAAATTGCAACACAGTACATGGGATCATAACACACATCCTCAATACATGTGGTATATATCATGGCATCATAATTGATACACAAATATCATGATATTATCATAAAGTGGCAGATTACATTTTAAACAAAGTCTTTTTCTGAGCTGTCTGTATGTTACTGATCATCCGTGTGTCTTTTTTCATAGTTTTGATGCCTTATTATTATTCTACAATGTAGAAATAGTAAAAATAAAGAAAAATCCTTGAATGAGTAGGTGTGTCCAAACTTTTGACTGGTACTGTATATATATATATATCCATTGATACTTGAAGAATATAACTTATAAATGCCTCATGAGCTTAGTTCAACTGTCACACTCCATGAGAACCCAAAACATAAGCTTGTTTTACGCCAATGTTTGTAACATGGTTAAAAATATACTTTTTATATAATGGATGGCCAGTCCTTGCATCAATAGCTCTGTCTATTCATCTGAGAGTGGTTATAATTCTCCAGGCCCATCCCTCATCTTTTTACTAAAACAGAGGCGGGCTGACCGTTTTGTTATTGTTTCATCTGTGGATTTGCCCTTTAATAAATCCTCTACTGACTCCCCATCCCACATGCGGGAGCGTAATCATCGCCTGACACTAATTAGCATAACGCAACGGACATAAATATCCCTAGAAAATATTCCTATTCATGAAAATCACAAATGAAATATATTGAGACACAGCCTTTTGTTAATCACCCTGTCATCTCAGATTTTCAGATTTTCTAAATATGCTTTACAGCCAAAGCTAGACAAGCATTAAGTTTATCGATAGCCTAGCATAGCATTTTGTCCAGCTAGCAGCAGGTAACTTGGTCACGGAAATCAGAAAAGCAATCAAATTAAATCGTTTACCTTTGAGTAGCTTCGGATGTCTTCATTCACGAGACTCTCAGTTAGATGGCAGATGTTCCTTTTCTCCCAAAATACTATTTTTGTAGGCGAAATAGCTCCGTTTGTTCTTCACGTTTGGCTGAGAAATCGCCCGGAAATTGCAGTCACGAAACGGCGAAAAATATTCCAAATTAATTCCAAATAATATCGACAGAAATGGCAAACGTTGTTTATAATCAATCCTCAAGGTGTTTTTCAAATATCTATTCGATAATACATCCATCGGGATAATTCGTTTTTCAGTAGGACCGATTGGAGTAATGGCTACCTCTGTATTTTACGGAGAATCTCTCTGGGGGCATCAGGTGACCACTGACCACTTTCGCAATGTAGCCGCCTACGGCTATTCTTCAACATAAATGCATAAAACTACGTCACAATGCTGTAGACACCTTGGGGAATACATAGAAAGCGTAATCTGGTTGATGGCTCATTCACAGCTCAATAGGGACTCATTGGAACGCAGCGCTTTTAAAATATGGTGCACTTCCGGATTGGATTTTTCTCAGGCTTTCGCCTGCAACATCATGTCTGTTATACTCACAGACAATATCTTTACAGTTTTGGAAACGTTAGATTGTTTTCTATGACAATTAAATGCATATTCTAGCATCTTGTCCTGACAAAATATCCTGTTTAAAACGGGAACGTTTTTTTTCCAAAAATGATAATACTCCCCCTAGAGTCGCAACAGGTTTTAAACAGCTGCAAATTATCAAGATAACAAAGTGTCACCAAATAAAAGGTTAAAGGCCTATAGCAAATGCAGCAGCATATGGCATTCATTTTTCACATGTAAATAGCACTTTTCAGTAGTGCTCAAAGCAGGCCATTCCATGAGTGCAGCATTTCTTTTTCAACTCGAATCAATGAGCCCAATCAGTCCTTCATGACAACAGAGTAGGGTTTGCTAATAAATCCTTAGTTTTGGGGTCATGCTCAGGTAAAAAAATTAGGCTAATCTATACTTCCATATTTCCAAGTGGTATAACATTTATTTGGCATAATTTAATCGTATTATTATATGTAGTAGAAAGTGCTGGGTTAGAAGAAGCCCACATAACTAACCCATAAAGTAAAATGTAACATCCTTATATGGCCAGCTAGGTAAACTTTAACATTGATTTATCCTGCAATAGATGTCGTTCAATTGGTAACATACATTTTGTCTTCTTCTAATGTCTCTTAAAGGGAAAGTAATCTAAAAGTAACAGAATGTAATCAGATTGCGTTACTGACTTTGGGTAATCAAAAAGTTACGTTACTGATTACAATTTCGGACAGGTAACTAGTAACTGGAACTGATTACATTTAGAAAGTAATCTACCCAACCCTGTGTGTGTGTGTGTGTGTGTGTGTGTGTGTGTGTGTGTGTGTGTGTGTGTGAGTGTGTGTGTGTGTGTGTATATATAGCGTTCAAGCAGCATCCTTTGATTGTTTCATGGCGACACAGCCCTTTGACATCTCATGGGTCAGAGAGGTGATTACCACTCTGTTCCGTTCCTTCATCAGCCAAACCTGATGGCTTTCCCAACATATGAATACAATTGAGTTCATTGGGTTCGATTGCCAGCATTTCTTGCTCGTGAATATTTGCAGTATTAAGACATGTCAATAAAACCATTGCCGTGTGTGAACTTTATGTGTACTGTTTTCTGTAGTTTCATGTGGCACTCTACATGTACTATTTTTACAGTCAATCAGTTTGTGGTCAAACTGTTGAATTCTGTACTCTGAAAGCAGAAAACACATGACCTGGCTCTTGGTTTTCAATTGGAGAATCTGTGCCTTGTGTGTCACTCTATGGTGCTAAATGCCTGTGTTGTAAGGCCATTTGTATTTTGTTAGTTGGTCCAGGGATATTGTTTTTACTGTCATTATAGTAAAGTGATTTTTATCATGTGTAAATGTAGGTAATGGGATGAGGTTTCATGTCTTGTCCTGTTCTCTTCTTCTTCTCCTTTCTGACGTCGGGTACTCACACATGACTGTCTGCTCACTCTGCTGCGTGGCAGGTAAATGTTGTTGCTTTTTGTCTAAACTCACCCGACATCTCGTGTTTCCTCATTGTCTAGACTCACCCGACATCCCATGTTTCCTCATTGTCTAGAAGTATAACACTATTCTATGAACATCCATTCATTTCAACTTCATTTCAATTGAGTGAAAACTGTAGTTTGCTGTGTCAAACCCAGTAAGTCAACCACCAGTTCCTTCTTACTGCAACTTTGTATCCCAAATATCCGTAACAGTAAAGGGACTGGTTATACCCTGCACTTCATTCGTACAGGCACTTCCATCATCTGTCCTAAACTGATCTGAATAAAGATATTACAGACATATCCTTTCCCAAAGGGCAACGGAGGATGACATGGTTCCTGTTAACTCTTTACTACATTCCAACTGAGCTCAAGTTTTCCATAGAAGTGGGAGTAAACCGTAGTATACACCTTGCTGATGTATCGATGAGGTTATTGGATAACGAAAAGTACTGGGGGGAAGACTATAATCCCCCTGAATTTGTATGATTGAGGTTTTGGCTTGGCAACAGGTCAGAATCATGGTATAACTCATAAAATGCTACAGGTCTGAGCAGAAGCAGATACGCACAGGTCATCTGGTGATGTTATTGCAGATGCAGGGAAATTATTATGTTTCTAGCTCCAACTGGGCAGTAATACCAAACAATACCCATAAATCCCAAAAATGCAAACTAAGAAATATCAGAACGAGCATTGTCAGTGTCCGGAATGTTTATGATGGTGAGAATGTACATTATATGAATAGAAAAGGTGTGTACAGCAGTAGATATACTATAGGATGAGCCTTGACTAGAATACAGTATATACATATGAAATGGGTAAAACAGTCTGTGAACATTATTCAAGTGACCAGTCTTTAATACATGAGGCAGCAGTCCCCAAGGTGTAGGGTAGAGTAATGGGTGGTAGCCGGCTAGTAACAGTGACTAAGTTCAGGGCGGAGGCCGATTAGTGGTGACTATTTAACAGTCTGATGGCCTGGAGATAGAAACTGTTTTTCAGTCTCTTTCGGTCACAGCTTTGATGCATCTGTACTGTCTCCACCTCCTAGATGCTAGCGGGGTGAACAGACCATGGCTCGGGTGGCTGAGGTCCTTGATGATCTTCTCGGCCTTGCTGTGACACCGGGTGCTGTAGTTTTTCTGTAGAGCAGGCCGTGTGTCCCTACAATACCACAAGTGTTGCTCTCAAACGATCAAATTCATTTTAAAGTCTTGCTCATACTTGGATTTCTCCCCTGCTTCTTGTTGACCTACAAAGACACAAAGTGTGTTATTGCGGAATGGGATCTGTGCTGTTACATTTTAGTGTTGGTGAATCGGGTAAATAAAACAAATAGCAACCTGTAAATAAATGATATAGAATGAGAGGAAAGCGGAAGTAAGTGGCTAATGAGACAACGGATACAAAGATGATCAAATTCACTTTTACATTTCCATCTTACACGTATCTGTGATATGTTTTGTGTTTGTTGGGTCCTGCTGTGTGATGCACAGGTATGGAATAAGGACAATATGCCTGATGTATTTCTTCCTCTGTTAATGCTGTTTGAGTAGAGCAGCAAACACACACACACACACACATACAATCTCTCTCATTCTCTATCTCTCTCTCTTACGTGACAGACACACATATTTGGGTCAATAAGTCTGTCATCTTTGTGGCCTGCATTTGGACTGAGCCATGTATCAAGTTAGCTGTTCACTAACAAGATCACTAACGTATGACTCGATGGTAAGGTGTAGTAAACTCTGAGTATGATACAGTAGTTCATTGTGTTGCATGCCATGTATGCCTTCAGAATGTCTCAAGCAGGCATATCAGCTGAGCTTCTCTTACTAACCTCATATCACAGGTGACTGGTGGCACCTTAATTAGGGAGGATGGGCTCAAAGTCATCAAATAAATGTAATGGTATCAAACACATTGTTTCCATATGCTTGATACCATTCCATTCACTCCATTCCAGTCATTATTATGAGCCGTCCTCCCGTCAGCAGCCTCCTGTGCCTCATATTATATTTATGATCTCTTCTCCATTTGGTAAATGTAGCCTGCCACCTTTCAATACAGTGTATCCACCATCTCTCTCTCTCTCTCTCTCTCTCTCTCTAAGCCCAGCAAACCTGGATTCATCCACTAACCGACTGCTACAGTAACTGACTGCCTGTGGTGGGGTTGTGTTCTGCATCATAAGCAGCATTTGCTCGGATGCATATCTTTGACTAGATAGGACTCATAACAGTGTTATGCATACCTCCGACTAGACATCCGATATGAGTCGTAACAAATTGTGTGTGACTGCAAGTTACATTCTCACCCAGAGGTGGAAAATGCTCATCCAGAGGTGGAGTTTCTTGTGGCCAATGATTTTAATGCAGGAAAACTGAAATCCATCTTACCTAATTTCTACCAGCATGTCACCTGTGCAACTAGAGGCTGAAAAACTCTAGATCACCGTTACTCCACACGCAGAGACTCCTACAATGCTCTCCCTCACCCTCCATTTGCAAATCTGACCATAACTCTATCCTCTTGATTCCTGCTTGCAAGCAAAAACTCAAACAGGAAGTACAAGTGACGCGCTCAATACAGAAGTGGTCCGATGAAGTGGATGCTAAGCTACAGGACTGTTTTGATAGCACAGACAGGAATATGTTCCGGGACTCAGCCGATGGCATTGAGGAGTTTACCACACCAGTCACCGGCTTTATTAATAAGGGCATCGATGACGTCGTCCCCACAGTGACCGTATGTACATATCTTGGATTACAGGCAGCATCTGAGCTGAGCTAAAGCCTAGGCTACCGCTTTCAAGGAGCGGGTCACTAACCTGGATGCTTATAAGAAATCCTGCTACACCCTCCGACAAACCATCAAACAGGCAAAGCGACAATACAGGACTAAGATCACATCCTACTACACCGGCTCTGACACTCGTCGGCTGTGACAGGGCTTGCAAACTATCACAGATTACAAAGGGCAACCCAACCGCAAAATGCTCCGTGACACAAGCCTTCCAGATGATCTTAATGACGTCTACGCTCACTTTGAGGAAATCAACACCGAACCATCTGTGAGAGCACCAGTTGTTCTGGACGATGTGAGTAAGACTTTTAAGCAGGACACATACCAGGACTACCAGGACGCGTACTCAGAGCATGTACTGACCAGCTGGTAAGTGTCTTCACTGAAATGTTCATCCTCTCCCTGACCCAGTCTGTAATACCTACATGTTTCAAGCAGACCACCATAGTCCCTGTGCCCAAGAATGCCAAGATAACCTGTCTAAATCACTATCGCCCCGTAGCACTCACTTCTCTAGCCATGAAATGCTTTGAAAGGCTGGTCATGGCTTTCATTATCACTATTATCCGAAATACCCTGGACCCACTCCAATTTGCATACCGCCCCAACAGATCCACAGGTGACACAATCTCCATTGCACTCCACACTGCCCTTTCCCACTTGGACAAAAGGTACACCTATGTGAGAATGCTGTTCATTGACTACAGCTCAGCATTCAAAACCATAGTGCCCTCCAAGCTCACCACTAAGCTAAGGACCCTGGGACTGACCACCTCTCTCTGCAACTGGACCCTGGACTTCCTGATGGGATGCCCCCAGGTGGTGAGGGTAGGCAACAACACATCAGCCACGCTGACCCTCAAGACGGGGGCCCCTCACGGGTGCATGCTTGGTCCCCTCGTTTACTGGGTGAGGCAGGGTAGCCTAGTGGTCAGAACCTCAAAGAGTTACACAGCTGCTCCATTGGCGCTATTTTGCCTCGCTGATCACCGCTTGGTATGGCAACTGCTTGGCATCTGATCGCATGGCGCTACGGAGGGTGGTGTGTACGGCCGATGCTGGCACTAAGTAGTTCTGTTGTTCATGTACCCTCAGTTTACAGTAATCAGACCCTATTTTCACCTGCAGTGCAATACCATAACCTTAGCTTGGGCTTGTATTTCCCTTAGGCCAGGTTGTACCAGCCAAGGAGGTTGTCTGATCAAAGTATTTTCACCTGGCCTAATGTCAGCATTGTACAACATGTTTATAAGCCAAAGAGATTGTGGGAAAAATGTATGTTTTTCAAATGATCTTCAAGATGACTTTATTTCATCAATCAGAGCAGAAGAAATACATGAAGACAGAAGCTTACCCACCTGAGAATGCATTGTTCTCAAACCTCTCCTATAAATGTCTAAATGATTCACTGTAACCTTTCATGTCAAAGGCATTGTACTGGCAACTGTAAACTCATACCATTGGACAAATTCTATGTTTGAGTGGGGGGGGGCGTTATGTATCTTTTAATAACCTGTGAATGTTTTCTGTCAAAACTAAATTGTTATCATAGCTACTAACAACTTGCAGCTCAGACCACAATTTCCAATTGACACAGAGTATTTAAAATCAGCTTCACCCTACCTAACAGTCATTATATTGCTTTCTGTTTTGGCCTGTAAAAACATGTTTGTGTTGTTTAAGTGGGTTGTCTCCCGTTTTAAGTGGGTTGTCTCGCACAGTCTCTGCTCCAAGCAGCCTCTCAAACCCAGTTGGTGCTGGGCCCAGTGCTTTCGCACAGGGGGGGGGAGGGGTTGTAGGATGTAGGACCCCATGTGCGGGCCATGTGTGCTGACCCAAAAATCCCTCTGTACCAGCACTCTGGTGCTATAATACACATCAAAACCCTGTCCAAGAACCAATGGAAAGAACAGGGAATGAGTGAAAACAGAGGCAGTCATCTTTGGCCATTTGACAGGTCAACTAGTCAGCGTACCTGTACACAACAGGGTTTGGCCTTTGGGTTTGGCATGCAAGCATTAACAGTAATACTTTGGAAAGCAGCACGGAAATTCTTTCCCACATGTGTTCACTGATAGATAGAGTGTGGTGTTTTGTTTGTCTGAGAATTCCGGGCAATTCCTGTAGTCCGCACGTGCAGTCTAATTTTGCCTTTTTACCATGTGAAGAACTCTGCTCACTGAGTGAACTGTCTCTCTGTAGTGTACTATAATCCTTACATCCCTCAGAGAGGATGATCCTCTCTCAATATGAAAGTCGAATGTGTCTTCCGCACTGTGTCAAATATGGTGCCTTCCATTATTGTTCTTATGAGAGGGACCTTTGAGAAGCACATACGTTCCCATAGCATTTTTGTGGGGTCTGGTCGTCAAATTGGTAAAAGCCACACAGATAAGATGGAGGTAAACCACCAAGAACAGGGGCAACAGTTCACTTCCTTTTGTATTTCTCTGAAAGAAATCTCACCAGACAGTGCCGTTGTGTACCTCAGAACATTGCACAAGCACAGGTCTTGCTGAACGCTGCATGTCTTGCTCACTGAAGTAGTGAAATGACCAAACCCTTATTTTCTTAGGCGCTGATTCCGACTTAGGAATTTCCCCATGCACTTCTCAGTATTTGGTGTTCAGACTTACCTTATTCAGTCTTGTAACGCGCTCTGCAGGTGTGGCTACCTTGCGGGCTCTGAAGAAATGTCATTCAACCACTGAAAACATATTTTCTCGTGGAGTTTTCATTCAATAGGGTTTTTCAGTAGATGTATCTTAAGCCATCCCTTTAAATATGGTTGACCTTTTAGTTAGCATTTTGTCAACGGACTCGAGAGAACGGTTTCAGAATATTAAGGATCAATGGAAGAAAGGCATCTAAATATATGCATATTCGCCTTCGTTTCAGCACCAATTTCAGGTCAATTTCAAAAATACTCTGATCTTGTAGATTATTTAGGTTTAGGGAAGTATTTATGAATCATAAAAAAACAGGTTTGGAGAGCCTTTTACGCACAAAAGAAAGAAAACGGTAGTTCGATTAGTTCAGTTGTTCAACCCATGGCAATGTGGAAAGATGAGTCTACATACAGTAGAATTATAATAGGGAGAATAGTGTACAATTGTAGGCTATACCACAGAGTTTCTAAACCCAGAGGTGCAACATCGCAAGACTTCCGGGAGCACTGGCAAAACAGACCAAGCAGACCAGGCTGTTGTTTGGGGTTTGAGAGGTCAATGAGAGAAGGAAGTGAAAAAGGATTCCTTAGTTGTACATTTTCTCAATCTGAAGGCACAACCTAGAATCAAGCCATTGTCTTAGGTAGTTGAACAAGTTATCACTCCAACCTCGTGAAAGTGACGAACTGACACATTTTCATTTTCGTCAACTGCCTGCACTAACCATGGAATTGTGTGACGACATGGCCAAGTATCGCACCATGTATTTGTTTTTATATTATCAACTGTCACCAATGATCCTCAGCAACAACCACGCAGCAGTGACGGCATTTACAGAGGATGGAAATTAAGGTAAACTAAACAATGTAATTAAATGTAATGATCATGTAAGCTATACCAACTGAAGGGAACTAAGAGTACATTGGCAGTTGAATATGTGTTGTCATTAGGCCTGCTGACCGTCAAGACTGATTGTGGCTAATATTTAACATGATAGAAATAGGAAACAGAGAAAGTCAGGGTAGTCTACAATTAAGACATTCGAGAGTGCCCGTCCCAGGCAAGTTAAAAGGCGGTATAATTTCATTTCAATTCTGCATAATGGCACAGCATTTCAACCTTGAGGTATACTGAACAGCCTACTGAGTCAGACATTGTTGGTCACTATGTTGATATGCTGTTATGCTTCAGTTTGCTGCCATTAGTGTCATTCATATTTACACTTCCTTATCCAAAAGGATTACTCATTTATCTGGCTCTTATCAATAGCTCTTATCAAGCTGGAAATTACAGTGCATGGAGAAGAGTGTTACTTCTATTGAAAATAATAAAGTAGATGCTATTCCCACGTGGAACCGGTAGGTTCACGAGACCTCATTCATGGTTTCCTCGTACACAAAGGTGATGGAATTATTAGGGAATTAAGTCAAGGTCAGAAAGGGTGTATCAGTAGACGCACCTCGGCCACACCTTCATTTATTCAATCTCCACACCAAATGAATTATGGGTGAATAGCATGCTATTCTCATGCTTAAGTTCAAAGGTCAGAATACGCAGAGAGAGAGAAAAGTGCATAAAAAAAGGGAGTTTACGTTCCATTTACGTGCTCTTAACTCAGAAACGGGCCCATAGTGACCATCTCTAGACCGTGCTGCATTATGTGTTTGATGGGAGGCCCTGATTGTGGAAAGAGACAGAGACGGTCCCGGGGAAAGATAAGAGGGTGACGCAGGGGGCACGAAGGAGGAAACAAGACTCCATCCAACTCCAGTCACGTCCACACTGACTAGATCTGAAGTGTTCTCAGTGGCCCAGGTTAGAAGCAGTCAAAACGAATAACTAATCACGCTGACTGTTGCCTGGCCTGGGGACTGGACATGCTCCTAGAGGAAATTTTGGGGAGAAGGGGGAAATTAAATTGGGATATTGAATTAGTGAGGCCATCTTGGAGAGTACTGAAACAGGCTGACGTCAATGACCAGCCTTGTCCACGCTTTCTCAATCAGATAGCCATTCAGCATAAACTCTCTGGGAGGAGATGTTTACAGTTCATTGGCAAACTTCAACTGAATCAGTGAGTGGGGAATTTTCTGTGATTTTCATGATAATTAAATGAAGTTTTACAAACTGGAAAGTGCCCAACAATGTCTGACTCGGTAGGCTGTTCATTATACCTCATGGTTGAAAAAAAACAACCACCCTCAGACTCAATCTTCCTCACACACCTCTTAAACACATAAGTGACACACCTCTCTGCTCCAGCTGGAATCACATGCTAAAGAAAACTGGGGTTGTGCCACCTATGACAATGTACTCAGTGCATATTGAAACAGCAGGAGAGAAAAGGGACAGTGGGCATCCCCAAAGTGTTACTGTACTTTCTCCACCACAAGGTCAAAGTGCACCAGGGGACTAAAACGAGGTGGTGATGATGGAGATGATACCTACTTCTGTGGGAAAGGACAAACAAATTCCAGCTGTAACATCTATAGTATAAAATGACATATTGGACTCAGAGAACTCCTCTTTACTGTTAGCATTTTTAAATTTCCTAGAATCAACGCTTACACCTTTAAACCCGCCCCTCATTCCTCAGTAATGCTAATTATTAACACAAATTATTCAATATTAAAACCTTAAACTTCGACACCTGCCTCTCCCAAAACAACAAACAACAACATAGAGAAGTAAACTGACTCCTCCTGCTGGGAGCTGGGAAACTTCCGTGCCACAAGGAAATACACACACACACACACACACACACAATCTCTCTCATTCTGAGAATTGAGGAAGTTCTGCGGTGGAAATGGGGTTGAACTCAATATTAAGAAGGTGTTCCAAATGTTTTGTACACTCAGTGTATATTGAAAAAGCAGGACGGGTATTCCCAAGGTAGAACTGTACTTTCTCCACCACAAGGTCAAAGTGCACCAGGGGAGGAAAACATCGAAGGTGGTGATGATAACTACTTCTGTGTGAAAGGACAAACATTCCAGCTGTGACATCTACAGTATAAACATTCCACAGGGAAATACATACACACACACAAATCAAATCACATTTTGTTTATCACATGCACAGGTGTAGACCTTACAGTGAAATACTTACTTACAAGCCCTTAACCAACACTGCAGTTAAAATATTAATAAGTGTAAAGTAAAAATAGATGAGTAAAAAATAAAATAAAAGTAGCTAATAATTAAAGAGCAGCAGTAAAATAACAGTAGCGAGGCTATATACAGGGGGTACCGGTACAGAGTCAATGTGCGGGGGCACAGGTTAGTCGAGGTAATTGAGGTAATATGTACATGTAGGTAGAGTTAAAGTGACTATGCATAGATAATAAACAGAGAGTAATCAGCGTAAAAGAGGGGGTGGGTGGGGGACAACGCAAATAGTCTGGGTAGCCATTTGATTAGCAGTTCAGGAGTCTTACGGCTTGGGGGTAGAAGCTGTTAAGAAGCCTTTTGGACCTAGACTTGGCGCTCCGGTACCGCTTGCCGTGCGGTAGCAGAGTGAACAATCTATAACTAGGGTGGCTGGAGTCTTTGACCATTTTTAGGGCCTTCCTCTGACACCGCCTGTTATAGAGGTCCTGGATGGCAGGAATCTTGGCCCCAGTGATGTCCTGGGCCGTACGCACTACCCTCTGTAGTGCCTTGGGGTTGGCTGAGCAGTTGCCATACCAGGCAGTGATGCAACCAGATGCTCTCGAGAGCCGCCTCCTCTGGATGTGTGTTTTCCTGTCTGCTTATGGCCTTATACAGCTCATTGAGTGCGGTCTTAATGCCAGCATCCGTTTGTGGTGGTAAATAGACAACTATGAATAATATAGATGAAAACTCTCTTTGTAAATACTGTGGTTACAGCTTATCATGAGATACTCTACCTCAGATGAGCAAAACCATTGAGACTTCCTTAATTTGGTGTTCGTTCCCGTTCCCGTTTTAAACGGGATATTTTGTCAGGAAAAGATGCTAGAATATGCATATAATTGACAGCTTTGGATTGAAAACACTCTAACGTTTCCAAAACTAAAGATATTGTCTGTGAGTATAACAGAACTGATGTTGCAGGCGAAAGCCTGAGAAAAATCCAATCCGGAAGTGCCACAGGTTTTGGAAGCACTGCGTTCCAATGACTCCCTATTCAGCTGTGAATGTACCATCAACGAGCTTACGCTTTCTATGTATTCCCCAAGGTGTCTACAGCATTGTGACGTAGTTTTACGCATTTCTGTTGAAGAATAGCTGTAAAATACAGAGGTAGCCATTACTCCAATCGGTCCTAGTGAAAAACGAATTGTCACTACGGAAATATTATCGAATAGATATTAGAAAAACACCTTGAGGATGGATTCTAAACAACGTTTGCCATGTTTCTGTCGATATTGTGGAGCTAATTTGGAATATTTTTCGGCGTTGTGGTGACCGCAATTTCCGGCGATTTCTCAGCCAAACGTGAAGAACAAACGGAGCTACTTCTCCTACAAAAATTATCTTTTGGGAAAAATTTACTTTGGCTGTCTACCTGGGAGTCTCGTGAGTGAAAACATTTGAAGTTCATCAAAGGTCAACAATTTAATTTGATTGCTTTTCTGATTTCCGTTACAAGGTTGCCTGCTGCTAGCAAGGCATAATGCTATGCTAGGCTATGATAAACTTACACAAATGCTTATCTAGCGTTGGCTGTAAAGCATATTTTGAAAATCTGAGATGACAGGGTGATTAACAAAAGGCTAAGCTGTGTTCCAATATATTTCACTTGTGATTTTCATGAATAGGAATATTTTCTAGGAAGATTTATGTCCGTTGCGTTATGCTAATTAGTGTCAGATGATGACAATGGTCCCGTTCACGGGATGGGGTGTCACTACAGGTTAATATTAAATTTTGTTCACCAGCTGTTGTCTACAAATATACGCACACCGCCACACATTGTCTTAACGGAGGCGGCTGTTCTATCTTGCAATGCAGCATAAACCCGCCATCTGTACGTTATCCATGTCGTCGTTCAGCCACGACACGGTGAAACATAAGATATTACAGTTTTTTTTCAGTTTTTACCCATTGGTAGAATATTTGTGATCGTAGCTCGTCTATTTTGTTATCCAATGATTGTACGTTAACTAAAAGGACTGATGGTAGAGGCAAATGACCCACTCGACGTCTTATCCTTTTTTTTTTTAACTAGGAAAGTCAGTTAAGAACAAATTCTTATTTACAATGATGGCCTAGGAACAGTGGGTTAACTGCCTTGTTCAGGGGCAGAATGACAGATTTTTACCTTGTCAGCTCAGGGATTCAATCTAACAACCTTTTACTTACTGGCCCAACACTCTAACCACTAGGCTACCTGCCTCCCCAAGGCACCCCAAGCTGTGTCCCTGATATCTCTGTCTCTTCTCATGTGGATGACAGGGATTTGGCCCTTGTCTGGTGTCTGAAGTAAATCCTTCACGTCTGACTCGTTAAAGAAAAAATCTTTGTCCAGTACGAGGTGAGTAATCGCTGTCCTGATATCCAGAAGCTCTTTTCAGTCATAAGAGATGGTGGCAGAAACATTATGTACAAAATAAGTTACAAATAACCCGAAAATCACACACGATAGCACAATTGGTTAGGAGCCTGTAAAATGGCAGCCATCTCCTCCTGCGCCATTACAATCTCTCTCATTCTCTAGTAAAGACTATTTACTAGTAAAGTAATAAAATATGTAGCTATCAGCTATATTATCCACGACTTGTCGTTCTTTGTGCAGCTTCAAATGTCGAACAAAGTTGGAAATTGTTGCGCCTCCGTTTGTAATTTTCTTCCTGCACGTTTTGCAAGTTGCAATCCGTTTTTTGTTGATACAGCATCGTCTTTTTATCCGAAAATAATAATTTATTATGCTTCCATCTGAATTCACCCGCCAACATTCCTCTGCACTGCCCCGCACAACTTTTTCTCAGCTGGCACAATTTGATTGGCTGCTGTCCGATTCAATCCGTAATCCGTTAAATGAAGCGTTGATGCTTTGCACATTTTTTTAATAGCACCATTTTTTATATTTGAGCTTGGGGAGGGTATCAAGTCAGGTCGAGTCATAAGGCTCAAGTCCAAGTCAAGTCACGAGTCATTGGTGTTAAAGTCAAAGTCGAGTTGCAAGTCATCATATTTGTGACTCGAGTCCAAGTCATGTGACTCGAATCCACACCTCTGTAAAATACTACTACTTTCAACCATTAACTAACTATTAACTACTACTAATCCTTTCTGGATGGTAGCCTATTGCTGTCATATTAATTATAATTGCTCGAAGAATAAGTAATCAGAAACAACATTAGGCGATTAGCTTACATGTCGTAATTGAAAAGACAGTGCTTAAAAAAATCCTGTAATGTACTGTATCCATGGTCTATGCCAGGAGTACTCAAATACTATTTGAGAAGGCCCGTTCACACAAATTTCCTAGTTGGCAAAGGTCCGGATGGATAATGTAATTTACTTAACAAACACAACATAGAATACATGTACTAGTACTTAAATAATAATTATTCTGCTGTTCAGTTATTAATATTTTTTTGTTAATGTTATAATGTTTAATGTTACAAGATTTTTTAACCCTCCCGTCGTCCTCGTATTGTGTCTAGACCCCGCGTCAGCTGTACGTGCCGACCACCTTGTCCAGGTTGTCCACGCCGCCCTTGTTGCAGTTGTAGTCTAGGTCAAGGGCTGGGTTCCTGTCGTGGCGATCGCTGACTTGGGCCTCTGTGTGCAGCGTGCTCAGAAGCAGCAAGTTTTCTTTGCCAGGTAGGACACTAGAGTGGCGGTGGGCATGAAGGCAAACCTGGAGGACAGGACCTGTCTGCCCTTTGACTTGAGCAGCGCTGGCGGGAGCTCGGCCTTGTTCTTTCTCACGGTGCCCACCACAGTGAGGTTCCTCTCGAGGAGCCGCTGTCCCAGTTTGTAGGAGGTGAAGAAATTGTCACACGTGACATTGCGACCGCTCAGTCCCGTTATCAGATCGAGGACGACACGCATCCAATGGTTCTTCTCGGGGCCTCCGCCGGCCGCCTTGCCCATGTAAACTTGCATCTTCCAAGCGTAGCTGGACTTTGCGTCGCAGGCCACCCACGACTTGATGCCGTATTTCGCCAGCTTGCTGGGGATGTACTGACGGAAAAGACAGCGGCCTTTGGCAAGGGGAGAAGAGATTGGCGTCACAGCTCTCTCTACACGCACGCACACGCACGCACGCAGGCACTCACACACACACTCACACAAACACGCACACACGCACACTCACAAGCACAGAACCTCTGAACGGGACCAGTTGCTCGTCCACCGTCACCTCAGGCCCCGGGTTGTAGAGGGCCGGCATCTGCTCCTGCCACAGGTCCCAGACCTCTCGTATGGCTGCGAGTTTGTCAGTGGCGAGCCTCGTGGGTCTTGACTGGCTGTTGTCGAATCACAGCAGCCTCGAGTACATGTGAAAGACCTTGAGCGACATGGTGGCTCGGAACACGGTCCTGCCGCTCTCTGCGTCCCACAGGCTGGCTGCGGCCTCGCCTCGGGACCTGTAGACGCCCTCTAGGATCAGCAGCCCTACGTAGGCGCGCAGGTCGGTGGCGTCCATGGCTCGCCAGCCGTCTTCGGTGTATTTTCTCGCCCCATGCAGATTCGTCATGTCCACAAACTGGTGGAAGGTGGACACGATGTCGCGGGTGCGCGACACGGCATAGGCCGTGGGACCCAGAGTCTCGTCCGGCCCGGCGTGGCCGATCGCACTGGCCCTGCGGCGGCGGCCGTAGGCCACGGGGGACCATTTGATTTTGCCGTTTTTCCACAGCAGCGGCGTCGTCTCCCTTTAGGCTCGAGCCGAGGCCATCTCTTCCTAACATTGGTCCTCGCATTCGTCCTCGGGGGCTTCATCGCGTTCGTTCTCGCGGTCATCCTCGCGGTCGTCCTCGTGTTCGTCCTCGGGGGCTTCCTCCGGGTCTTTCTCCGAAGAGTGCGAAGGCGCCTGGTCGGCCTCGCTCTTGCATTCCTCCGCATCTTCGTCTTCCGAAACCTCTTCCTCCTCGGAATCGGAGTAGTCTTCTTGGTCGACGCCGGAGAAGATCTGTTCTAGGACCTGCGCTGCAGTGAAATGCACGGCCATGGTGGCTCGGGTCCACCGATTGGGTCCACTGAGCAGCGGCGGGGGAGAGCACGCGGCACGGTGGGGTAATGATGACTTTGTGTTCCGAATATTAGTATCCTCTCTATGGCCCCTGTCGCGCCCTGTCGCGTGTGTAGCCGTGTGTGCAGTTCACCCATGCACCACTGGGCTGTCCTCTGGCACACACACACACACAGCGGGGCATGTCTGGACGTGTGTAGCCCTGGCTGGGTCGAGCACAGCGGGGGAGTCCCCAATTCACACAGTACATACAATAACACACACACCTTGCTAGTGCTGGCTGGCTGGCTGAGCAGATGGGTCACGCTGACCCCCAGGACGGCGCAGCGGGGGAACCCTCGAAACTCAGGGCCTGGGTCACTCTGACCACCAGGACCACGGCGCAGCGGGGGGAGCCACCGCACACGGTAAACACAATAACACACACACCTTGCTAGTGCTGGCTGGTTGGCTGGCTGGCTCAGCGGTTGGGTCACGCTGACCCCCAGGACCACAGGAGGTTTAAACTATCTGAAAATAACAATAAAAACATGAGATGTACGAGTAGCTTCAATTTATAGCTACAACATAAGTAATCAATCTTCTTGTAACGGCTCTCGTTGGTAGAAGGAGACCAAGGTAGGCGTACATCGTATTTTTATTGATGACACCAAACAAAATAACAAAGACAAAAAAAACGCACGCCGTTCTGTAAGGCAACAGCAACTAAACAGAAAACAAGATCACACAACCTGGAAAACAGGCTGCCTAATTATGATTCCCAATCAGAGACAACGATAGACAGCTGCCTCTGATTAGGAACCACACTCGGCCAAAAACAAAGAAACAAGAAAACATAGAATTTCCCACCCAAGTCACACCCTGACCTAACCAAACATAGAGAATAAAAAGGATCTTTAAGGTCAGGGCGTGACACTTCTACTCTTCTAATTGTTTGTTTTTAATGTTTAATGTTACTAGATATTTCTAGATTTAATACAACTATCTGAATGAAACGAGACAATGTGAATATTTTATCCTGGAGTAGTTCTCAAGACACAAGACAGTTCATTTAAAATAAAAAGGAGTAAAATGAAACTATTACAGTGTGTGTGCAGGCTGAGCATGGTGGGTTGAGCGTGTTCAGGATCTGTGTTTACCGGCATCTCTTGTTATGTGACTGA
This sequence comes from Oncorhynchus kisutch, assembly GCF_002021735.2. Lineage (NCBI taxonomy): Eukaryota > Metazoa > Chordata > Actinopteri > Salmoniformes > Salmonidae > Oncorhynchus > Oncorhynchus kisutch. Next base: position 45,696,742 of record NC_034181.2, on the reverse strand, counting down.
CCACAGACTCACAGAGACATCAATGCCATTAGGCCTTTTCTAGCATTTGCTGCAGATGATGTTGCGTTGTCAGGTGCGATATAAACTGGTGGTTGCTCAAGTCCCTCCTGTCATTCGATTCTCCTTCGTTCCTTATCCCAGGGATGAAGGTATCCGCCCCATTGCTCTCACAAATGTTTTGGAGGACACAACATGCCTGAACAATTTCAGAGACCAGCACAACATTCACATCTACCTGCTTCATGACGCGTCGCCACCTGCCTTTGAGCTAACCAAAATCATTTTCTACAAACACACGTGGTTGAAGTCCTTCTCTGATTCGTTAGATGGGAATCCTTTGGTAAGCCACCTTTTCAGTGGGCAAGTTGGATCGCCAGTGATGACCATGGGGACCTCAGTCCCACCAACAATCTGTGATTTATACAAGTAATACATGAAACAAAACAAAATATGTAATAATCAAGCTGGCTACTCCATGAATTTTGCTTAGTGACTAGTTATTTTCAGGTAGGCTACCAGTCCTCCCCCATTTAACCCGCCTAAAATGCATGCTATATTGTCCATTGGTTGGAACGGGAATTTGTCTTCTGCCTTTCCCAACACCTGTAGATATGAGGGGTTACATGTCTTGCTCAAGGGCACAAAGGCATAAGATGATACGTGGGATCAGAGACCAGCAGTCTAACTAAGCTACTACTTGTGCACGTGGCATTGTACTTGTGCACGTGACATTAAAACTTCAAACTTATACAGTAAGCACAAAGCCCAGTAATAATCCCCTACCTCCTGTGGGAAAAGGTAACTGTGGCGATGTTCCTCTGCCAAAATGTACAAGTCAGAGTTAAGAAGTACTGTTGCATCGTGGGTCTTGCCAGGCCATCCAACATAGGTATCTGTGAATTGTATATATTGTATACAATTACAGTTGTATCACTGTAACATAGGCTAACCTTGCAAAATATTTGAACATATATATTAATCTTTCAATATTTAGCCATTTGTTATGTGAGTATTGACATTTTGCCAATGTGACTCAATATGAATGAGTGTGATTGATATGGTTGTTAACATAACCAGTAATAATATTGTGTATTGAGTGAATAGTAGTGAATAGTAGTTGCTTACCAATATGTGTGAGTACGATTGAGTGCCATCCTTTTTTTGTTGTAATAATCAGCCTGATTTTCTTTAGGGGCAATAATTGGTTTGTGTTTGCCATCTATAGTACCGGCACACATAGGAAAGCCTCTTCTCTGGAACCCTACTATGGTTCTATCAAGTTGAATAACCGTTGGTAATTTGATCTATGTTTATTTAGTATTTTTTATTTACCCCCTTTTTCTACTCAGTTTCGTGATTACGATCTTGTCTCATCGCTGCAACTCCCAAACGGGCTCAGGATAGATGAAGGTCGAGTCATCTGCCCTCCCGAAAAATGACCCACTCACTTATCCTGTCAGGAGGAAACAACGTTACACTGACGACCGGAGTCAGCTTGCAGGTGCCCGGCCCGCCACAAGGAGCAGCTAGAGCACAATGGCCAAGTAAAGACGCCCCCCGGCCAAACCCTCCCCTAAATCGGACGATGCTGGGCCAATTGTGCGCAGCCCTTATGGGACTTCCGGGAACGGCCGCAATACTGGGATGCAGTGCCTTAAACCTCTGCACTACTCGGGAGGCCATTGATGTATGTTTTGTACATTATATAATTTACCACCCTACAGACTTTGTGCGCTAGACCACCTGATGCTGATATGCCAATGCCAACGAGGGTTGCCAAGGTCCGATATTCGCAAGTAGTTGTGAGCCACCACAACACAACGGCTATGTGCTTCTAATAGCCAATGGCATTTCTCCATCTGGTGTTCTGCATTTCAATGTAGGGGGTGAAACTGGGATGTGAGGTATTCAAATGACCTTTCCGACGTCAGACCACAGGTTAATGGAGTCATATTTATGTAAATCATCTTCCTCCTCTAATTCAGCTTGTAGGTATGAAATCCAATCAAATGTTATTTGTCACGTGCACCGAATACAACGGGAGACCTTACAGTGTAACTCTTACTTACTGTATATGCCCTCAACCAACAATGCAGTTTTAAGAAAAAGTCAAGTAAAAAATAGATAAGTAAAAAAAGTTGTTCTCTTTGTATTAAAGAATTCTGATCCTTAACTGCACATTGTTGGACGCTTGAAGGTAATGCACTCGAGAAAGAAAAAAAGACTGAGATTGGGAAAGCAAAGGCAAAATAACGAATAATGGATCAATTTTAATCTCCAAATCTTCCATTATATTATGAAATTGATAGCCTTAAGGCCTAAAACTTCAATCAGCAACATTTATCAGAAGCTCCACTTTTTTAAATTGTCCGAATTGTTGCTATCGACCGACTGTAGCGATGTCTTATACAGTGCAGCGCAAAGTATTCAGACCCTCTTGACTGTTTCCACATTTTGTCAATCAATCTACACACAATACCCTATAATGACAAAGCAAAAACAGGTTGTTAGAAATGTTTGCAAATGTATAAAAAAACTAACAGAAATATTACATTTACATACGTACTCAGACACTTTACTTAGTAATATGTTGAAGCACCTTTGACAGCAATTGCAGCCTCACGTCTTCTTGGGTATGACACTACAGGTTTGGCACACCTGTAATTGCGGAGTTTCTACCATTCTTCTCTGCAGATCCTCTCAAGCTCTGTCAGGATGGATGGGGAGCGTCGCTGCACAGCTATTTTCAGGTCTCTCCAGAGATGTTAGATCGGGGTCAAGTCCGGGCTCTGGTTTGGCCACTCAAGGACATTCAGAGACTTGTCCCGAAGCCACTCCTGCGTTGTCTTGGATGTGTGCTTGGAAGGTGAACCGGTTCCAAGGTGAACCTTCCAAGCCACAGTCTGAGGTCCTGAGCACTCCGAAGCAGGATCTCTCCAGACTTTGCTTTGTTCATCTTTCCCTCGATCCTGACTAGTCTCCCAGTCCCTGCCGCTGAAAAACATCCCCACAGTATGATGCTGCCACCACCATGCTTCACTGTAGGGATGGTGCCAGGTTTCTTCCAGACGTGACGCTTGGCATTCAGGCCAAAAAGTTCAATATTGGTTTCATCAGACCAGAGAACCCTGTTTCTCATGGTCTGAGAGTCTTTGGGTGCCTTTTGGCAAACTCTAAGCAGGCTGTCATGTACCGTTTACTGAGGAGTGGCTTCTGTCTTGCCACTCTACCATAAAGGCCTGATTGGTGGAGTGCTGCAGAGATGGTTGTCCTTCTGGAAGGTTCTCCCATCTCCATAGAGGAACTCGGGTCACATCCCTAACCAAGGCCCTTCTCCCCCGATTGCTCATGGAGGCCACTGTGTTCTTGGGGGCCCTTCAATGCTGAAGATATGTTTTGGTACCCTTCCCCAGATCTTTGCCTCGACACAATCCTGTCTCTGGGCTCTATGGACAATTCCTTCGACCTCATGGCTGGGACCTTATATAGACAGGTGTTTGCCTTTCCAAATCATGTCCAATCAATTCAATTTATCACAGCTGGACTCCAATCAAGTTGTAGAAACATCTCAAGGATGAGATGGAAATGGAAACAGGATGCACCTGAGCTCAATTTCGAGTCTCATAGCAAACGGTCTGAATACTTAAATAAGGTATTCCTTTTTTCTTTTCTTTTTTGAATACATTTGCAAACATTTCCAAACACCTGTTGTCATTATGGGGTATTGGGTGTAGATCGATGAGGAAAAACATTTATTTAACAAGGCTATAATGTAACAACAAGTGTAAAAAGTGAAGAGGTCTGAATACTTTTGCGAATGCACTGTATATGAAAAATGTATCAGTTAGAGGGAAAAGCTGTTTGTCCAGTTCATCTGGGGTTTGTACTATAACGTAACGATACTTCAACCAGGCTCAGCTATATCTTCTAGCAGGACTTCTTTGCTACCTTTCATCTCAGTTTGGCCAGATACTTCTGAGGGAACTCAGTGCTTTCCAGACATTCCATGAGGTGCGTGTGTTGAAAATGTAACATAACCACCACTCTGGGACTCACATCAATAAACTTCTTGTGGAACCGAATATTGAAATGCAATGCATTGAAATGTGTGTGCTCACTGTGTACCATAGATTCTCAGATTCCATTTGTTTCTCTTTTCTTTCACACAGGCACAAAGACACACACACGGACACAGTTGTCCTTCTGTCAGCCAGGTAACAGTTGTGGTCGAACAGCGGGGTGAGGGTTCCGTCCTTCCACTCGATCGCGGATCTCTCCGCAATGTAGGGATTGAGAGTGGGCCGGCTGCATGGGATGCTGCGTTAGCGGGGCTCTCTCGCTAGGTAAAGGGGACCCCGGCTGACTCAATACCCCCGTAGGAGTGTAAAACGTCAGCACACACACAACCTTCTTCTTCCTGGGAGATGGAAACCATGTATTTGTAGTTACACACAGACACAAGTCACACCGAGTTTTCTTCATGGAAAATTACCATCTAGTTCTCATTTGTAAATTTGCAAGTGAGTGTGGGCAGTTGTGGGTATAGTAGTTTTAAAAAGTAGTTTGTGATGCAGTTGTAGTTCTGGGTTATTTAAGAAACATTTGAGAAAAAAAATCTTACTGACTACAGGGTCATCAACAATCTTTGGAGCATAATTCACATTCAGGGGGAACTTAGACAATTCTGAATGGAATTCAGAATGTAGTAGGCCTAATACTGTTTATGGATAGTGTTACTGACAGGCTACATTTCCATTAGTCCCCTTGTTAGTGGACCAGTAATGGTACAGGGGAGCAGACAGCAGTGTGCAGGTTCTCACCTGTTGTGTTGGATGTTGAGGATGAGTATGACAGTCCCCAGCGCCAGAGCCAGGGAGCTCAGCACCAGCACGGTCACTTTCCAGACAAACTCTATACAACACACACACAGATGGGCAAACTCTCAGAAAACAGTTCAGACTCAATAAACATTTTTAAACTGTAGCAAGCTTCTGGACCCTCATGTAAAGGTCTTTCGAACTCTGGGATTCTCTTCACTAGCGCCACCCTATGGTGGATAAGTGACAGAGTAGAAGGCCCCACAGTCAATCTGGGCAGAGAGATGTGTTTTGCTCTTTGTTTTGCGTTTGTTTTTATTTGAAGGTATGCTCAATGCAAACCCATAAACGTTACATCTGACTTTCAAGATTTTAGTTCACGTGAAATGGTCTCGACATGTTTATGAAGGCAGTTATAGATTTACTTCCACACCCTTCCGTAAAGGCTTTGTTTTTTACATTTATGTTTTGAGGTTGGACTTCAACACGTATAGCACTTCAGCACCTAGGGCGCACCGATTGGTGTCACGTCGTCAGTCAGTTTGTGTTTCACCTGTGCTGGTTTTCCATCTCGTTAGTGGGGAAGGTGATTTGACTGCGCTGGTCCCAGGTGCTATTTAACAGTGGCTGGCCCAGTACTCCAGTTGTCTTGAGAGATGTGGAGGGTCAAAACCTTCCTTTGTATGATTTTGTTTTGTGCCACTTTTTTTGATTTGCTTCCTGTCTTTAAGCTTGGTGAGGGTTTTTCGTTTGTTTGGTCTCTTCTTGGCCAAATTTTGTGGGCGCTCATATTGGGTGCCTTTCAGGTTCCACTTGTTTTTTCTAGTCAACTTTAAGTGGACACCCCCATGAGTATCTTTCAGAACCCTTCCTAAAACCCCACCTGTTTCTTTCTGGTTATTGGTCAGTGACTTTGATAGTTCCCGCTTCTGTTTGAGCGACATTTTAGATTTTCTTTCTGGGGAACATAACAAAATGGGGGCTTGTCCAGGATGTTGTTTCCCATGAGTAGGGTAGTCTGAACCTTCTCTGAACCTCCGCCGTGCCCAGATATGAGTGTTCAAAATACACTTGTGGTAGTTTGTCACTGACATCCACCCAAAAGGGTTATATGATTGTGAGAATTGTTTTGAACGTTGCAAAGGCTAAGACAATGAAGCCATGGATTTTAAGTCAGAAGTGTTTGTGGAAAACCCTACATGGGAGATGCTAAATAAATGTACAAAGGTGAATCTGCTCACCATTGCAGAGCGTTATGACAAAGTGGCATCTGGTGATCCAAAAGCAGTAGTCATAGAGTTGATCGGTACCGCTTTGGTGGAGGAGGGAATCCTTCCGGAGAGGGAGGTTGATGAGCTGGGTACTATGGGTAGTGGGGGGTAAGTCCCATAGACGTGCAACTGAGGGAGATATAACTAAATGCAAAGTTGGAGCAACACAAACTGGAGTATGAGCACAGGGAAAGACAAGGCTGGCTTCCGGTTTAAGCGGGCATTTGTGTCAAGAAGCAGTGTGGCTTGGTTGGGTCTTGTTTCGGAAGACTCACGGCTCTCGACCTTCGCCTCTCCCCAGTCCGTACGGAAGTTGCAGCGATGAGACAGGACTGTAACTACCAATTGGATACCACGAAATTGGGGAGAGATAGGTCTGGAAGCACTCGGAATCCAGTCAGGCCATCCTGCACCCCCAACAGAGTTTGATCTTGTTGGAACAAGTACCGCCTTTCAACAAAAAGGAGGTGGATGTATATTTTACTTTGTTTGAGAGGATTTCCACATCCCTAAAATGGCCACGTGATATTTGGTCACTGTTCCTCCAAGGTGGTCTTGTGGGAAAAGTTCAAAAAGTGTACGTCGCTTTATCTCTTGACCAGAGTTCAGATTTTGATACTGTTAAAGTTGCTATCCTTCGGGCTTACGAGTTGGTCCCAGAGGCATACAGACTACAGTTCCGTAAATTACGAAAGACAGAATCACAAGGCCATGTTGCGTTCGCAGGGGAACAAGCTTGTCTTTTTGATCGGTGGTCTGGAGGGTGTTTTGCCTTTGTCTGACACCTCAGAAAGTGGCTACAGTGTGTTAGTACAAGGCGTGGAGATGGGTTGCATGGAAGTTCCATTGTATAATGTGGAACTCGAGTCTGATCTTATTTCTAGTTCCGTTGTCGTTGGAGTGAGGCCTAGCCTACTGGCAGGGTCCGAAATTAACACCCGCCGACCGCAAAATGTGGTTAGATTTTCTGTTTGTGGAGTAAATCTCAGAAGGCTATCCGCCACACTGGCAGGTAAATGTTTGTACCAAAATAGTCATGTAATAAAATATCTGGCATGATGGCTCGGAGGAAATTACTCATGTTTGCCAGCCACAGACCGTCTCTAGTGCTCCTAGTTTCATGGCACTGTTTACCATACGGGACATCAGCTACTCGACATCGCTCACTTGCCACGGGTCTGCTGCTAGCTACTGTTCATTAAATAGCTGTTATGTGGAGACATTTATCTGGAGTAAGCCAACCTTTGAAACAAAAACCCACACAAGATACTGTTTAGGACTGTACATGCCATTGGCAAGAATGCGAGACCACTTTCTGACTTCGAGTGGATGTGTGAGTAAGTGAAAATGTTGTTACTCTTGTAGCTAGACTAGTACTTTTGTAGCAGTATTGTAGGTTATTTCTCAGCTCTTGATAAGCTTTGGTTCGCCTCAAAGTGTATAAATATCATAAAAATATAAATATCATAAAATGATAGGCCTACTGATGCTGACATGGATCTCCATGCTTTCCTATGGCTCTGTAACATTCTATTTTAATGTTTGTCTCCAGATGCTGTTCATTTTAAAGCATTGGGACACAATTGACTTTACCAGCCTTATAGTGTTGATCCTTAAGTAAACAAAGGGTAGAAGGATAATTTAGCACAATCAACTGCCAGCTATATTGGATAACATGATTGTATATTTAATTATTATTGAATTAATTTGATGTTTGATGTTTGATTTTTTGCAGTTTGAATGATGAAAAAAAAGGACTCGCTGTGGGCTCAACGTATACAAATGAGAAGCAGGCCAAAGAGTTTATGCACCATATTGCAGAGGTGGAGAGAAACAACGTAAAAAAAAAAATGTTTAAACCCATCAAATTTCTCTTCATGTCAGATGGCTCCACAGACAGTTTTGTGAATGAGGAGGAGTTAGTTTGTCAGATTCTGTCCCAAGGGCAAGATCGAGTCGAAGTTTGTTGGCAGCAAGTCGGTGGAGAAGGCAGACGCGGCACATATAAGCAACTCCATCAGTGCCATCGTGGAGTGGGTGTGTGATGAGTGGGGGAGCAAGTTGGTTGCTCTGGGAACAGATGGAGCTGCTGTGATGACCGGAGCCAAGAATGGTGTGGTCAGCTGGCTGAAGGGGGACAGGGCCTAACATCATCGGCATCCACCGTATGGCACACCGCCTTGAACTGACCTTTTCTGATGCCATGCGGTCCAACGTGGTGTTTCAGAAAGTAGAAGACCTCCTCAGTAGGCTCTACACCTTCCACCACACCAGCCCACTGAACAGGGAAAACCTGGTAAACAGCCCCCAGGCTCTTGAACACACACCACTGGTGAACACCAGAATTGGTAGGACACCTATTGTCACGCCCTGGCCTTAGTATTCTGTGTTTTCTTCATTATTTTGGTTAGGCCAGGGTGTGACATGGGTGATTTATGTGTTTTGTCTTATCTAGGGTTTTTTTGTAGATTAATGGGGTTGTGTTCAGTGTAGTATTCTAGGTAAGTCTATGGTTGCCTGGAGAGGTTCTCAATCAGAGGCAGGTGTTTATCGTTGTCTCTGATTGGGAACCATATTTAGGCAGCCATATTCTTTGGGTATTTTGTGGGTGGTTGTTTCCTGTCTCTGTGTTCTCTGCACCAGTTAGGACTGTTTCGGTTTTGCCACGTTTTCTTATTTTGTATTTGTATAGTGTTTACGTTTTCATCTTTATTAAAGATGCTTAATAATAACCACGCTGCATATTGGTCCTCCGATCCTTCTCTCCTCTTCGGAAGAAGAGGAGGAAATCCGTTACACCTATTGCGTGCACTGGCTCACTTCCTGCGAGGTTACCAGGGGCGTGTCCAGCACCTGGTACAGGTAGTGGCTCTAGATTACTATGCTAAGTACTCAAAGTCATCATCAATATCTAATGTCCAGTAAATAACAACAAACACGGTTACAATTGGTAACATCATGTTTTAATGTTTTATGCACTGATAAAATGTGTCATATCTAATATAGGTTTTTTTGGACAGCAATTAATTGTCTATTTGTATGTCTTTGAATCTGAAATACATAAAGAACAATCTGCTGATGCCCAAAATGTCCGAGGTGTCCAGCCGGTAAAGGCCAGGAAATACTACAGTACTGCGATGGAGGCTGTTCTTATCCGCTTCTTTGGCTTCCTGCATGATACACTAACACACCTGAGCAATCTGTCCGCCTGTCTCCAGAGGTCCACCATCACCATAGCAGAATCCCACTGCTCCTTGTGCTCAACACAGACAGTACTTAAAGAAGTAAAAAAACAGGTATGTTTATTTAAGCTGCATTAATTAATTAATTTATTTTATTTTACCTTTATTTAACCAGGTAGGCAAGTTGAGAACAAGTTCTCATTTACAATTGCGACCTGGCCAAGATAAAGCAAAGCAGTTCGACAGATAAAACGACACAGAGTTACACATGGAGTAAAAACAAACATACAGTCAATAATGCAGTATAAACAAGTCTATATACAATGTGAGCAAATGAGGTGAGAAGGGAGGTAAAGGCAAAAAAGGCCAAGATGGCAAAGTAAATACAATATAGCAAGTAAAATACTGGAATGGTAGTTTTGCAATGGAAGAATGTGCAAAGTAGAAATAAAAAAATAATGGGGTGCAAAGGAGCAAAATAAATAAATAAATAAAAATTAAATACAGTTGGGAAAGAGGTAGTTGTTTGGGCTAAATTATAGGTGGGCTATGTACAGGTGCAGTAATCTGTGAGCTGCTCTGACAGTTGGTGCTTAAAGCTAGTGAGGGAGATAAGTGTTTCCAGTTTCAGAGATTTTTGTAGTTCGTTCCAGTCATTGGCAGCAGAGAACTGGAAGGAGAGGCGGCCAAAGAAAGAATTGGTTTTGGGGGTGACTAGAGAGATATACCTGCTGGAGCGTGTGCTACAGGTGGGAGATGCTATGGTGACCAGCGAGCTGAGATAAGGGGGGACTTTACCTAGCAGGGTCTTGTAGATGACATGGAGCCAGTGGGTTTGGCGACGAGTATGAAGTGAGGGCCAGCCAACGAGAGCGTACAGGTCGCAATGGTGGGTAGTATATGGGGCTTTGGTGATAAAACGGATTGCACTGTGATAGACTGCATCCAATTTGTTGAGTAGGGTATTGGAGGCTATTTTGTAAATGACATCGCCAAAGTCGAGGATTGGTAGGATGGTCAGTTTTACAAGGGTATGTTTCGCAGCATGAGTGAAGGATGCTTTGTTGCGAAATAGGAAGCCAATTCTAGATTTAACTTTGGATTGGAGATGTTTGATATGGGTCTGGAAGGAGAGTTTACAATCTAACCAGACACCTAAGTATTTGTAGTTGTCCACGTATTCTAAGTCAGAGCCGTCCAGAGTAGTGATGTTGGACAGGCGGGTAGGTGCAGGCAGCGATCGGTTGAAGAGCATGCATTTAGTTTTACTTGCATTCAAGAGCAATTGGAGGCCACGGAAGGAGAGTTGTATGGCATTGAAGCTTGCCTGGAGGGTTGTTAACACAGTGTCCAGAGAAGGGCCGGAAGTATACAGAATGGTGTCGTCTGCGTAGAGGTGGATCAGGGACTCACCAGCAGCAAGAGCGACCTCATTGATGTATACAGAGAAGAGAGTCGGTCCAAGAATTGAACCCTGTGGCACCCCCATAGAGACTGCCAGAGGTCCGGACAGCAGACCCTCCGATTTGACACACTGAACTCTATCAGAGAAGTAGTTGGTGAACCAGGCGAGGCAATCATTTGAGAAACCAAGGCTGTCGAGTCTGCCGATGAGGATATGGTGATTGACAGAGTCGAAAGCCTTGGCCAGATCAATGAATACGGCTGCACAGTAATGTTTCTTATCGATGGCGGTTAAGATATCGTTTAGGACCTTGAGCGTGGCTGAGGTGCACCCATGACCAGCTCTGAAACCAGATTGCATAGCAGAGAAGGTATGGTGAGATTCGAAATGGTCGGTAATCTGTTTGTTGACTTGGCTTTCGAAGACCTTAGAAAGGCACGGTAGGATAGATATAGGTCTGTAGCAGTTTGGGTCAAGAGTGTCCCCCCCTTTGAAGAGGGGGATGACCGCAGCTGCTTTCCAATCTTTGGGAATCTCAGACGACACGAAAGAGAGGTTGAACAGGCTAGTAATAGGGGTGGCAACAATTTCGGCAGATAATTTTAGAAAGAAAGGGTCCAGATTGTCTAGCCCGGCTGATTTGTAGGGGTCCAGATTTTGCAGCTCTTTCAGAACATCAGCTGAATGGATTTGGGAGAAGGAGAAATGGGGAAGGCTTGGGCGAGTTGCTGTTGGGGGTGCAGTGCTGTTGTCCGGGGTAGGAGTAGCCAGGTGGAAAGCATGGCCAGCCGTAGAAAAATGCTTATTGAAATTCTCAATTATGGTGGATTTATCAGTGGTGACAGTGTTTCCTATCTTCAGTGCAGTGGGCAGCTGGGAGGAGGTGTTCTTATTCTCCATGGACTTTACAGTGTCCCAGAACTTTTTTGAGTTAGTGTTGCAGGAAGCAAATTTCTGCTTGAAAAAGCTAGCCTTGGCTTTTCTAACTGCCTGTGTATAATGATTTCTAGCTTCCCTGAACAGCTGCATATCACGGGGGCTGTTCGATGCTAATGCAGAACGCCATAGGATGTTTTTGTGTTGGTTAAGGGCAGTCAGGTCTGGGGAGAACCAAGGGCTATATCTGTTCCTGGTTCTAAATTTCTTGAATGGGGCATGTTTATTTAGGATGGTTAGGAAGGCATTTAAAAAAAAAATTTTTTATAGAAAGACTTACCTTAAGAGAATTAAGAGAAAGGATTACGTCACTAGGAGAGGGAGAGCGACTGTGAGTGAGAGTGTGTTGTAAAAGAAAATTCTGAAAGGATGGTAAAATGAGCCTTTTATCACCAGAGAAGGGTCAGAAAAGCGATTACTCACCGCAGACTGGAAGAAACTTTTTCCTTTAACGAGTCCGATCAGAAGGATGTCCTGCTTTCATGGAACAGGGCCAGATCCACGCCTTTTGCTTAAAGAAAAGACTCCGGAAAAGGGGATGCAGATCCGGAAGCGACCGAGCAAAATGCATTCCATTCTCCTTGCTAATGTGCAATCGTTGGAAAATAAAATGTATGACCTACTATTAAAATTATACTACCAACCTGACATAAAAACTGAAACATCTTATGTTTCACCGAGACGTGGCTGAACAAAGAAACGGACAATATAGAGCTGGCGGGAGTTTCCCTGCACCGGCAGAACAGAGACACTACATCTGGTAAGACTGGTAAGGGGTAGGGGTGTGTATTTTTGTCAATAACAGCTGGTGCGCAATGTCTAATATTAAAGAAGTCTCGAGGTATTGCTCACCTGAGATAGTGTGGGTGACAGCTTATCATAAGGTACTCTATCTACCAAGAGAGTTCTCATCTGTATTATTCGTAGCCTTCTATTTACCATCAAACAAGCAAAGTGTCAATGCAGGATTAAGATTGAATCCTACTACACCGGCTCTGACACTCGTCTCATGTGGCAGGGCTTGTAAACTATTACGGACTACAAAGGGAAACCCAGACTCAAGCTGCCCAGTGACGCGAGGCTACCAGATGAGCTAAATGCCTTTTATGCTCGATTCGAGTTAAGCAACACTGAAGCATGCACAAGAGCAACAGCTGTTCTGGATGACTTTGTGATAACGCGTGTGAACAAAACCATTAAACAGGTCAACATTCGCAAACCTGCTGGGCCAGATGGATTACCAGGACATGTACTCAAAGCATGTCTTCACTGACATTTTAAACTGCTCCCTGACCGAGTCTGTAATACCTACATGTTTCAAGCAGACTACCATAGAACCCTGTGCCCAAGGAAGCGAAGGTAACCTGCCTAAATGATTACCGCCCGTGGCCATGAAGTGCTTTGAAAGGCTGGTTATGGCTCACATCAACAGCATCCTCTCGAACACCCTAGACCCACTCCAATTCACATACCACCCCAAAAGATCCACAGATGACGCAATCTCAATCGCACTCCACACTGCCCTTTCTCACCTGGACAAAAGGAACACATATGTGAGAATGCTGTTCATTGACTACAGCTCAGCGTTCAACACCATAGTGCTCATGAGGCTCATCACTAAGCTAAGGACTCTGGGACTAAACACCTCCCTCTGCAACTGGATCCTGGACTTCCTGACGGTCCGCCCCCAGGTGGTAAGAGTAGGCAACAACACATCTGCCACGCTGATTCTTAACACTGGGGCCCCACAGGGGTGTGTACTTTGTCCCCTCCTGTATTCCCTGTTCACCCACGACTGCATGGCCAAACACGACTCCAACACCATCATTAAGTTTGCTGACAACACAACAGTGGTAGGCCTGATAACCGACAACGATGAGACGGCCTATATGGAGGAGGTCTGGCAGAGATCTGGTAGTGTGGTGCCAGGGCAACAACCTCTCCCTCAATATGAGCAAGACAAAGGAGCTGATTGTGGACTACAGGAAAAGGCGGGCCGAACAGACCCCCATTGGCATCGATGGGGCTGTAGTGGAGCGAGTCAAGAGTTTCAAGTTCCTTGGTGTCCACATCACCAACGAACTATCGTGCTCCAAACATACCAAGACAGTTGTGAAGAGGACATGACAAAACCTTTTCCCCCTCAGGAGACTGAAAAGATTTGGCATGGGTCCCCAGATCCTCAAAAGGTTCTACAGCTGCACCATCGAGAGCATCCTGACCGGTTGCATCCCCGCCTAGTATGGACACGGCTCGTCATCTTGATCATAAGGCGCTAAAAACATTCCTTTGTCTGATTTTTGTTTTGCTCCACCTTTTTGGTTTACTTCCTGTCTTTAAGTTTGGTGTGTGTTTTTCTTTTGTTTGCCTCTTCTTGGGCAAATTTAGTGGGTGTCTTCTACGTTCCACTTGTTGCTAGTCAGCTTTAAGTGGACACCCCCATAAGTGTCTTTCAGAACCCCTCCTAAAACCCCACCTGTTTCGTTTGGTTGTTATTGACTGTGTTAGTTTCCTCTTCTGTTTGAGTGCCATTTTGGGTTTTCTTGCTGGGAATGTAACATTTCCCAACCCACCGTACTCAATGGTGAAGAATGTCATTGAGGGGTCCTCAGAGTCCGTGGCGCTTTGAGACAGTTGAGAGGGCTCTGTCCCAGGGTCCATTTCAGTAGTGTTAGGGGCAGCCACACCATCCCCTGGAACTGGAGAGGGGAAACACATCAGAGTAGCAAGGCTCAAGCCACGCTCACCTTAGAATACACCTTTGGCCATATTTGAGAAGTGGATAATCTATTTGTCAACTACTTGTCATTTCACGATTGCTTTCAAAATAGAAACGGACAACATTCATACGATTACCTGTGTTTTATCTCTTAACACTCAAAAGTTGGTTTCTCCACTGACTGTTTGATAAGGGGAACCATGGGGTGTTAAATTAACAACACTCGGTGGAGACTAGAGTTTTGTGTTCAGCCTGAGACATGGCATGTAATTATCCTGACACTCATACCTCACCATTGTTACAGCCCAACCTTCCTTTATCACAGACCCACTGAAAATATACTGAAAAATATCCTGAAAAACTCCCCAGTTCTTATGTCTATGACTGAAATGACACCCACCCTGCATTTAAGAGCATGCTGTGTTGGTTGTGTCTCAACCGATGGCGGGCACAACTCAAACACCTCCATTATGCAAAATAGGGCCTACACTACAACATATGCAAACATCTATATTATATTAGACGTTTATGAATTGTTTGATAATTGATGTTAAATTATATAATAGTTTGACAACCCCTGTTCGTAAGTGTAGTGTCTTAACACTTAGTACTTATTTATGTAATAAGAAAGACTCAAACGAGTTAGTACCAAAATAACATAGAACAACACTGCAACGGTGCTCCATCCTTAAAGGGGACATCAGTAATTAACAGAACAGCTTTTAAATGATATCAAACACAACCTTTTATGTTTTCCCGTGATGATGACATGGATATCTCATGGTAGGGTGTGGTATGGAAAATGGGTCAACTCCTAAATGTCTTGGCATTATGTCCAAAGAGCTACTTTTCTGTGGAAAGTATTAGGGCCAAGTGAAGAGAAAAAATAAATGAAGAGTGATGGGTGGTAGTACTTGGATTTTTTTTCACATGGATAGTACTTTAAAAATATATGTATATTTTGAGAATAAAGTTGAAGTACATTTGATTTAGGCTTGCCGTAATGTGGGTTGAATACTTATTAACTCAAGACACTTCAGCTTTTAATTTTTAATGAATTTGTAAAAAAAAAAAAAATGTAATTCCACTTTGACATTGCGGGGTATTGTGTGTAGGCCAGTGACACAACATCTTGATTTAATCCATCTTAAAATGTGGAAAAAGTCCAGGGGTGTGTATACTTTCTGAAGGTGGAGACAAATGGGTTGTGTGTGTGTGTGTGTGTGTGTGTTGGAGGTAAAAAGTAGGTGCAAAACAAACAGCCATCAATCTAATGATCTAATACACTCGTTCAAACAGGCGTCACTATGCACGCTTATCAATCTAATGATCTAATAACTTGTTCAAACAGGTTTCAGTACACACACACAGTTTCCCCCTGGCAACTTCGACTACAGGCATACACTCTTCCAACGGCCATGGTACGTTATGAGAAAACACAAAAACTATCTTGGCACTCTCACTGACTCCAAAGAGACCTGGGGTTGATTCCCTGTCAGTCTGCCCGCCGAGGTCATTACAATGTTTTGCTGCGTAGCGTAGGCAAACACCTTGCATAGCCTACATACACTGGGTACCAGTCTTTTAGCTAACAATCCGCTCATTGCCACTCCTGTCTTTGACAAATGACAGGAGCGGCAAGGAGTGTAATGTAGTAACTGAATAGAGAAGGCAAAGCTGCCATACATTAGGTTAGAGAATCTTACTGCATATGGATGTTCAGAATATAAGGGAACCAAAAAAATCTGTGAATAATGACAACTATTAATTCATGACTTTATCCATAGTGCTACTGAGAGTAGTATATCCCCTCTATGACAACTATCTTGGGATCCTGGAGACCAGGGGCTATGCGTGTGTATGTCTCCCATGTCAAGCTGCTCCCCAAATTTGATACAACAACGCTATTTTGCAGTACCTTTAGCGGCCGACTCGATTGAAAACCCCAACCTGTAGGCTAATAGTAGTCTATTGGGCAAGTAAATTATAGGCCTATCCAACCACGGCGGGAGGAATGAAACAGGGATCTTACACAAATGTGTCTGTGGAAGGAGAGGCAACTCAAGAGGATCACTCCTGCCTGTTTGAATGTATTCATGGGGTGATTCTCCCTTTTTCTAAATAATCATTGATCTATATATACTGAAACATTTGTAAACGCAACATGTGAAGGTTCCATGTTTCATGAGCTGAAATAAAAGATCCCAGTAATGTTCCATATGCACAAAAACTGTATTTATCTCAAATGTTGTGCACAAATTTGTTTACATCCCTGTTAGTGAGCATTTATCCTTTGCCAAGATAATCCATCCACGTGTGCCATATCAAGATTATGATTAAACAGCATGATCATTACACAGCTGCACCTTGTGCTGGGGACAATAAAATGCCACTCTAAAAAGGCACAGTCACACAACACAATGCCACAGATGTCTCAAGTTTTGAGGGAGAGCACAATGGGCATGCTGACTGCAGGGATCTCCCCCAGAGCTGTTGCCAGAAATGTTGATTTCTCTACCAATGTCGTTTTAGAGATTTTGGCTGTATGTCCAACTGGCCTCACAACCGCAGACCACGTGTAACGAAGCCAGGCCAGAACCTCCACATCCATCTTCTTCACCTGCGGGATCGTCTGAGACCAGTCACCCGGACAGCTGATGAAATTGAGGAGTATTTCTGTCTGTAATAAAGTCCTTTTCTCGGGGGAAAACTCATTTTGATTGGCTGGGCCTGGCTCCCCACTGGGTGGGCAAATGCCCTCCCAGGCCCACCCATGGCTGTGCCGGTGCCCAGTCATGTGAAATCAATAGATTAGTGTCTAATTTATATTATTTAATTCGACTGATTTCGTTATATGAACTTTAACTCAGTAAAATCTTTCAAATTATTGCATGATGTGTTTATAATTTTGTTCTGTATAAGTATAGGCCTAATTAGATCCATGATGATGAAATGTCATAGGCTATATATAAAGAAATAATCACTGCTCTGACATGACTTGATTGATAACCAAGTTCACTGACTCTTCACAGCTGCTTTTCAAGAGACTCTATGCACCTACTCCTACTCCCACTCACTCAACCACTCTCTGGGGGAGATCCCTGCAGTCAGCATACCTTCAGAAAATATTCATACTCCTTGATTTATTCAACATTTAGTTGTTACAGCCTGAATAAAAAACGGATTGATTTTTTTTCACCCATCTACACGCAATACCCCATAATGACAAAGTGAAAACATGTTTTTGGAAATGTTTGCCAATTGATTGAAAATGAAATACAGATATCACATTTACATAAGTATTCACACCCCTGTGTCAAGTTAGAATCACCTTTGGCAGTGATTACAGCTGTGAGTCTTTCTGGGTAAGTCTCTAAGATCTTTGCACACCTGCATTGTTACAATATATACACATTATTCTTTTTTTAAATTCTTAAAACTCTGTCTAGTTGGTTTTCAAGCCATGCCATGGATTTTCAAGACAATTTAAGTCAAAACTGTAACTAGGCCGCTCAGAAACCTTCAAAGTCATCTTGGTAAGCAACTCCAGTGTATAATTAACTTGTGTTTTAGGTATTTGTCCTGCAGAAAGTTTGAATTTATCTCCCAGTGTCTGGTTGGAAAGCAGACTGAACCAAGTTTTCCTCTAGCATGTTGACCGTGCTTAGCTCCATTCTGTTTATTTTTTTATCCTGAAAAACCTCCCAGTCCGTAAACGATGACAAGCATACATGATGCAGCCACCACTATGATTGAAAATATGGAGACTGGTACTCAGTAATGTGTTTTATTGGATTTCCCCCAAACATAACACTTTGTATTCAGGACAAAAAGCAAATTGCTTTGCTACATTTTTTTGCAGTATTAGTGTGGGCATGCTGTTACAAATATTAGTAATGTTTTGGAATATTTTTATTCTCCTCAGGCTTCATTCTTTTCACTCTGTCAATTATGTTAATATTGTGGAGTAACTACAATGTTGTTGATCCATTTTCTCCTATCACAGCCATTAAACTCTGCAACTGTTTTAAAGTCACCATTGACCTCATGGTGAAATCCCTGAGTGGTTTCCTTCCTCTCCGGCAACTGAGTTAGGAAGGACACCTGTATCTTTGTAGTGACTGGGTCCAAAGTGTAATTAATAACCACCATGCTCAAAGAGATATTCAATGTCTGCTTTTTTTACCCATCTACCAATAGATGTCATTCTTTGCGAGTAATTGGAAAACCTCCCTGGTCTTTATAGTTGAATCTGTGTTTGAAATTCACTGCTCAACCTTACAGATAATTGTATGTGTGGCGTACGGAGATGAGGTAGTCATTCAGAAATCATGTTAAACCCTTTTATTGCACACAGAGTGAGTCCATGCAACTTATTTTGTCACTTGTTAAGCAAATATTTACACCTGAAAAACACAATTCCACTTTGACATTATGGTCTATTGTGTGTAGGCCAGTGGAAAAAAAATCTCAATTTAAACAGTTTTAGATTCAGGCTGTTACAACTAGATGTGGAAAAAGTCAAAGGTATTGTGAATACTTTCTGAAGGCACTGTATACAGTCACCTTTGGGAAATGTATCATGCCCATTTAATTACATCGTAACTCAGGTTAAACTATTTTACTGAAGGCATTTTCGACTGCATTACAGTTCACTCAAACTTTTCTAAAGGCAATTCCACTTTGTAGCCTGCTCACAAATATAGTAATATTATTGTTTTGGGACTGTATGTTGAATCTTGTTAAGACTGGTACTCTACTGCCCCGTAGTGTTACATGACCATACTTTTACCCAGTGTACTGTGTGAATCTAAGATGCATTTTCTATATTCATTCGGGCTACTGTATGGAGCAAGCACTGGCCTAGGTAAGCTATGGTCCTATAGAACCAAAATCTCATATTGGCACAAGCTGCCATGAAGGCCATAGGTGTGAGACAGCATCCGTCCCTGCAAATCATTTAGATAGACTGTTATCAGGCAGGCCCAGATTTTATTTTCACACCCCTCCCACATAGGCTAGCCTACTTTACCCAGAGTATCAGCTTCTATAGCACTCCTTTATAATACCTAAACAGCAATAAGTGAAAGCTGAGCTCAGTAAGAATGTGTAAAGGCAGCAGGCAATATTAGGTAGGTGTACAATAGTTAGATGGGCTTGGACCAGGAACAGTTAAGATGGAGTCAGAGGATCAGGCCCAAAAATGGGTGGTATTTATTGAACAGTGCAGATGATGAAGACTGGATCTGAACAATCACCTTACTTGGCCAATAGCAATAATAATCCTTATATTAAAGCCATGCAGATACAGTATATCCATCAAGTTTCTGATTATTGTTCACATTTGCCACAGTCACATAATGGCTGATTTGGATTGATGCATTATTATTCAAAGACAAGTCTCAGGCAGTTTAGCTGTGCAGTTAAGGCTATGTGGGTTAGATAACAATGACATAAATCTGCAGCTACAATAGAAGACTGATTATTGCTACAGGTAGGTAGTTATATAGCTAGCAACATACTGATGAAAAGGCCTCTCACATCTGTCAAAGATGAGTGTTTATAGTGTATCAGTGCAAGATGTTTCAGGTGTACATGGAGGAAAGCAGGAACCACACGATGGGGGTTGGTCTATCTCTTGAAGATAGGGGTGAATGCATTATTGGAGTGGATGTTGGTGTTTATACAACGGGTGGGTATAATCCTGAATGCTCATTGGTTAAAATTGATTCCAGCCAGTGTCTATTCCACAAGTTACCACCGACTTAACCTATGATGTTAAAATGTCTATTTACTCTGTTCCATCTGACTGCGCAATGCACAGTCTCATCAGCCCAGCCAAGCAATTTATAAACTTGATCTCCACTGTAAAAAGCATGGAGCCATTATCTCACATTTCTTTTAGATTAACATTTAGTTTACAACTGCGGAAATTTGTATTAACCTTGCTGTCTGTCTCTCCGACATTTGAAACATTGTTTCAATCTGAACTCCATCTGTCCCATAGTAATGAAGGTGTCAGGAGAGACAGACAGACAGGCAGGCAGCGTTTCTCAGCCAGTCAAAATCATGAATCAGCTGAGATCATTTTTATGGATATATACAAGGAAATGTCAATTGAAAAAAGGTAGAAGGAAACAAAGTGCAGCTAGTTTGCAGTCTTTCCAGCTTCAATTTGAAGTTAATTGTGTTAGCTGTGTTATTGGCTAGCTCCTATGAACAACAGTGCCCTGACGAGGGAACACATTTCCTATGCCAGTTGAAATCTTGTGGAAGGAGGAAATAGTATGAATAAATTCCTCAAAATAACGTTTTTAATGAAAATATGTCAATCATTATTTGAATATGTTGGTAAACCATTGTATAAAAGTGCTACTGCCCTCACAGCCCTCACAATGCCCTCACAGGCTTCGAGGGCATTATCAGTTAAATAAACTGGGCCAGTTGTGTATGTTTGCTGTTGACAAAGCCTGCTCCCGCCTTCCCTCTCATGGGTGCTCGAGGGCGCCAGACTGCCTGTCATTACGCACACCTGTCACCATCATTACACGCAACTGTGCTTCATTGGACCCACCTGTATACCATCACTATGTGTTCACTCCCTGTACCCGCTTCTCATCTCCAGTGTCGATCCTTACAGCTCTCGGGCAGAATGATAACATCCTCCCATGGCTGCAGGTTCTGGGTAGGCCGTCATTGTAAATAAGAATTTGTTCTTAACTGACTTGCCTAGTTAAATCAAATTAAAATACAGTTCTCAAGTTGTCCTTATGTTAGGTCCTGATATGGCTGAGGGCTACACTAGTTCATTTAGCAGACAAGATTTGCTGAGAATTTCGTGGTATTATTTTATAGTATAAAGAATACTAGTGAACATAGCTGAATAAAATAGAAGTTATATTTTCTCCAAATTATTTGAGGGAGTGTGCACATGCGGCTATTCTGTGTTGAGCGGCTAACAAAGAAACAGGTCCTCCTATAAGCTTTATTTCGAGTTATTTGTGCACCTTTAGTTGTTATACAAATGTTGGTGTCACGCCTTGGTCTTAGTATTTTGTGTTTTCTTTAATTATTTGTTCAGGCCAGGGTGTGACATGGGTTTGTGTGTTGTGTTTCGTATTGGGGTTTGTAGTATTTGGGATCGCGGCTGATTAGGGGTGTTGTATAGGCTTGGCTGCCTGAGGCGGTTCTCAATCAGCAGTCAGGTGCTTCTCGTTGCCTCTGATTGGGAACCGTATTTAGGTAGCCTGAGTTCGCTTTGTATTTCGTGGGTGATTGTTCCTGTCTCAGTGTAGTGTTCACCAGATAGGCTGTAATTAGGTTTCACGTTCCGTTTGTTGTTTTGTATTTATTATTAGTTATTTCATGTATCGTCACTTTTCTTCATTAAAGACATGAGTAACCACCACGCTGCATTTCGGTCCTCTCTCTCAACAAACGAAGAACGCCATTACAGAATCACCCACCACATACGGACCGAGCGGCGTGGTTACAGGCAGCGGCCGCAGGAAAAGCGAAAGGAGGACGTTATGGACAGCAATGGCATGGAGTATACGACGTGGGAAGAAATCGACAGGTGGGCGGCCGACCCAGAGAGAGTGCAGGAGCCCGCATGGGATTCGCTAAAGCAGTGCGAAGAAGGCTATAGGCGAATTGAGTTGGAGAAACCGACACGGCGGCGCAGAGCGAAACCCGAGAGTCACCCCCAAAAATGTATTGGGGGGGGGGGCTCAGAGGGAGAGTGGCTGAGTCAGGAGATGGACCTGAGCCAACTCTCCTTGTTTATCGTGAGGAGCCAAGGAGGAGACCAGAACCAGAGCCGGTGTTAGAGGTGAGTGAAGATGAGACTGTGAAGGAGTTAATGGGGAAAGTGGAGTGGAGAGTAATGAGGGAGTTGCTAGCTTGGTGCTATAGATATCATATTCGTCCGACGGATCGTGTTGGGGATTTGATGGCACCTGAGTTAGTGCTCCATACTCGTCCTGAGGTGCGTGTTAGTCGGCTGGTGAAGTTGGTGCCACCTCCACACACCAGTCCTCCGGTAGCAGCTCCCCGCACCAGGCTTCCTGTGCGTGTCCTCGCTCCAGTATCACCAGTGCCCGCACCACGCATCAGGCCTACAGTGCGCCTCGCCTCTCCTGCGCTGTCGGAGTCTCTCGCCTGTTCAGCACAGCCAGAGCCTTCCTTCCCTCCTGCGCTGTCGGAGTCTCACGCCTGTTCAGCACAGCCAGAGCCTTCCTTCCCTCCTGCGCTGTTGGAGTCTCCCGCCTGTTTAGCGCAGCCAGAGCCTTCCTCCTCTCCTGCGCTGCCGGAGCCTCCTGCCTGTTTGAAGCAGCCTGAGCTGCCAGTCTGCAGGGTGCTGTCAGTCTGCAAGGAACTGCCAGTCTGCAGGGAGCTGCCAGTCTGCAAAGAGCTGCCAGTCTGCAGGGTGCTGTCAGCCTGCATGGAGCAGTCAAAGCTGTCAGTCTGCATGAAGCAGCCAGAGATGTCAATCTGCAAGGAGCTGTCAGTCTGCAAGGAGCTGCCAGTCTGCAAGGAGCTGCCAGTCTGCAGGGAGCTGTCAGTCTGCAGGGAGCTGTCAGTCTGCAAGGAGCTGTCAGTCTGCAAGGAGCTGCCAGTCTGCAAGGAGCTGTCAGTCTGCAAGGAGCTGTCAGCCTGCATGGAGCAGTCAGAGCTGTCAGTCTGCATGAAGCAGCCAGAGCTGCCAGTCTGCAAGGAGCTGTCAGTCTGCAAGGAGCTGCCAGTCTGCAAGGAGCTGCCAGTCTGCAGGGAGCTGTCAGTCTGCAAGGAGCTGTCAGTCTGCAAGGAGCTGTCAGTCTGCAAGGAGCTGCCAGTCTGCAAGGAGCTGCCAGTCTGCAAGGAGCTGCCAGTCTGCAAGGAGCTGTCAGTCTGCAAGGAGCTGTCAGCCTGCAAGGAGCTGCCAGTCTGCAGGGAGCTGTCAGTCTGCAAGGAGCTGTCAGTCTGCAAGGAGCTGCCAGTCTGCAGGGTGCTGTCAGCCTGCATGGAGCAGTCAGAGCTGTCAGTCTGCATGAAGCAGCCAGAGCTGCCAGTCTGCAAGGAGCTGTCAGCCTGCATGGAGCAGTCAGAGCTGTCAGTCTGCATAGAGCAGCTAGATCCGCCAGTCAGCCATGATCTTCTAGATCTGCCAGTCAACCAGAATCTTCCAGATCTGCTAGTCAACCTGAATCTTCCAGATCCGCCAGCCAGCCAGGATCTACCGGAGCCTACTACCTACCTGAGCTTCATCTCAGTACTGGGCTTCCCCTCAGTTCCGGGCTGCCCCTCAGTTCCGGGCTGCCCCTCAGTTTCGGGCTGCCTCTCAGTCCCGAGCTGCCCCTCAGTCCCGAGCTGCCCCTCAGTCCCGAGCTGCCCCTCAGTCCCGAGCTGCCCCTCAGTCCCGAGCTGCCTCAGTCCCGAGCTGCCCCTCAGTCCCGAGCTGCCCCTCAGTCCCGAGCTGCCCCTCAGTCCCGAGCTGCCCCTCAGTCCCGAGCTGTCCCTCAGTCCCGAGATGCCCCTCAGTCACGAGCTGCTCCTCAGTTCTGTGGGGTTCTGGGTGAGGACTATTAGGCCATGGTCGGTGGCGAGGGTGGATTATCCCAGGACGCGAAGGGGAGGAACTTTGACATTTATGGAGTGGGGTCCACGTCCCGAGCCGGAGCCGCCACCATGGACAGACGCCCACCCGGACCCTCCCTATGGTTTTGAGGTGCGTCCGGGAGTCCGCACCTTGGGGGGGGGGGGGGGGTTCTGTCACGCCTTGGTCTTAGTATTTTGTGTTTTCTTTAATTATTTGTTCAGGCCAGGGTGTGACATGGGTTTGTGTGTTGTGTTTCGTATTGGGGTTTGTAGTATTTGGGATCGCGGCTGATTAGGGGTGTTGTATAGGCTTGGCTGCCTGAGGCGGTTCTCAATCAGCAGTCAGGTGCTTCTCGTTGCCTCTGATTGGGAACCGTATTTAGGTAGCCTGAGTTCGCCTTGTATTTCGTGGGTGATTGTTCCTGTCTCAGTGTAGTGTTCACCAGATAGGCTGTAATTAGGTTTCACGTTCCGTTTGTTGTTTTGTATTTATTATTAGTTATTTCATGTATCATCACTTTTCTTCATTAAAGACATGAGTAACCACCACGCTGCATTTCGGTCCTCTCTCTCAACATACGAAGAACGCCGTTACAGTTGGACTATATGTTTAGATTTTTAATACATTCTACGGCTGCATGATGAGACTCTAATGATGATTTGAAAAAAGTTGCATAAAAGGCACGAGCTCTGCTTTGTTTTTTTGGCGCAGGCTACACACACTTGATCAGTCTCTCATTTTGACAAGCACTTGATAATGCCTCGAATTTCTGGTGGCATCCCCTTTGTGTGGCCGTAATGCTCCCTAAAATAATCCATGCCTTTTGCGGCCACTGGCAATTGTGCCCATGGACTGAATATAATAATTGTAATTCCATTCTCCCGGCTGCGTGCTCAGAAGCACCACGTGGTGCTTCTTATTAGCCAATGCCCTTCACGTGATCAGGTCCTTCACACAGGCATCACGGGTCCTTCTCACAGGCTACAAGTGAAGACAGACACATCGAGGATACAACTGCGTGTGTCCTTATCGAATTCCGAGGTGCATATTGAAGATGTTGGGAGAACTGTCCACATTTACTTTTTGTCAGCCAACAAGATGAGTAGGCCTAACGAACAGTCAATCTACTATCCCCCATAGTACAAAAGTTTATCTATTTATTGATCACCTTGTCCTGCTGTGCGAGAAATAAATATTCCAAACATAGTCTGGGACAGTTGTGGGATGTGATAGATCCTAAATTAATACAACGACTAGTATAATTTTTTTTTAAGCAATGAGGCTGATGCAACATATCAGAATGTTTAGCTTAAAAATGTTGATAAGCTAATAGGCTATTTCTTCATGTCACTCCCTGATCGGTTTCACCTGTCTTTGTGCTTGTCTCCACCCCCCTCCAGGTGTCGCCCATCTTCCCCATTATCCCCGAGCATTTATACCTGTGTTCTCTGTTTGTCTGTTGCCAGTTCGTCTTGTCTTGTCAGGTCTTATCAGCATGCTTTCCCGTTTTCCTGTTTCTCAAGTTCTGTTTCCTAGTTTTTCCTGGTTCTGACCATTCTGCCTGCCCTGACCTCGAGCCTGCCTGCCGTCCTATACCTGCCGGACTCTGACCAGATTACGAACCTCTGCCTGTCCTTGACCTGCTCTTTGCCCCATGTTATAATAGATTATTGAGAACTGTACTATCCACCTCCTGTGTCTGCATCTGGGTCATATCCTGAGTTGTGATACTTCACATTATAAGCGCAACAATGCACACACAGATTTAGGCTATAAACACGAATGTTCCAAAATTCAATCAATTAGCCGGAAAACAACATTCGCAAAAGTGACCGCAAATACGTTTACGCATATAATGCTTTATTATGGTGGAAATGATCTTCCCCAAACTTGAAACTCATGTGCTGCCTGTGTATACCAGTTAGGCTCTACAGCGGATGAATGTGTTTAATTTATTTGACCAGTCTAGTTGAGACACAAACCGTATCAAAACATATAGGACTTGTAGCTAGGCTACATGAAGTGTGAGACTATGATTTGAAAAAGTCTTTCCTTAATATATCATTCACAAATGATAGGCTAATATTGTCACCCATCAGACTATTCATGACTTAATCTTGTCTTTACATATCCTAAATAATATATGTGAAATTTGCTTTGATTAAGAATGGACCATTATCATGCACCTGTCTTGAAATGGGGGGCAAGGCAAAACAATAGATGTCAACCCTATGCACTTAAATAGTGAATGAAGGATGGCTTTCCTAAGGTTCATTTTCATGCCAGCCAAGTAGGCTACACTCCTGTTGTAAAGAGAAAAAATGTGCTTAATATTAGGAACGTTGAGAAGTAAATATAGTAGTTCTAGCCTACAGGAAGCTGATGGGATGTAACATGTAACCTATCCTTTCAACGTGGACATCCATAGTGACATGTCCTGAGGTGCGACAACCCATTGACTTTTACTTCACACCATGCTGAGCAGATTGGAATGCAGGATGAGTAAGGAAAACAAATCAGGACACATACATACATCCATCCATTCATTGACTTTCACACATCAAGTGATGAATAAGAAAATGACTAGATTAGTAGCCTACCATTGATACACCATTATAAACTGGGTGATTCGAGCCCTGAATGCTGATTGGCTGACAGCTGTAGTATATCAGACCGCATACCATGGGTATGACAAAACGTATCCTGCTCTAATTACGTTTAATAGCAATAAGGCACCTCGGGGGTTTGTGGTATATGGCCAATACACCATGGCTAAGGGTATTATCCAGGCACTCCGAGATGCGTCGTGCATAAGAACAGCCTTTAGCCGTGGTATATTGGCCATTTACCACACCCCCTCATGCCTTATTGCTTAAGTAGACCATGGTTAAAGTCTTGGAGACAGAGGTGATTTCCTTCTCTAAGTTGTGTGTTTTTTCATCCCCTACCTGCTTTGAGGATTTTCATTCATCATTAACTTCTTCAGTAGGAAATATCTGTTTCGTGATGAGTTAATATTGTCATCATTGTCAACACTCCAATTGACATTTGCGTCCCCTTTGGCTTTAATGAAAAGGCTTTCCACTATGGTTTCCTTTATTAACTCCATAGTCATTCCTCCAGATATACAGTCGCCTTTGGAAAATGTATTATGTTTATTAATTACATTCTAACTCATTTGCGTTTTCTACTGTTTTTCCTGCTTTTCACCGTGTAGTGCTACTGGTATGATGTGTGAGACAGGCCACACACTGGCAATTTTTTAATGTGGACCATGGTACACCATTGCCTCCCAGTGTACTGACGACTGTACTGCTACTCATTGTAGCCTACTATGAATTGGAGATTATCCCTATTTACAGTTTTATTTCCAACTGCTTACACACGTTTTCAAAACTGTCTCCTTTTTTCAAAACTCTACACACAATTCCCAAAACTGCACACACAAAATGCAAAATGCCTCACATCTCCTTCAAAATGTAACACTGCATTCAAAATGCCATAAACATGTCAGAATGAAGCATTTGCATCAAATGGCAAACACTGCTTTCATAATAGTACATTTTTGGATATACCATGTAAACACTGTTGTTCTAAATCTAAAGCTCTTTGGTCTTTCATAGGCTTATATCTACATTTCAATACAATGTTCTACAGTGAATGGGATTTAGAAAAGGTGAATATGGGGGTAGGTACAAAACTACACATTGTGGATGGGTTGCAAACCAGTTTTGGACCAGAACAACCCGGTGAAAACTAACATTGTCCCATAAAACCACAAATCTAGCAGGCTCCTGATCTGGATCAGGGACAAGCATTGTGTAAATTGCATCCAGAAAACTGAGCATATGGCCGGTGTTGTACGGACCCAGTGTGGCATTGTGACGGAGGACCCCGTTTTGAGTGATGGCAGCACACATAGTTATATTACCCCCACACTGTCCAGGGACATTGGTAATTGCCCTCTGTCCTATTACATTTCTTCAGCGGTGCCTGGTTTTGGTGAGGTTGAAGCCAACCTCATCCACATAAATAAATTCATGGCGAATTACATGGGCATCCAGCTCCAATACTCTCTGTAACAGATAAAAGGATATACAGATGAGTAAATATGGTATGTCTGAAGTACTGGAACTAGTGTTGCATACATACCTCTACAAAGTCATGTCGCATATTCTTGACTCTGTCAGAGTTTCTCTCAAATGGCACCTTGTAAAGTTGTTTCATCGTCACTCGGTGCCGTTGGAGGATGCGTTGTATGGTCGACAGGCTTACAGCATTGATGTTGTTAAATATGGTGTCATTATTCAAGATATGCTCTCTTATCTCTCGAATCCTAATTGCATTGTTGGCCAAAACCATATTTATAATTGCAGTCTCTTGTACATCTGTAAACAAGCGTCCTCGTCCTCCATGATGTCTTTGCCTTTCCACTCTGTACAGAATTCAAACACAGTATGTGTTCAGCATAGGAACTGAAAACAATATACATAAAAATGTAGTACAGCATGATAACCAACCTCATTCATTCAATGCAGTGCAGTAAATGGATTGCTTAGAGTTACAAATGTTTCTGCAATACTATGCAGTCATACGTATTTTACAGTACATAACTGTAATGCTAAAATAGTCATTAGATAGTTGCATACCTGTTCTCATTTCTGAAGGGTCGAATTATGGACGCCACTGTAAATCGACTCAAGTTGGGCTGGACTCTCAGTCCAGCCTCTCTCATGGTCAAACCGTGGTTGATCACATTATCAACAATTGTTGCCCTAATCTCATCAGAGATGGCTCTCCTTCCTTCTCTTCTTTGCCCTCGTCCTCTTCTTCCTCTCCCTCCTACTCCTCTTGCTCTCTGTCCATTGTTGGCATCCATTGTTCAAAACAGGTCATCTGACCTTTGACATATTTATAGGCCTATACTACAGTAAAGCAGTGATTGGTAAGTGATCAGTTAAGCTATTGGTGTTTGCACACGTGAGGAGTGTATGTGTGTGACCTGGTGAATAACATTTTGATTGGTTGTGTTTGGAAAAGGAAAGCAAGTCACTTCCTGTTAGATTTTTTGTGTTTTAGGTAGAGAATTTTGTGTGTAGTGTTTTGAAAAAAGTGTTTTATGCAATTGACAACTGAGTCAAAGGCTGGGAAATAGCTTATGGTTTTGGATATTTGGTGTGTAGTTTTGCACTTTGAGTGAGAGGTTTCAAAAATCGTTTGAAATTAAAAGATTTTGTGTGTAAGCAGTTGGAAAAAACTGTAATACAGATTGGAATATCCAAGTATGTATGGGGTAGCCACTGGTCTATTTTAATGTTTAGGGCTATAACCACTTATGACTGCTCCTGGTAAAGGCCTATGGTATACCTTGGACTATGCACGCATGCATACACACTCACTCGCTCACACACACACACACAAACACACACACACACACACACACTCATTAAATTGTATGATTTACATGGATTCTCATAGTTTCAGTAGAAACAATCCCAATGAATAAACAATAACGTAACAACATGATTCTGAATCGTGGATGAATTAATTAATGGTAGCGTCTTAAATGACCTCTCAGTTCACTCTATGCAGCCTGTAGGCCTACTCCTGGCTGGATAGATTGTATCCCTGCTTTAAGGTGCCTTGGTCAAGTCCAGTCTTTATTAAGATTAATGAACAGCTTGACATTTTTTAGTCCTCTGTCTGATCGATAAGTTTATTACTCATGAGGGCCAACGGGGACCAAGCCGGCTGAACACATATTGTGGCCACAGGGCGCTTGTTAAGTGTCCAAGTGGTAATCAATGCAGAGAAATTAGCTATTGATCTCTTATAGTTTTGTAATACGTTATTGGTTTGCTCTTTCTGAAAATACCAATATTCTTTGGGTGAGTGTGATGGCAATATTGCTATACAGGGAAGTAGAGGTGTGTGTGTGTGTGTGTGTGTGTGTGTGTGTGTGTGTGTGTGTGTGTGTGTGTGTGTGTGTGTGTGTGTGTGTGTGTGTGTGTGTGTGTGTGTGTGTGTGTGTGTGTGTGTGTGTGAGCTGAGCAGTCAGGGTCACCCTCTAATTAGTACAGAGGGCAGATTCAAAATAAACATGTTTTGAGGAATATCGGTGATCCGCATAACATCCACAGTTCATTAGAAACCGGGGTGGAACTTGGGGATAATTATTGGCTTGTCGATTCATTTCATATGAGCTATATTCTCACTGTGAAACCAACACATGCAGTGTATAACAGCATAATAACAACTATTTCACAGTGAATAAGTTGTTGCCCAAAAAGCAAAGATAAATAGACTGCTGCTTTAAATAATCACAACAATAACTCTGCAGTAAACTCTACAGTAAACCCTGCAGTAAACCCTGCAGTAACAAAAGCCCAGTAAGGCTACCTCACCAGATAGTGAACATTAACACCAGCCTTTGGGATAGACGCAACCACACTACCCCAATCTGATTCTGCATTCATCTCTCCCCATATATTTGCCACATAGCTGGTTATATGGTCTCTCCATAAATCGATAATAGGATGATAGTAGGAACTGTATTGTTAGATTTCATTGCAGCCTTTGATGTTATTGATCATAAATTGTTATAATAAAAAAAACTTGCTATGGCTTTACATCACCTGCCATCAGATCGTTGGAGAGTTATTTATCCAATAGAACCCAGAGAGTGTTCTTCAATGGAAGAAAAATAGTCTTAAATACATCTAAATCTATAAGCATTGTATTTGGTTCAAAACATTCTCTAAGACTTAAACCTCAACTGGAATTGTGCTTAAAGGTTGTGACCATTGAGCAAGTTGAGGAATCTAAACTCCTAGGTATAACATTCGATGGTTATCAGTGGTGTAAAGTACTTAAGTAAAAAATATTTTAAAGTACTACTTAAGTCGTTTTTTCCTTAATATAAGGAATTCAAAATGCTTTATACTTTTACTTTTGATGCTTAAGTGTACTTTAGCAATTACATTTACTTTTGATACTTAAGTATATTTAGAACCAAATACTTTTAGACGGAAGTATTATTTTACTGGGTGACTTTCACGTGACTTTCACTTTTAATTGAATAACTTTCTATTAAGGTATCTATACTGTTACTTTTAAGTATGACAAGTGGGTATTTTCAATTATCATGATCAAGTCATATTGACAAAGTTGTTGTGAAAATGGGGAGGGGTATTTCTGTTATAAACATATGTTCTGCGTTTTTTACACAAAAATCAACTGTACTAGTTCAGGCTCTAGTCCCGTCTTGATTACTGTTCGGTAATATGGTCAAGTGCAGAAAAGAAAGACCTAGCAGAGCGGCACGCTTCGCCCTTTACTGCAAATACAGAACTAACATCAACAACATGCAAGTCCAAAATAAATTCACAGCCATGCACAATATTATACAGAGCCACGATTGCATGCAACTCCCATCTCCAATCACTCAAGCAAACAGCAAAATTACCTTCAAGAATGGGGTGAAACGACATATGATGGCATAAGAGGGACTGTGAAATGACACAGAATCTACACGAACATTATTCTTTAGTTGTATTGTTTGTATATCATTTTATTTTACATTTGTGTGACTGTTCTTGTCTGTCAGTGTATCAGTGTTTTGTTACCTGTCATGATTTATGTTTTCGTGTGGACTCCAGGAAGAATCGCTGCTGCTTCGGCAAAAGCTAATGGGGATCTGAATAAACCAATAGACCTGGAAGATACCAAATGCAAGTCACATGATTAGGCCTACATTTTGTGTGTGTGTGTGTGTGTGTGTGTGTGTGTGTGTGTGTGTGTGTGTGTGTGTGTGTGTGTGTGTGTGTGTGACTGCGTTCCATTCGGTTTTTCAAGCCTGATGACAGTTGTTCACAGACAGAAAATTCTCTCCATGAACAGATGTAGGGGCAGAAACCAGACCCAGTGCCAAAGGGCACAGCTTTGGATAAACAGCCATCCTTACCTGACAGCACTGGAGAGGTGACTCTGTAAACCCCCCCCCCCCCCCCACAATCTTTGTTGCGAGGAAGCTATATTTCTGAACCACTGTGGTCGAGATACTTGCTGGATTCATCACCCTGGCATCTTCCTGGGGTCCTGCTGCTCCACGGCTGTACTCTCTGATTTGTTGAAGCACAAATGACTATGGTTCCCTTATCAGTGGTTCCATCTCTGTTAAACAAAGTGGCAGAGACACACTTGGGTCCATCAGGAATGCTGCTGCAGGGGTTGGGATCGAATTTGGCTGCCAGAGGATTCAGCATGCGAAGGAGGACCTGTGCCAACTGTTTTGCAACATTAGTTGACTTCAAGTGTGGCTCAAGGTTGAGAAGGTATGACACTACATCAGACAGCGACTGTTGGTCGGCGTGGATTGCGAAGGGCTCCAGTAACTTCACAAGACGCTCTTGCTTGGCCCAGTCACTGGTCAGCAAGTTGGTCGGCGTGGATTGCGAACGGCTCCAGCAACTTCACAAGCTGTTCTAGCCTGGCCCAGTCACGCTCTGTGTTCGCCCCTCAGATGTCTTCCCTGTTGGCTAGTGATAGCTAACAATAGTGATGCACAAGCCAGGTCTATATGAAACATTGGTATCCGCTGACAGCATTTACCCACCAGATCCAGAAGCTCGAAAAGCCCATTTTAATTTTTATTTATTTTACCTTTATTTAACCAGGTAGACAAGTTGAGAACAAGTTCTCATTTACAAAGATAAAGCAAAGCAGTGCGACACATACAACGACACAGAGTTACACATGGAGTAAAACAAAAATACAGTCAATAATACAGTATAAACAAGTCTATATACGATGTGAGCAAATGAGGTGAGATAAGGGAAGTAAATGCAAAAAAAGGCCATGGTGGCAAAGTAAATACAATATAGCAAGTAAAACACTGGAATGGTAGATTTGCAGTCGAAGAATGTGCAAAGTAGAAATAAAAATAATGGGATTCTTGCCCAAAGTTTAGAAGAAAAACTAAAACTAAACAATTTTAGATTTTTCGTTTAGATTTTTACTTCAGTATTTTTAAATTGCTTTTCCAAATAATATAGTTGTTTTTGTTTCAGTTTTTGTCTAGTATAATAACATTGCGTTTAACTGATGTTTTTTGGATTATGATGAGGTAAGTCACAAGTCAGTCAATGGAATGTGTGGTAGTTTGACTAAATGTGAAATGTGTAGTCAGTGGAGGAGTCAGTGGAGCCTTTCAAAACTCCCACAATCCACAAACTCGTAATTTGTCAAATGTACCACAAGAAGACAGATGTATTATGAGCGGTGTCTAGAGACAAACAGTGCATGTTTGAAGATGTTTTCTTGTCATGAACATTTCCAAGAATCAAACCAGGCTTTTCTGCTGTATGTCTGAGGCCCTAGAGGTGTGTAGCTGCTGTACTGGGCTATGTGGACCTGGGCCAGATGAGACAGGACAGAGAAGGGGGACATCCGCCCCCAGAGGAAGCCCACATGGAGGATTCCAGGCCAGGCAGAGCGAAGCCCCTGGGTCCATTGGTTCCTGTGGATCCAGTCACTCATGTCCTGAAGATCAAATGCATATTTGCAGCCAGGATTATCATACACATCCACCTTCCTTGCTGGACACATTCCCCTGGCTTTACATTGTTTAGTGGAGAATCAACGAGGAAGTGATGTGATCAAAGGACGTGTAACCAAGCGAGCCCATAGGATCCATTAGGAGATTTATGACCTTGTCTGGTGGCACAGTGCTGGTGATATATAGGGTTCATACACACATAAAGTCCCGGTCGGAAGAGAAAAGCGTCTCTTGTACTGCCCAGGAGGTGATACTGCCCTACTTATTTGCCAATTTGATAGAAACCCTGGCAAGAGGAAGAGAAGAGTGATCTCCAGTACATTAACTGTCTGCAGTCATAAATCAGCAGCTCAGATAAGTCTTATAGATAAGCCTAACACAGGGATCCTACCCAGCCGTCATTACTGGGAAAAGGTGAGAATTTTGATGGATTAAAATGGCACCGGCCGACTCGGGCTAAATCATGTTAAGTGATGTGACATTGCAGTTTCACATGTCATATTTCTCTCAAGACAATGATTATGGAAGGCATTGTCGCGGCACGATATCTGACAATGGGAGACATCTGGGGGGATAAGAAGAGATTTACGGGAAGGTTTTAGTGGTCTGAAGGAGAAGAGGCAGTGAAAAGTTGTATTTCTTTTGTGCATTGTCATTTTCCGAGGAACCCCATTTTACGCCAGCATTGTTGGGAATCGGAAACATTTACATGTCCTGACAAATTGGCGGCTGTAAAAGCATTTACTGCTCTCATCCTTTTTTTTTTTTACGCGCTCAACACACATTACACGCACTCAAATATTTACTCACAGCAAATTTACGTGACACACACTATCAACCTGAGCCCTTACTGGGCAGGCCTTAATAGATTCATGTTGAACGCTTTGGTGTGGTCTTAATGGTTTTATACTGGGGGCCTCGAGTGGCTCATAGAGGGTTTATTTTAAGCACGTTGTCTCCGTTCACGGGCTGTATGCACCAATCATCCCTGGACCACACAGGATTTATGCTTCAGCAGTGCAGCACTGAAGATATGTTCACGCATTTCTTTGTACACACACACACAGACGCACACACACACACACACACACACACAGACGCACAACGTCTTATGCAATTAACCTTGTAGGGACACACAATTCAGTCCCATTCAAGTCCTATTTCCCCTTACCCTTAACCCGTACCCTTACCCTAACCCTAACACTAACCCTAACACTAACCTTAACCCTAAACCTAACCCTATCTCCTAACCCTAATCCTAATTCTAATTCTAACACACTTTCTAACCTTAACCTTAACCCTAAACCTCCTAGAAATAGCATTTGACCTTGTGGGGACCAACAAAATGTCCCCAGTTAGTCAAATGTTTGTTTGTTTATTATTCTTATAGTTAGTTAAGTATAGTTAAATGCACACACGCACGCACGCACGCGCACACACGCACACGCATGCGCACAAACACACACACTCTCTGTCTGTGTCCAGATCATGGTGATCAGAACTGGCCTATATATGCCTTAGGCAATGTCGTTATGGTACAGTAGTCTCACACCTAGCGTACATTGCGTGTCCGGTCTTGTTCTTGTCTGTGTTGTGAACTGTTAATTTTGAACTGCTTGTTTGATCATGCACTCAGAGGCTATTTGGAGCACATAATAAGTACATTTTATTCACTTTATTTTGGACTAGTTTAGTTTAGCACTGCAATTAAATTAATGCACACTGCTACAATGTCCAACATTGTTTGGTGTTAGGAAAGAACATGCGTTTCCAAAAAAACAAAAAAAATACATTTATGGGTTTGTGAAATGTAATTTAAAGGCACTGATGCCGGCTAGTGTGGAGAGTGATACAAAGAAGGATAGGAATTTTTGTAGATGGGAATAAAAATGCACCGATAATCTGCATTGCACAGAGTGAGTGCGTCTCTATCTACAACAAAATCCAGATTTATCTGTGGAAAGAAAGCCTATTGATCAGTGTGCCCACTGGGTGGCACTATTAGACTGGCAATAACAGCATGCTGTAGTAAAGTAGGGAGGGAGGCAGGTAGTAGGACAGTGGAGGCCCACACTTACCACGCCGACAAAGCTATAATTTACTAATAGAGAGGGAGCAGCCATTGCTGTTATCTTTTAATAGATTTGTACGGGGGGAAAAGCAGGTGCCTGTTGTTAATGTGTCCAATTGCCCAAGTTGCCTACGGAATTTGGCGCATCCATCAATGTCAGCCGTGGTGACACCCTGTCGTTCTCCTTCACGCAGAGGGCCAGCCCGGCTGGGCTGTAACAGATGAGGCTTCTCTCTCCTCCAGACTCCACAACAGCACAGACGCCACCACCGCCATACGCTCAAACCACCACCACCACCACCACCACCACCACCACCACCTCCACCACTCCACGCTTTAGAGGACAAACTCAACTCTCAATTATATCCCTGATTTAAAAAAATGAAGATAATGAGAGCACACAAAAACAACAGTGGCTGAACATTTCTAACAGCAATTATTCGAGCAGTAATGCTTAGTGATGATGAGAGTACTTGTGTTGTCGCCGTATGATTTCAAGAAGTATGAATGGCCCACTACTGACCGTCGTTTTCACCAGAATGAGCCGGACAAGGACTGGATGTGAAATGAGTATGACTACCTGTGTCCAACTATGGTTTGATGATCCTTTGGTTACAACTGACTACATGCACGATTCTACATGATCACAACCTCTAGTTACGTCTTCTAAAACACCCCTTCCCCAAGCCCCCACAGGATTGAGTGTGAGAAAGAGCAGCCTTCATAAAAGGGTACACCATGAGCCCTGACTCCTTGACGCCCCACTGCCCCCTGAGCTTGACAAAGGGGGCACCACGTTGCCCACATGAAGACCCTGCGCGTTGGACACCAGCCTCTGCAGCTGTGGCTCTTTTCAAGGGAGGTGGCATCACTGTGCTAATACCTTGTTAGAGACGTTCGGGTTGCCAGGTGTCCGGAGGTCAGTGTCAGTACTGCTTTGGGGCAAGCCCCTTGATGTGTCGGCTGAAGCCAGGCCCGTGTGCAACCTCCACCATCTGACGCCGTGGGAGGCCCCCTCTCTGTCTCGCCCTAGGCCCTCGCTCTCCCAGGGTGCAGCCGCGTAGCAAATGGGAAGTCAGACGTTCCTTGGTCACAAACGATTACTGGGATCCGGCCCGTTCTTATCGATAAGGAAATGAGACAAATAAGACGGAGATGTCGTTCTCCATCGTTCGTTTAGTTTTCGGTGGTTCTCATTGGTTCTCCCTCCCTCTGTTGTTTTCCCTCCTCTGAGTCTGGGATGTGAACTCTGTTAGGGCCCTGGTGTCAGGTGGTCAATAGCAGATGAGGAGTGTGGCCCTCTCCTAACATAAAGCAGAGCTTTTGCTCCACAGCACCCAGGTAATTGTAACCATCTTGTTGCTTTTCTCTGTTTCTCGAACTTTTTTCCTGTTCATGCCGTTGGTGTGGTAAGCACTGCACGGCTCACCTCCCCTGAATGCCTCAACCGTGAGAGTGGATGTTTATCCAGAAAGCCCATTATGTTTTTAGTGATGCATTCATGTTATACACCCGTTTGTAACGAAACACAGACATGTTGTTTAGAAAACGTAGATACCATGCGCAACGCACGCATGCTCTAACAGTTACTGTCTTCTGCCACCCATTCGCAATGCTCCAAAGGAATAGGAGTCAGAGAGAAATATGGGCTTACACATACGTATGTCAATTCACAAAATGATCCCCATTAAAAGGAATCACAACAGGCATAGTTTAGCCCATATCTCCAGTCCTGAAATCCAATACCTTTCAGAAAAAAACTATTACGAGAAACATAACAGGAACGGACATTTGACCTGCTGTCTACCCGATCCTTATTGGTATTCAGGGCACAGTATGAAGGCTGCTGTATCAAAGGCAAAGAGAGAGAGAAAGACATGGGGAGAGAAAGCTACCTGTGTGCCAAGTCCTGAAGGGACAGGCTGAATCACCAATAAGTGCATTAACATCAGCCCCAGGTCAATGTAGGACAAGGGCTTCCTGGCCTGGTGCATGTGTTCTGGAGGACTGCAAAGTTGGACAAAATTGTAATCTCTACTCTCTCTCTCGCCACCATTACCTCTGCATCCTATTGTCTTATAGAATGTTTGTCATATTGTCCAATGAATACAATACATCTTTGGAAAGTACTGGCCATCCCTGTATGACAACTTCAATATGTCTGCTCTGAGTCTAGCGCAGAGACGAGCTGTGGTAATAATTTGCCGTTTAGCCTTGTTGATGTTTTTCTAGGATTTCCCAGTCGGGAGAGGTAAAAGAGGGGAAAAAATAGGGAGGAGGAAAAGAGGCCCTCTCTTTCCCCTTGATCTCAGGGCTAATTTGGTCGAGCAGGTTGAGCGCTCAATTTTGCACTCAGTTGCTTTTTAAGGATAATCGCAGGACAGGAGTGTTTATGTTGCGGTAATATGGACTTAACTCTCCCAGTGCTTGGTGCATTTGAAATATGTACCTCCCCCTATTACCCCTCCCTCTCTCTCCCTCCACGGATAAAGAAAAAAGAAAGACAAACGTAATGTAGAACAAAAGACAGAGGAAAGTCTAGCCAATTAACTGCTAATGAGACAAGCTTGTGAGGATATCCAAATCCTCAATGTGTTAACGTTTACGACTGCTCCCCCTACCATCCCGCCCTTGTGTATTATGGCCCCCTATGAGGCAGCGGGGGCACTGGTGGGGCCTTCTCTGTGATTATTCACACATGGTCATGGGAGCAGGAGTGGAAGGAACGCCTTCCTTATGGTTTATGTAAAAACACGGGACTGACATACGGCCACGGCTCCCCTCCATTTTTCTATTCCCCCCTCAAACCTTCCCTAAAGATCAGTTCCCATAGAAAGGATCCAAAGGGAAACTCACTGGCTCGCCATCCGCTCTCAATTTTCCCCTAATGCAGTAAGGAGGTCGGGGGAAAGAGACATTTAATAACAGAAAAATAATATGCAGAGAGAAAAACCAGTCTTCCCTGTTGCCTTCGACATGCTTTCATCAGGGATGCCTGCGTTAAAAGTGGAAATATATATATTTTTTTGTCATATGGATCTCTGGACAGCCTTGAGTGATCTGCTACTCTTTTCCAGTCTCATTTTCTGTGTGGGTAGGGAGGAAAGTGTGTGGACTCTCAGAGGGAGAGTCCAGAACATAGCTGACCTCTAAGTGTGGCAGTAAACAGTAAGATAAAGCAAACAGCGCTAGACCAGTTCTGGGGGGCGTCATTGCGTAACGTTTGGACATAAAGTATGGAAATTGAGCGGTCGAATGCCCATGTCCCAAAGACAATTCTAATACATGTTTCATTACTAGTTATTTCTGGGCAATTCTATTTTATTTGTGGGCAATGTGTTCATAGAGCTGGTCCTATACATGATGATAATGTCAACTCATATAATGTTCAGCAAATGTCAATGATTGATGTGCCCTCTTCAAGATTACTTTCATTGTAATATTTTTGCTTAGAACCCCCCCCCCCCCCCCAAATAAATATAATGAAATGGAGAGAATTTAGAAGAACATGTATAGAGAGAACTATCCCGTGTTATACTAAATATGCTTTTTGTTGGGGGGGGGGGGGGGGGTGCATGTGTGCATGTTAACTAACAGCTACTGGACATGGCTGGCTGGTAATAAGGTTCCAGTGCAAACAATTTTCTCCCAGGGATTTCTATTATTAATTCTGTCTGAACACGTCCATAAATGAATAATGAAATAAATAATGAAAACGTTATTACTTTTGGCAGCTGGGTCATTTCACGTTTCCTGCTTCCCCTCCGCTTGTTTCCAACTAATTAGCTTTCCAAGGAGTTGTCCTCGT
Source organism: Oncorhynchus kisutch (assembly GCF_002021735.2). Classification (NCBI taxonomy): domain Eukaryota; kingdom Metazoa; phylum Chordata; class Actinopteri; order Salmoniformes; family Salmonidae; genus Oncorhynchus; species Oncorhynchus kisutch. The sequence continues at coordinate 45,657,400 of NC_034181.2, read as the reverse complement.
TTTCACAAAATGAATTTCATCAAGGAAGGGAGGCCCTAGAAAGTGCCTGTATACATCTGTAGGGAAAAAACAACAACAACAGCATCAACAATTTGACAGACACGCAGCACATATCTCACCTCTGTTCTCTCGTTGGTTGCTCACCTCCAGAAGTGGTGGAATATGATCTTATCTGGCAAACAAGTGGAGTCCAAAGTAAGGCCATTTAGGCGGTAAAACCATGGGTGTGTGTACTCAATGTCCTGTAATACAGTAAACTGTGAACATGGACTATGTAGGCCTCTTGGAAGCAATCTGTGACAAGTCAGTTAGTTCTCTTCCTTTCCTGTCCCCCGGCAGCCCCCGGCTCCCTCCCTTTAAGATCCCTGGCCTATGCCCTACTCTAGGCAGTTAAATGTTGCTTTGCTGGGAGAGAGGCTCGGCGATAAGTAGCCCTCATTTAATATGGGTCTTAGAGGGCAGTAAACCTGGAGCCTCAAAATAAACCGCTGTCTCTCTCTCTCTCTCTCTCCTCATTAGAGTCACTGCAAACTCTTTCAAACGGCTCCTTCCTTCACTCAGAGTTGTCCTCTTAATTGGTTAGCTTTGTAAGGTTAGATGTATGGACGGAGCAACTTTTGGGAGTGTTTGGCTGCCATCTGTGTGGATACGGCTCTAACTATGTACAGATGGCCTATGCTCAGAGACAGGTTGCTTCTTGGGGAAAAAACCCCCACCAGAGACGGTTTTGGTTATTTTAACAAGATTTATGGCCGTTCTCACAGGTAACTATTTGAGCCGTAATGATGATTGTTAGTCAGCCGTTACAAATGGATGATTGAGAGCAAACTGAAAGGAGGGTAAAGAAAGCGTGCATTTCCCTGTTTTTACATATTCAATGACAAATCCATCGCCATGTGGGCATGTTTGTCAAAGGAGAAAATTTATTTGTAGAATTGTACCATTTTCAACCCCCAAACATATTGAACCAATTGCAGCTACTTGAGAAAATCTTTCTTTATTTGGTTCAAATATAATTAGCCACCCAGTGAACCAGGTTACTGAAGAAAAGGGTAAAGATGGGCAAATAATTGTTGGACAAGTCACATTGTGAAAAAACATAATCATATAAGACACCATTATGACACAGTGATTTATGTGTTCTCCCCTTGCACAAAAAGTGTTCTTTGTGGAGCTGCAACAAAAACACCAGATTGTAAAACTATGGAATAGTTAACAGAAGTACAGTAGTCTATGAAATACTCTAAAATATAGTGCCATGTACTGTTTGTTTTTTCCCCTGTTTTTTTTCTCCGTCTTGTTGTAAAGCACAAAGGGATTACACGTTGACCTGTAGAATGTCTCTTTTGGTCTTTATTCACAACTTGTAACCGTGACACAGGGATGGCCTGCCATGTGGGATACTAATTCATGCAGACTTTTATCTCTCAGCGTACCTGCAAGGTACCTCTTGCTGGTAGGAAACCTGTCAGTTGCAGTTCAGTGGCTAATGCTTTCTACTGGGCTAATGCTTTCTACTAGGAATTGGGATTACAATTAAATATGGGTTGGCCAAAATATTGTTGGCCTCTTTCCACATACCGTCTTTGGTTTAGCAATGAGAGAAAGGTTAGGAGTCTCTGATACGCCACTTCCGCCTCTATTAGTAAACCTGCTCTCGGAACTAGCCAATGGAATTGGCACGTTTTCTTTCTTCTCCAAACTGTTTGACGTATAGCCTACATTAGACCAATTCACCAATTTGGACCATTCCATGGACTTTTATCGTAGCCACATCTATTCTAAGTCTGTTGGACCAATGTCTCAAACTTGGCCTTCTTTAGCCAATACAGAAGGACCAGGAGAAACTCCAAACAGGCCACAACACCTTCCACTTAATGCCTCACAGTCGTGTGATTCGCTAAAACAAAATGATCACAAGTACTTTAGTCAGTACGGTCACTCCTGTAGAATTCGATGGTGTCTCCCACTAAGGCCAACGTTGAATCGCTGATGTACCAGGCCTATATGTGCTGTGCGCAATAGCCTGGGCTTGAGGTTAATGGTAGCCTACTGAACTGATTACCTCCAATATTCCCCAAGACGAGAGGCCCAATCATGACAAGATGCTTCAGCTGTTGGCAGGGTGAAACACACAAGGCTTTTGTCTACTATCCCCATAGGTTGAATAATTGCATTCACATGTCAGTCCATTAACATGGTCAGAGTCTCCTAATTGAACCAGTTAAAGCTAGACTTTCTTATGCTTTTTGGGAGTTAAGTGTGTTTTCACTATTTTGGTGGGAGATGAAACGGAGCAATATTTACCTCTGCTCAATTAGAAGCCCCCTTACTCGAGGCAGAAGTAGTTCTTATGGAAGAGAGAAACAAAACTTCCTCTCCTACACTCATACCGAGTGTGCATGAAAGTGAGTGAGTGCAGAGTGCGGCGCGAGAGAAAGAGGTAGCATTTTGACAGCAGCATCCCAGTTTTGCCAAACTTAACTGAATAAAGGTGTATTATAACAATTATAATTTGCTGTGCCGACAGCTTTTTCATGATGAAATGGAAGTGTGTGTGTGGGGGGGGGGGGGGGGGGGGGGGGGGTTTGAAAGTGGTGCTGCGACTTGCAGTGTCAGCGATTATGGAGTCAGTTTTGAGAATGAATGTGTCATTTCATTAGATTTGTAACCTCATTATTCATTATCATATATTAATGGAGGTAGCAGGGCTGCTAGCCTGGATGGTAGCAACCAGGATGTTCATTTTAGCACAGCATTGTCATGATCAAAATGCAGTAGGTTACAATTAATTAAAAATATATATATTTCTGCTGAAATAATGTCATTTAGCAGTGATGAACTTTATCCATCTTCTAATTGGGATATGGTATTTAAAACTCTTTCCTATAAAGAGAATGTAAAACTGCATCTCTTGCAGTTGTGTGATCGTGCGACTATTTTCATACAGTAATTTAGCCCAAAAATACTCCATGTTGGAGTAATGTTCTGTTGATCGCCTCAACCCACTCTCTCGTTTGTCATTTTTCTTTGAAACCAAAATCTCCTGATCAGTGAAGTGACTCTTCAACGAAAACCTGAGACTGAAGCCAAAAGACCAGGGGGAAAAGATAGCTTTTGTTCAATTCGTTTTTTTCCCCGAGGTTCTATTAGGAAATGGATCCCAGGTGTTCGATAAGCCTATAGTGGACATGACAGCCGTGCAATCAAGTGTATAAATTTAATTGCAGGCTCATTTTGTGCCGTTTATTAGCCGTTTAAGGGCACATCGCTCCACTTGAACCCTGTTATTGCGAGGGAGAACAGCTGTTTGGCTCCTTTTTAACTATTTGTTTCATTGCATAGTTTTACAAAAGTACATTTTAATGGCTGTAGTTAATACATGCAAACCACCTCTTCCAGGGAGGAGGAATTGTATATTTGACTATGCTATTTACAAGAAAAAAAGGTTATTTTCTGTTTTTTTGGCATGTTTTGAATCTCTTATGGCACATTTTCTCTGAGAATGTAATTTAATACAAGCCGCACCTACAATATTAGATGAGGTGTGTAGTGTACAACCAGGACCAATACCACACCGCTAAACACACAGGCCAATAAAATAGGCTCAAACTGTATCCATCTGATATTTTCCATATATATATAAAGTAACCCATAAGCCATACCATTTGTAACAGAGGATGTGATCTGGTTTTGTCCTATGGCACTGATGAATACTGACAGCTATGGAAGAACTTGTACTGAACACATATTGGCATTTTCCATGACAATAAGTAAAATCATGTTTGTACGAAAGACTGTAAGTTCATTTTTGCTAATTAGCAGTAGTAGTAGTAGTATTATTATTAGTAGTAGTAGTAGTAATGATTGTGATGATGATAATAATTACTATAATGATAATACTGTATATGATAGAGAAGTATTTCCTTATACAGATTAAACAAATATCAAATCAAATGTTATTTGTCACATGCGCCGAATACAAACGGTGTAGTACAGTGAAAAGCAGTACTTACAACCCTTAACCAACCATGCTTAAAGAAGTTTTAAGGGAAAAAGTGTTAAGTAAAAAATAGATAAGTACATTTTTTTTTATCAAAGTAACAAATAATTAAACAGCAGCTGTTAAATAACAATAGCGAGGCTATATACAGGGGGTCAATTTGCAAGGGCACCGGTTCGTCGAGGTAATTGAGGTAATGTGTACATGTAGGTAGAGTTAAAGTGACTATGCAAAGATAATAAACAGAGAGTAGCAGCAGCGTAAAAGAGGCATCTGTGTAACCCTTTGATTAGCTGTTCCGGAGTCTTATGGCTTGGGGGGTAGAAGCTGATAAGAAGCCTTTTGGACCTAGACTTGGCACTCCGGTACTGCTTGCCGTGTGGTAGCAGAGAGAACAGTCCATGAATAGGGTGGCTGGAGTCTTTGACAATTTTTAAGGCCTTCCTCTCACACTGCCTGGTAAAGAGGTCCTGGATGGCAGGAAGCTTGGCCCCAGTGATGTACTGGGCCATACGCACCACTCCCTGTATTGCCTTTCGGCCGGAGGCCGAGCAGTTGCCATACCAGGCAGTGATGCAACCAGCCAGGATGCTCTCGTTGGTACAGCTGTAGAATCTTTTGAGGATCTGCGGACCCATGCCAGATATTTTCAATCTCCTGAGGGGGAATAGGCTTTGTCGTGCCCTCTTCATGACTGTCTTAGTATGTTTGGACCATGATAGTTTGTTGGTGATGTGGACACCATGGAACTTGAAGCTCTCAACCTGCTCCACTGCAGCCCCGATGAGATTAGGGGCTCGGTCCACAGTCCTATAGTCCACAATCATCCCCTTTGTCTTGATCACGTTGAGGTAGAGGTTGTTATCCCGGCACCACACGGTGTTGGTGATCAGGTCTACCACTGTTGTGTCATCGGCAAACTTGATGACGTTGTTGGACTCATGCCTGGCCATGCAGTCACAAGTGAACAGGGAGTACAGGAGTGGACTGAGCACGCACCCCTGAGGGGCCCCCATGTTGAGGATCAGCGTGGCGGATGTGTTGTTACCTACCCTTGCCACCCGAGGTCGGCCCGTCAGGAAGTCCAGGATCCAGTTGTAGAAGGGATGTGTTTTATCCCAGGGTCCTTAGCTTAGTGATGAGCTTTGAGGGCACTGTGGTGTTTAACGCTGAGCTGTAGTCAATGAATAGCATTCTCACGTAGGTGTTCCTTTTGTCCAGGTGGGAAAGGGCAGTGTTGAGTGCAATAGATATTGCATCGTCTGTGGATCTGTTGGGACGGTATGCAAATTGGAGTGGGTCTAGGGTTTATTTCCCACAGATTGATTTCCAAGCCACATTTCATACTTGGACAATAAAAAGCCATGGTATGTTAGTGGTGAAAGAGCTGTGTGTTATGGGGTCCATCTTGGTCCCTGCCAATGCCACACCCACTGTATGAGGCCTGTGGACCTGCTGGCTTTTGTTGAAAACTCCCTCTCACGGCACCCCATTAATAAAAACCCAGAGAAGGCAGTGTTAATTGTTACCATGCACTAGGGCTCTGGCATTCCTATAAATCAACTAGCTAATTGCAACAAATTGTGGGCTGACATTAAGCTATGATTCTGAACCGGCAAATATTCATCAACATTGCAACTAGCCCATAAAACACTGAGCCGGCCATTTCCCAGGCCTCACATATATCTCCCATCTTACGCCCCATTATTTATGGATCTTGCTTGTCTTCAGCATTTTAAGTGCTCCGAGTGAGTGAATGAGATGCCAGGGTGTTTATTTATTTCCTGAGTTTAGCCCTGGCGCTGGCAATGTGACCAGTCACAGGCCTTGTTGTCCTTGTTACCTTGCGAGGGCAGTGTGCTGTAGTCGTTGCCCTATCGATTTCCCTTCCTGACTCACCCTCAGGCATTGTTGCATTGTTGGAAACACTAGCTACACCATGTGCACTTCTACTCTGTCCAGTCATAGGTTGAAAATGGGTGCACATTGGTTCACAACACTGGCAAAGGATTCAATGGTATTTAATATGGAATTGAAATAAACAAAGTTTAGCATTTTGTTCTGAATGCCCATTAACCAACAGGCAATACAGTAGCCACAACTGGGTTGTCGTCAAACAACTATGTTGGATCACTTCACCTTTGATTTGATTCGATTTTTTTTCATATAGACTAGTAGTAACTTAGGTAGTTACCCCTCCATTCATTGACAGGAGCCATAACTGTCCAGTCAGTGTGGATGATCTATTCCGGTCAAATACGTTAAGAGCGGCTAATGTTGTCATTGTCCCGTTGTCAGTTTGGCAGCTTGAGCAACACATATGTGTTGTAGCAGCGGTTAGTAGAGTCTCCCTCAGGTGTGCACCAGGAGCTAAAGATGTCTCGGCAAAGGTCACCTACTGATTTGTTATGTGAGCGCTCACGGGGAATTTTGATGTGCATTGATCAATCCGACATCCCAACATGCACATAAATCAGTGGTGTGTATTAGGAGATCCCCCCCCCCCCCACCCCCTCACCCCTACACATTGTCTCTCCTCTGTTTTGATCCCCTCTTCCACCCCCTCCTTCTCCTCCTCCTCCTCAACTGTTGAGATCCTAGTCAGCTGATAGATCACAATAGCTGGCAGAGCCGTTTGATGTAGAAAAGGGAAAGGGGGGGGGGGATCCCTTTTGACCCTCTTTAGCGTTGATGGCTTATTACCATGTTCTCTGATTCAGCTGGTTGTGTTCAAGGATCTTCTGGGCGGTGGAAAAAAAGGTCAGCTGCTTTTAGTTGTGGTCCGCTAGAATAGTAATACTGTCCTTATTTAAATGATCTGATCCAGCTCTTATTAAATGGCTGGCCTGGCGCTCTAATTTAATAGTGTTGCAGCCCGGGCGAGGGCCGCAGCTGCAGTCAGCAGGGAATTAGGTGCTTCGGAGGCAAAGTTCAAGCAGGAGCCCCTGCTTTTGGGGATGCATCTTTCCCACCAAATTAGCAGTCGGTGGCGGTGCGCAATTAATTCTGCGCAAACCAGGAGAAGCTTGTCATTTAATGAGGTGCTCCCCCCCCCCTCCCCCCACCCGTACCTCTCTCTCACTACCTCCCTTATTCCCTGCCTCCTTTACTTTCCCATCCCCTCTCCTCCTGCCTGACTCTCACTATCACCCTTATTCCTGTTCCTCTCCCTCTCCTCTTGCCTCTCCCCCCTCCCCCCCCCCCCCCCCCCACCACCACCACCACCACCACCACTCCACTTTACACAAACAGAGGGAATTGATCCATTAAGTGCGGGGCTATTAATGTTGTTTAATGTATGTCTGCTGGTTAAATGGAGGCACTCTCCGACTTGTAGCAGAACTCCAGTGTTTGAGAGCCCCCGGTGGGTTGGCCAGTGTGAGTAGAGATGAGCCCAGTTCTATGATTTCACCCAATCAATACACACAGCTCTTTTACATGACTGATTTAGAGAAAGACATTTGGCAGACAGTCAGGTTATGTGTGTGTGTGTGTGTGTGTGTGTGTGTGTGTGTGTGTGTGTGTGTGTGTGTGTGTGTGTGTGTGTGTGTGTGTGTGTGTGTGTGTGTGTGTGTGTGTGTGTGTGTGTGTGTGTGTGTGTGTGTGTGTGTGTGTGTGTGTGTGTGTGTGTGGGTGTACATGATGGGCATACGTTAAATGTGTGCTACAGTGTATGTCTGTTTTTATAGGATCTAAAATAAAAAGGCAATAAACAGGTAAAGGACCCATGTTGGAAATACATTGTGGAAGGTCTCTGAGCAAAAATATACCATATATTATTTATGTCCCATAAAGTGTTGAGTTTTAGTTTGTTACAGCTCTCACTGTGTTTTTATTGAAAGTTCAACGCTTTAACAGGTGGTTTGAAAACCTTCGAAAGCCTGTCAGTTGTTCTGATTGGCTGGTCTCTGCTTACCTGGACAATAGTCATCACCCCCCCCCCCCCCCCCCCCGTTTGCTGTAATAGCAATCCAATATAGATCCCTACACACTGATACAAGGTCAGATTCTCCCTTTACCTCTTAATGGTGACATGTAGGTAATTGGGAAGGGTGAGCTGATCTTAGATCAGTGCTGGAGCCTGTCTTTAGTCTCTACGCTGTTCCCTCCATGTGCTCTGGGCCTATTGACAGGTAATGGGGCCTGGTCATGTGGTCCAGTCGGCCATAAATAAGAGCAGGGGCTCTCTATCAGTGCTGACAGAGTACAGGGTCCTTTTGCCTGGCCCTCCGCCCGCTCATTCCCCCCCACCCCCCATCCTAATAGACTGCACTGACACTAGTCAGCATTGTTGGTCTCAGATTTATGTGACCTTGATTCAGTCTGCGCAGTGATTTGTTTATTGGCACTTATTTTGATGCATCTGGAAGTGAGTGTTAAAAGCCAGGCGACAGACAGGGTGGGAGAGGAAGAGAAAGAGGGGGAACGAGAGAGAGAGGAGGAGAGAGAGAGAGAAAGCGGGGGGGGGGGGGAGAGAGCGAGGGAGAGATGGATAGAGGGGGAGAGAGACCTCTGGGTACAGATTACACACTACATCATTCACAAAGCTTTGTTACTGATGCGTTTTTCCCCCTTTTTTAAATTGGCTTGCGTGGACCCCCCCCTGCGCCTTGACAAACACATCGCAAATACACACAGACAACATATTGTATTGTGTCCTGTGCAGTAGGAGTCTGAGGGGCCTTCGGAGACACTACTGGGTAAGGATAGGAGTGAGGTGGTGTATTGATGGAGCTGTGTGTCTGTTATGCTGATATACAGTGTGGGGATCAATAGAGAGAACCACTTTTCTTCTGGCTGTTGGAGAAATAGTGGCATTGATGACTGCTTGACGTAGAGACATGAGAAACTCCAGAAAAGTTGGTAATATGGTGGAATGTAAAACACATGTACCATGTGAACTTGTAATATTACTTGTAACATGCAAGGACTGAAGGGGGAAGAGTTTGGCTGACACACTGGATATAACGAGCCATGAGTTTGAGCAATGATGGGGAATGGTTTGGCTGCTGCGCAGGCAGTCAGGATGACACAGGGCCAGAGCCTGAGGCGGCCAGAGAGGCTGGAGAGCCCAGCTGTCACCTCACTCATCCCCCTTCTCTGGGGGCAACTGTCAATCACCAGCCCCTCATATCGCTCACTCATTGATGCTAATTGCTATTGTCAACCCCAGAGACCCAGAGGATGCTAATGCTAGCTCCAGTGCCCTTTTTTGGTCGGGAGAATTTGTGTGCGCCTCCAAACATGAGATGAAAAACAGTAATCCTGAGGATGGAATCAAAGGTGATTGCGGTAGTGCATTAATGAGGCATTACCGATATGAAAGGCATGATCACAAAAGTACCTAAATGGCCATGTTCAAGCCCTCCCGTGCAAAGTCACTAAGAAGGGAACGGAATGCATGTGTGTTGAGGGGAAGAGTGGAATTACACGCGAAGCAATAGACCTAAATGAAAGACAAGATGGATGCTCTCCAAGAGACGGGTAACTGGATTATTAATTGCCTGCCGTCCCATCCCGCAGATAATGATGGGATGTATCCCCGTGAATTTGCGCGGAATAGATTTGCTTTGGACTGATTATTTATTGTACTCCCTGTCGTCGGTCGGGTGGTGTGTTTGGAATAGTGAATGGGGCTGTGTGGGGGGGGGGGGGGGGGTAAATAGCCCTCAAGTGGGATACTGTGAGCTCCTGTTCAGTTGATCAATTACAGAATGCGAACAACACGGAGGATACAAACCACACGGCAGTTGTTGTTCTCATTTTGGAGTTAGTTGAGCTCTTCACTTTTCTGACCCGGTCCATATAACTAGCTGCATAACAAACAATGCCCACAGGTCTGTGGGTTTGTGTTCCGTCGAGACATGCGACTTGGCAATTACCGATCAACTAATCCATCGGGATGTCGCTCCTGGTCTACGTCCTGCTACTACACAGCGCGTCAGCTGCCTTTCAGCAACGAGTCAAATTGAACAGAATTGCGACGGTAAAGACGAGCATTCTCGCTGCATGTAAAGCCTGCTGGCTGAAACAATCAGACGCCATGCGCAGTAGAAAGAGAAGGCCAACAGCACACGATGGCCAGCGTTGGATATGCAGTCCAGTCTGCACACTCCAGCCTGCCCGTGTTCTCTTCCTTCATTTGTAGAAGTACGGAGGGACAGCATTATCATAAGATAACAGTGCGCACCCTCCTCCTTCATCGCCACTCACAGCCCATAAATCAGGCCACTGGTGTCATGGCGGCTGGAGGTGTGGTAGCCGTGGCGACGCGGAGGATCCCGGCGTGGGTGTGAAATCACTTGACCCCCGGCATTAACCTTTCTGGAGTGAATGGCCGCTCTTCTCTCGGCGGCCGGGAACAAAAGAGGCCTGGTATTGATTAAACTCCACCGCTCGCACTTGATATTAAACACTGGCTTAGGCGCCTGTGTTCCCTAACACCCCCCCCTCTCTTTCTCTCTCTTTCAGTCACTCTCTCTTTCTCTCAAAACACACACACTCGGACACCCCCCTGACCAGGCTGGAGCGTAGTGCAGAGGTAGTGAGGGTCACAGGGAGAGACCCTGAGAGGGTAAAGGTTCAGGTCCCTGGCGGTGTCAGTGTTTTGTCATCTGGAGCGGTGTTTACCTTCTCTCTCCTCCATGTTCTCCTCCCTCCATCTCCTCTCCCTCCTACCGATCGATGCGCGCAGCCTGCCCGTGATGCTCTATGAGGTTGTGAGTGTGTCTGAGGCCGCGGTCGCTGACCCAGCTAAAGGCTCGGGAGGTGTAGTCTCTTCCCCTGTCTCCCCTATCCCGTTATCAAGTCTATACTGTTGCCTTGGCTTAACATCAAGTTGCTCTTTCTAAAAACCTCTCTTGGGTATTCTACACATTTAGAAATCAAGGACGTGGACCCCGTGTCAACGTTAGTGAAATCATTACAGCCAATTGTGTAAAAAAAAAAAAAGAAGAGATTGACACTCATAACAAGGATTTGGTTAGGGAGAGCAGTA